>NW_026606576.1:497500-911068 GCF_029890125.1 Rhinichthys klamathensis goyatoka | reverse complement strand
AAATAGAGAATACACCACGGCAGAATACCTGAGTACAGTGAAAGACTGTACACTAAGAAGAAGGATGACGAGGTACAGACTGAGCAATCACACCCTGACTGTGGAGACGGCCGACACCGACAGAACTGGCGGCCCAGAGAGAGACGCGTGTGCCCGTACTGTGAGCAGGGAGAAGTGGAGACCGAGCAACACTTCCTCACCCGCTGCCCCAACTATGAGGACATTAGAGGGACTTTCTATACAAAATTTGAGATACTTTGCCCTAACTTCCTACAATTAGACAACAAAACACAATTTCAACACCTATTAGGAGAAAAAACAGATTGTATCATATTAGCAGCAAGATACATTGATGCTTGTCACAAAAAGAGAGAGTCGACGACTAATCAGTGATGCGCCCACACACACACACACACACACACACACACCTCAAACACTTACACACTGAATTCTAAATTGTTCAGAGAATTTTTTGAAATGTTCATAAACTGTTCTAATTATTATTATTATTATTTATGTATTTATTTTTATTGGTACACTGTTAATTTGTACAATCAATTTAATTTGTACATTTAGATTTAAGTCATATTATAATATTTTATTATTTCGATGTCTTTATGTATTCCAAGCTTTGGCAATATTGTATTGTGTACAGTCATGCCAATAAAGCAATTTGAATTGAATTGAATTGAGAGGGAGAGAGAGAGAGAGAGAGAGAGAGAGAGAGAGGAGATGAGAGAGAGAGAGAGAGAGAGAGAGAGAGAGAGAGAGAGAGAGAGAGAGAGAGAGAGGAGAGAGAGAGAGAGGGAGAGAGAGAGAGAGAGAGAGGAACGAGCCAATAACTAGTTATTTGTGGCAAGCACACCCAAGCTTTTTAAACTAGGCTGTATAGTTGAGATTTCTCTTTTAAAAAGTTTTACCAATGTAAGTCTATAATAAAGTAAAATAGTTTTTTGTTGTTGTTTTGAGCGCCAATTGAGGGAAAATCATAATTGGTTTTTAAATATATATAAAACGTTGTCATTGTTTAGATGCCAGTTTTCAACATGGATGATGGAAATGTTCATATTTTAATAAATGTCTGGGTCCAGGAAAACGTCAAACCAGTTAAATCTATACATAAAAGGCATTTAAAAAGTAATTGATTAAGGCACGGTAATACGTTGAGGGTTTTTAATGTGGCCTTCAAATACACTCTGTGTGTAACCGGCTACAGATATTCAGTCTTTGCTCTCTGTCCACTGTTTTTCTCTCCTTTTCATCTTACCATCATTGCTAAATCAGGTATGTCTGTGGTCATAAAGCATGAAGATGCCAGCAAACTAATGCAGGGGTGTCCAGTTGTTTTGCTGACCGCATAAATCCAGCCTTGTGAGAGCCAGGGCCTGACCACTACTTGTTTTCGTGTGTGGACTGCAGAGGTATGCAACTATCTGGCACTCCTGGACACATTTATTCAACCTATTGCCATTTCATCTTTGTGCAAACCATTATTCCCAGGTTAACTACAATTTGTCCACTACTTTGGTTGAAGGTAGCTCACAATTATACAACCCACCTACAAAAATACTTTTCCCCCTTATACAGTATACGCTCATTACATCTGACTGTATTTAGCATATATTTTAGCATGTACTTCAGACATATAGCACAAGCTGTTCTACTCGTCATATTAAATCATCAACTAAATGTTATCATGAGGCTTCAACACACCTATGAACATAAAGACCAACTTTCTGAACATGACAGTTTTTTTTTTTTTTTTTCTGGATCAAGCTCTATCAGCGCAATTTCATACAAGCAGCAGCACAACTGTGAGTGTAATATTGCTTTCATACAGTTAAACAGAAGATTAATATCACCTGACATTTCAGCCATATAATATGGACACAATTTTTGCTCTGTCAAAGAAAATTGTTTCAACTAATGCCAAAGCAGAATCAAGTACTGGACTTCTACAAATCAAAGATTATGAATATAAAACATCAGATCTATTCAAATCAAATGGATTGACCATAATGTTGCCTTTTTGGAACCAGTCTTTTTTTCAAAAACTACAATTTTGGAATGAAATCTGTTTGTGGTTCTCCTAGGACACGTCCTTTTATAACACATCATCTTTAATTTCACGTTGTCATATGAGCAGCCAGTCAGTAGCCAAAAGATTTAGGCCTAAATGAAACTTTCCATAAACATAAAACATTATCAGTTCAGTCCATTTTGTGTGTTAATCATGATGAAAAGTTATGGTTAAAAGTCAAGATTCATCATTCTGATTCAGTGAGTGAGTTGGCAACTTTTTTTGACCCATTTATTTAAAGAACTAAATCCTAAGAATCATATGTTCACAAACCACTGGTCATGTTCATTTGTTTTTTTTCCAGTGACACTATAGACAAGCACCACAGGATCAGCCGTGTCTGTTAGAGCATTATATGGTGTTTTGTCCACATAGAAAGACCTTCAAGAACCATTAACAGAACCAAGATTCATGAAAATCATTCAGTTCATATATTTTTCTCAGTTCCTAACCATGGCTCACGCTGAATGAGACTCATTTTAGTAGACATAAACACATTTTGCAGAGGCTAGCAAAATAGCACACACACAGATGCACTGACGCATAGGCCTACATATCCTCTCATCTGTTTATGTGAATATCTGCAACTGCACATAAATACTGATGTTTTTGTCTGCAACTGATTATGTCTTATGAGCCTGTGAATTGTCAGTACAACTCTGCAGGTTCAATCAATCTGGTTTGAGTTTTGATTGAAATCGCCAGTTCATGAAATAGAAGGAAAATGACTCATATAATCAGAATCAGGAACAAGTGTGACTTGTTTATGAATAAAAGTCTGCGGCTTTCTCATGCCTGCTTCTCTTGATTGAAATAATAGCTAAAACAGCTCTTTCTCTGAGAGATTCCTTTCATCTGAAAGATGAAACATTCCCACAGATTGCACACACACACACACACACACACAGTCCCTCATGTTGGATTTCCACGTTTTATGGGGACTTGGGTTGGGTAGGGGAGAGAATATACAATTTGTACAGTATAAAAACCATTGAACAGTATCAGTTTTCCCATGTGTTTCATTGATACTCTTCACCAGTCCCTTGTTAATGACCTGCTCAGCTCCTTTGTCTGCCCTGTAGCTACATTTAAGTCCTCAGTTCTGGTAGTTCTTTGTCCTGGATTGTTTAATGTCAATGCGTCTGTGGTTGTTTTCTCTGAGTTAATCTCCTGTTTATAGTTTTGATTCTTGGATTAAATATAATTTTTGAGTATCTTCATTGCCACCATCCTCTGTAACACTCATCACAGACAATTTTAGATTCTCAAAAAAGATCATTTTGTATGATTTATAAGCTCTTTTCCTCTTGGGGACAAAAAAAATATGTCCCTACAAGGTAAAAAAAATACTGGTATTACACATTTGGTCCACATAAGGTAGGGGATATCACGACCACACTCACACTCACACACACATACACACACACAAACGCAAGTGTGTGTGTGTGTGTTTCTGTTTATATTACATTGTTTGTGGGGACCAAATGACCCCACAATTATATAGTAAAACCTGAAATCACCTACATTGTCCCCATGAGGAAAACAGCGTATAAATCATACTAAGTAATGTTTTTTGAAAATGTAAAAATGCAGAAAGTTGTGTGTGATGGGTAGGTTTAGGGGTAGGGGCAGTGTAAGGGGACAGAATATACAGTTTGTACAGTATAAAAACCATTACGCCTATGGAGATATGCCTATGATCCCCACAAGTATAGCAAAACAAACCTGTAGGGTCATGAAAACTTAAAACACATTTTTTAGATTTGCCTGTTACAGGAGCATGCAAGCACAGCAGAAAACTAAAAAGCATTCGCAGAACAGACATGAGAGTGGTTTCTTTGATTGTATCTGTTCATGATATAAGTATTAGCATTCTCATTATTTATGACATTTCTCAGAATATATGCTATATGCCCAAAAGCAACCTTGTTTTTTGTGGCAATGCTGCTTTTCTCTGAGTCCTGTTCTCACTTTCTTTGTGATATCATGATTAATGAACCTCTATTTGTGCTATAAATTAATCAAATTCACATTTATGGTTCAAACAAGCCACCAAACATATGAGTAAAGATGAGTTTCACCTGTTTCAACCTTTGTTGCAGTTACATTTTACAGGAGTGTATTTGAGTATATTTATTATATATTTTCTGTTTATTCACGAAAAAGTACATTGATGAAGGGTCAATTATGCAGGACAATTATACATGTCTGCAGAATAGCACCAAATGAACAAATATCTGTTTATATGCCAGGAAAAACTTAACTCAGTCCAATTCAAATTTTATCTAGGTAAACACCAAAAGAAAAACAAATGGATTGTTTGCAAATGCTATGAATACCCTCTCTCTCTCTCTCTCTCTCTCTCTCTCTCTCTCTCTCTATCTCTCTCTCTCTCTCTCTCTCTCTCTCTCTATCTCTCTCTCTATCTCTCACAACACACAACACACACACAATATTTGAACCTGACATATACAACATGCTTTGATAAAACCAAAACAAAACAGATGGATGTTCTTGTTTGTTTCTATCAGTCTTGTATCTATGTTTATTCAGACACTAGTTAATATCTGGTATAGACCAGCCTCGGGCGTCACATTGAAATAAGCAAATTATAGTTGGTCACTCAAGATGTTAGTCAGACCGTATAAGTGGGCGGCTCTTGGCCAGAATGATCAGTGAAAAGGTCCAGACCTTCTGCCCTGAGTCAAAAGTCTCACTATGTGAGATTACAATAGGAATGACTTCACGGTGATCACACATGCAACGGTTTTGAGCATCAAAGCTTCCCAAGTCTGTGAGTGTTGTGAGTGAGTGTTGACTATGCATTGCAGGCAAGTTCTGTGACAAAAGTATTACATGGATGTTACATTGAAATAAAGTTGTTACATTGCAATATTGTAAAGGCCCTTGCACACTGAGTCCGAAATTTTCAAACTGCTTGCTACGGATGCGAAAAACGCAGAAATTCGAAACCGATCCGATTTTTTTATGACGGACGAAAGTTTCGGAGGCAGTGTGCAAGCGTGATTGACATAACATGAGGTCGTATTTATTTTTTAACGTGCGAAAATTTCGGACGCGAATTTCGGACTCAGTGTGCAAGGGCCGTTACACTGCAACTTTATGCATATATGTGTCACAGGCCGGGGGTGGGGAGAAACCACGACCCGTACCAACTACCACTCTGAGGAGCTACACCAAGAACACCACGAGGCTGGACACAAGGTCAGTGTCCAACTACCACTCTGAGGAGCTACACCAAGAACACCACGAGGCTGGACACAAGGTACAGTAAGTAATTTGTCTTTATTAAATATTAAAACAGGGTTAAAAGGGCGTCCGCCTGGACGGCTAAACTCGTTCCACTCTTCCAGACGGCAGTGGATCTCAGGAGCTCAGGCAAGGGGACCTTCAGGTGAGAGACTCAAAGTGGATAAGTAACAGACCTCTCTTGTTTCCTTAGGATCACGGTGGAGCTCAAGACGGGCTACAAGTGTCTCCAGAAGAGCAACTCCATACAACGTGAGGGCTGGCGTTTCCTACTCCTTCCAGACGGCAGTGGATCTCAGGAGCTCAGGCAAGGGGACCTTCAGGTGAGTGACTCAAAGTGGATAAGTAACAGACCTCTCTTGTTTCCATAGGATCACGGTGGAGCTCAAGACGGGCTACAAGTGTCTCCAGAAGAGCAACTCCATACAACGTGAGGGCTGGCGTTTCCTACTCCTTCCAGACGGCAGTGGATCTCGGGAGCTCAGGCAAGGGGACCTTCAGGTGAGTGACTGGCTTTCTCGGTTCCTGTAACGCAGCAATAGAGCTGAAGTACCTGCAGTAGAGGAGCTTTGGACTCGTGAGGAACTCAGGAAGTGGTGGTCTTCGAGATCGGTGAGTTCTGGGCGACGTGAGTGACTGACTTTCTCGGTTCCTGTAACACAGCAATAGAGCTGAAGTACCTGCAGTAGAGGAGCTTTGGACTCGTGAGGAACTCAGGAAGTGGCGGTCTTCGAGATCGGTGAGTTCTGGGCGACGTGAGTGACTGGCTTTCTCGGTTCCTGAAGATGAGAGTCAATCGGCACCTGCACACATCTATACAGCTGGACTATAAACTTCCCCACCCCACACGGGCTGGACGATCCCAGGAAAAATTGGAGCGAACGGAATGGTTAAATCTTCTTCACACTTGTGTATACAGCAATCCCTCCACAATTCACACGTGCACACTTCAACTTGTAAGCACTGCAATTCCACAAATACCTCACAGTGGGTTTAAGCCTTCACTCCACTCAACCTGGATCATCCAAACTGCTGCTCGGGTTCCAACCGAAGGGGGGGGGAGAAAGTGCAATGATGAGGCGGCTGCACAGGGGGGTTATTCGGGAACACAAACGTGCGTTCCCATCACCAGCTTCAACCTCATGAAAATAGAACAGCGAACATGGACAGATCTTCTAATAGAGTTCCGGGGGATGACGTTGTTATGCGACCGGAAACCACGGGCACCGCCATTTTGGCAGTATTCGGCATACTGGCAGACTGTTGTGGTGAAGGCGGTTAAACATGGTCGATAACTGTTGTGCACCAGGTTGCACAAATAAACGAGGGAAAAATAAAGGTACGTCGTTTTACCGCATTCCTAAAGATGCGGAGAGGCGAGCTAAGTGGATCAGTGCCATTAAAAGAGCCAGGAGCAAGCAAAACAAGACTGAAAGATGGGACCCCCCAGCCGTTGGATTCCGCTTGTGCAGCGATCACTTCATATCAGGTAAGTTAGCGAATACAAAGCTTACTAACTTAAGTATTCATTATTTAATAGTATAACAGTTAATTGTGGTTTCTGGTCAGTTTAATACTAGCTAGTTGAATTATAGCATGCAATTCGTGGGGCTAACAATGTCATGTTTTGTAAGCTAGCAAGTGCTAACGAGTAAACAAAACCCAGTCCGACACTGACATTTTTCTATTTATTTTGTAGGGAGAAAGAGTGATAATCCTTTGAGTCCGGACTTTGTTCCATCTATTTTCAACTACGTTCCATCTCCAGAGAAGAGGAAAAGAAAAATGAGACTGGAGGTTTTCAACAGACGACAGAAAGCAAAGCTACAGAAGATAGAGCAGACAAAGCTATCTGCGAAAGCCATCCCTCCCAGGTGAATATATCAAAAGTTTCTGAACCTGTTCAACCCCACTTCCATGGATTTTAAAATTCATTGTAGGTTTAATCACTGCATTATGGCTGCATGTGATTGTCACTGTCATTGTCAATATCAATCTATCAATAATATATATTATGATGTAAATTATTAATCTAGTATATACTGCAGAAAACAGAGAGTGATTGACAAAAAAGTCAAACTGTCATCAGTTGTGTACATATACTCTTAATCTACTAATATTCTAATTCTAACCTAATATTCCGTCCTTCGGATGAGACGTTAAACCGAGGCCCTGACTCTCTGTGGTCACAAAAAATCCCAGGATGTCTTTCGAAAGAGTAGGGGTGTAACCCCGGCATCCTGGCCAAATTTGCCCAGTAGCCTCTGTCCACCATGGCCTCCTAATCATCCCCATATATATATATACCAATTGGCTTTATCACTGTCTCCTCTCCACCAGTAAGCTGGTGTGTGGTGGGCGTTTTGGCGCAATATGAGTGCCGAGAAAAGCGCTATATAAATGTAATGAATTATTATTATTATTACTACTTTTGTGTTTTCACCAGAGCATCAACCGATTGTCCCCAAGACAGCAACAAGGATCCTACTGCAGACCAGACAACTCCCAGCTTAGAGCCTTTGAAGGAATCTACCCACGAAGAACCTGAAAATGATGTCCAGCCTGTTCTCCATGAGGATGATCCAGCAACTCCACCATGCAGCACTGAAACCTGTGGTGAACGCATCCAATCTCTTGAGCAAGAATGCCAAGCTCTGAGGACAGAAAATATGTTGTTGAAGGAAAAAATGAATAGGACTACACTGAATGAGATGAGCTTGCATAACAATGATAAAAGGGTTAATACTCTCACTGGTTTATCAACATATTCAATTCTCATGACAATTTTTTATATTGTGGCTCCTTTTCTCAAAATTAAGTCTGGTTTAACATGTTTTCAGCAGTACATGTTAACATTAATGAAGCTTAGAATGAATTTGTCATTTGAATTTTTGGCTTATTATTTTGGCATTGACTCAACCACTGTTTCAAAGCTCTTCAAACACTGTATTAGTGTGATGCATTGTAGACTGGTGCCAAGTCTAGTGTTGTGGCCTGACAGAGAAAGCTTAAGAAAATCTCTTCCATATGCATTTCGAAACAGTAGCTTTGAAAAGACAGTTTGCATTATAGATTGTTTTGAAATATTTCTAGAGAAACCCAGTAGATTGCTAGCCAGTGCTCAGTGTTACTCATCATACAAATCACACCACACAATGAAATATTTAATTGCAATTTGCCCTCAAGGTTCCATTTGTTTCATTTCTACTGGATGGGGAGGTCGCACAAGTGACAAGTTCATCACAGAACAAAGTAACTTTTAATCTCATTTGCTCCCAGGGGATGTAGTTTTAGCGGACAGAGGTTTCCTGGTTAAAGAGTCCATTCAGAGATGCCAAGCTGAATTAAAGATTCCTGCATTTACTCGTGGAAAGAAGCAGTTAGATCCTGTTGACTTGGAGAACACCAGATGTCTAGCCTCTCTTAGGATACACATTGAAAGGGTAATAGGAGTTCTCCGTCAAAAGTACACAGTCTTGCAAAGCACTGCCCCCATAAGTTTCATGGACATAGACAGAGAAAATGATGTGACCTACCTTGACAAGATTGTGAGCATATGTTGTGCACTTACAAATGTGTCTGAATCTGTGGTGCCCTTCCAGTGATGGGGATGTACAGTAAATTGAACTGATGTGACTGGCTACAGATGTGTTTAACCAGGAAATAAACCTTTTTGAGACCCACTTCTTGCTTCCTTGTGACATTACTTTTGATTATTTTGATCACTCGCTATTCTGATGCGATCACATTCTGTTTACAGATCAAGCTGCACATCCACCCATTCCAACTGAGTTCCACCCAAGCAGATATTTGTTCTGGTGTGTTTGCTATAAATGACCTACTACCCGTGTTTCATATCTTTGATCGCTACAGATACAGATATAGCTTATTGAAATTATATGCAAATTTTGTATGAGCAGTCAGAATGACTGCCATGGCCATTCTAGTAGTTATAGAATTCTGGTAGTTCTAACTACCAGAATTCTATAACTACTAGAATGGCGATGGGAGTCATTCTGACTGCTCATACAAAATTTGCATATAATTTCAATAAGCTATATCAAATCTAAGAATAAATGGATCTGTAATGTTAGGATAGGTAATAATGAACATCAGAACACTACATTTTAATTCTAATGTATGTGAAAATATTAGTTAATCCACAACCACAGAACAGCTATTGTAATTACAGATACAGATGCTTTGTAAAATGAAAACAAATGTATCCATCCTTGAATAATAAATTATAGCCTAATTAGTTTGTTTTATTTTTGAAATATCTATTTTACCAGGGCTAATGGTATTGGCTAAGAAACTCAAAAGATTGCATAATGATGGAGAAGAGAACAATATTGGTTTAACAACTGTTTATTCATAAATAAGAGAGTACAGTATCAGCTACTACTATTTACTAATTTCATAGTCTCCTCACTAAGTTTTTTTTCTTTTTTTGGCATTGATTATTTTTCGGCAGCTGGGACATACCCACTGTTTTGGGACCCTTTTCATGCAAAGGCAGGTTTGGTGAAACTTTGTGACTGAACAAAAGCCTGATGCACAGACCAACATGTTCCCTGCTTCTGGTTCACGGCTGTAGCACCACTGTTGTTGACTATGATCAAATGCTGCTGGTTTTGGTGCAGAAAAATATTTGGCTAGCAGCTCTGGAATTATACATTTTTTAAAGAAGTCACAAGCACATTCCAATTCTTTGTCAAAGAATGCTACATCAGGAGTGACACGTTCAACAAAAGGTGAAGTACTTTCTTTTTCAGTCCACAGAATGAAATCACAATATGGTTTGTCAGTAACAAATAGCTGCATCTGTACTTGATAATAGTATGAATGGTCCCGCTTTAGTCTAATTTTTCCTTGCGCATCTTTTTCAAGGCAAAAGTGTGCAACAGAATTTGCTGCCTCATTAACAGAAAGGTCCTTTACAGAAAATGGGCACTTAATTTCAATGACACCTGAACCACAGCAGCTGCAGGAAACATATCCATCAGGTGAGGCCCCAATAAATGGGTGCAGGGGTGAAATCCTGAATCCAGCTGTTCCTACCATTAAATCCGTGTGTGAGAGGCGATGCTGCATTTCATAGTATTTTCTTGCCAAATCCTCGTGCTGACATCCCCATCTGAAGAAACAACAATAACATTAGTTTTGGACAATAGGAATGCCACTCCACATTGGTACCTCCCTGGTCTTTCAAATTGATACTACTTGTTTTTACACTCATGCTTTTTTAGAATAGTACCGTACTTCCTGGATTTACCCTCCCTGTTATTTTACATACATCACATTCACTTGATTGTACACCATCTGAAAATGACAATTAAATACACAGGAGCAGTTACACACTCCATGGCCAGACTGATCTCATGAAATGGCGTATGTATGACACGCCAATTCGTATTTCCATTTTTGGCGTGCTATCAACACGCATAATCGCTTTTCAGCGTGTTTATCAACGCCTTTGACTTAACGTTATATTACTGTATTATGCATATATAAATATATGACCTACCCCAACCCCGTCCCTAAACCTACCCGTCACTGGGGTTAATACCATTTATGAGTCTTCCCCTACCATCCTAGGAAAAGAAATATCGCTCCACAGATGTAGATATAGATTTTGCTTCGTTTCGCTCGGACATTTAACGGCGTAGACATACACGCGGAATCACTCGGACATTTAATGGCGTAGACATACACGCAAAAGATTTCGGCGTGGACATACACGCGGATATTTCAAAATGCGTATAGATAACACGCCACTTGAATTGAAAGTGGCGTGTATGTTTACGCAAAGTCATGATGTCATGTTGCCATGGCCCATTTTCCCTAACTCTACCTGATAGCCTCACTGGTGAAACTATGTGACTTTGGGTAACATATTTGTCTTATCAGAGACACTGCAGGCTTTCTGACGTCTGTCTTTGTGGCTGCTCTGAAGGTAGATCCTGTTACCCTACCACTCCTTTGCTCAAACCAGATTTTGGACTTGGACTGGGCTCGGGTTTCCTCCTCTACAATATCACTCTGAAAACACGACAATCCAAACTGTTAAACTGTTGCACATAACATTTTAAGTACATGATAGATTTAAAATTTTGCTCAATTAGCCACATAAAAACATCTCACTCAAATGGAGAACAAATACTGCAGTATATAGTCCACAACAACAGTTGATAATGAAAGACTGCCACCCTTCAATCAAAAGACCTTGACATATGTTTGGTAATTGTAACTGAATGAATTTAAAATTAATTTGCTATGTTTTCAGATCAATATATTTGTTTCCTTAAAATTTTAAATAACTAACTTTATTCTCATCTGAATTATAAATCATTTATTTCTGTATAAAATTATACTACCATTAACCCTTTGATGCGCAAGCTATGGATACCCCTTCTAATGCGCAACATGGGTCTAAAAAGACCCGTATTCATTTCCTATGTTATTTCAGTCATGGCTGAATGTTTCTTTGCTGAATCTTTAAAATATATGCATTTTATCATTTGTTATTCCAGGTATTGATTAAATATCTTGTTTTTGATTTCCACAAATCATTATGTTTATGTTTCCTTTCTTACTTTATAAACAAACACAGTTTTTGTATTTCTACATCAATTTTACATACATGGGTCTAAAATGACCCGTATTCATTTCCTATGTTATTTCAATCATGGCTTAGTGTTTCTTTGCTGAATCTTTAAAATATATGTATTTTATCATTTGTTATTCCAGGTATTGATTAAATATCTTGTTTTTGATTTCCACAAATCATTATGTTTATTTTTTCTTTCTTACTTTATAAACAAACACAGTTTTTATTTCTACATCAATTTTACATACACGGGTCTAAAATGACTGTATTCATTTCCTATGTTATTTCAGGTGGCTTTGACAGTTACAGATTTTAAAATCAAAAGGCGGGGAAAAAAGGACCCTAAACTCTTAACACATCGAACCATTTCAGCATAATGGCTTATTCAAGACTATACGGTTCTTAATAGAACTTTTAGGCCTATTACATGTAAATAAGCTTTAAAGGGGCATTTGGCAACTATTTCAACTTAATGAAACCGTTTAGAAATCATTTGGATGGTTTAATAATTGTTCTGGTGAAAATGGTGACTTTCCCTGCTCCCCCCAACGTTCCTAGGCGGAAAACCAACCTTGCAACATGGGGACTAACGTCCCAGTAAGTTGGAAACAGGAAGTCTTGTGAGAAGCGAGAACGAGCGAGAAACACAAAATGCTTTATGGCAATTCGACATAAACACACACGCCGCCCTCAATGTGTATGATGTATTACCCACCTCGGTATAGCTCCACACGATAAAGTTGGCCGGCTCCGATAATAACAAATGCTCATGAGCAGCGGTAGAAAGGGGGAGGAGGGGCCGCAAGTGAGTTTTTTTACAACATTGTTGTGAAATATACATCCCACAGCTGTAGGGGGAGCTCGTTGAGAAAACATGCGACAACAAAAGTGAAAATCAGCGAAGAAATAGCTAGAGTTGCTGAGTTCCCCTTTAAAAACCCATCTTTTTTTAGTGTAGCTAACATTAGCTAGCTAGAATAGAATATGTCGACAGCTAGCTAGCTAATAGTATTGGATATGTTTCTCTTTCTCACAAGTAATTTCTCACTAGGATTTCGTGGTCAAGTAACCATAGCCTAATATTCAAATATTATGTCCAGTTATCTTTTACAAAATATCAAATATTTTCTGTGGTTAAAATAAAATAAGACTTGCATCAAATATACAAAAGCAGCAGTGTTGAATTGTGAAATGTGTGGCAGGTGAATAGTATTATGTAATAATACCATAGTAATAGTATTTATGCAGTAAATATGTTCCTACTTGCAAATATGTGCAAATATCAAAGGTTTCTATATGGGTCATTTTTGACCCATGTATGTAAAATGTATGTAGAAATACAAAAACTCTGTTTGTATATAAAGTAAGAAAGAACACATAAATATCAATATTTAATGAATATCTGGAATAACAAATGATAAAATGCATATATTTTAAAGATTCAGCAAAGAAACACTCAGCCATGACTGAAATAACATAGGAAATGAATACGGGTCATTTTAGACCCATGTATGTAAAATTGATGTAGAAATACAAAAACTGTGTTTGTTTATAAAGTAAGAAAGGAAACATAAACATAATGATTTGTGGAAATCAAAAACAAGATATTTAATGAATACATGGAATAACAAATGATACAATACATATATTTTAAAGATTCAGCAAAGAAAACACTCAGCCATGACTGAAATAACATAGGAAATGAATACGGGTCATTTTAGACCCATGTATGTAAAATTGATGTAGAAATACAAAAACTGTGTTTGTTTATAAAGTAAGAAAGGAAACATAAACATAATGATTTGTGGAAATCAAAAACAAGATATTTAATGAATACATGGAATAACAAATGATAAAATACATATATTTTAAAGATTCAGCAAAGAAAACACTCAGCCATCACTGAAATAACATAGGAAATGAATACGGGTCTTTTTAGACCCATGTTGCACATTAGAAGGGTTGTGATACAAAAACTATTTTTATTCAAAAAGTAAGAAAGTAAAAATAAAAATAAGGATTTGTGATGATCAAAAACAAGTTAATTGAGGAATACCTGGAATACTGAATGATGAAATTAATTTCTTGCAAAGATATAGAAAATTAAAACTCAGTCGGGTCTATTTAGACCCATGTTGTGCATCAAAGGGTTAAAAAAACATTTGTTTTTCTTTTTTTAATCAATGTAGAATGTGTCATTTAAAAATAAACAGACTATTGCTCTTTTTTACTTAGTTGGGTCACAGAGGTTACAGTTTGACAAAAGTGCAGTGTTGTTTACCACAAATATAAGTAGTACTACTGCTAATACTAGTACTAATACTAAACACTTTGCAGTTTGAATTATGTCTTGTATGAACAAAATCACGGAGTATGCCTCTCTCTCTCTGACACAGACACACACACATTTCAGCAATGATAGATACAATTTTCTGTACCTGTTCTTTGGTCACAGTTATCTCTTCAAATACTGCTTCTGCTCGATCTTGTAACTCTGCCAGGTTGAGGTCTCTTGTCTGCTTGTCATACAGGTTGGTGAGGGGTTCTGGTAGATCCATCATGACAGCCTTTGGCACATAGGATGCTGCATACTCTTTGACAACAGACAGGACTACTGGTTTGATGATCTGCTCCTCTTGTGTGCGGCATTGCGAGAGGTTGTTGTAGAGTTGGGCTTGCTCAGCAGCGGTCAGAGGTGGGAAAGCTGGGGGGGCAGAATGACCTTTCGAAGATTTTCCTTTTTTATATTGTTGAGAATTGTTAAAAATTATGTCCTTGCCCTGCTGATACTCCACTTTCTTTAAAGAGTCCTCACTTGGGGTGGCCCACTTGCACTTTTTGGATGTTACAGCTATCTCTTCTTTTCTTCCATTGTTATGCTGCCATATGCTGAACAACACAGCTGACACATGGGAGCAGCTCTCACCAAGTCCAGCTGTGCAATTGCAGTGGGCTCCCAAGACAACCCCATCATTCCTCACCACCATCCATGGCTTTAACTGAGGGTCATTAAGCCTTTGGGAATGATTAACCTATACATGAAATTAAAAAATGTCAGCTAACTTGGTTGAGTGAGTACATCAAAGATACAAACTAACTACAGTCCTACAGATAGCCAGACGCACCGCGGTTGCTAGCCAAGCTAACATAAACAAACAACCCGGACCCCTACTAGCCATGCTAACGTTACACTACCTATTAAACTGGTACACTTACCCTTCCAGTGATGATGCAGCATTTTTTTGCTTGAAGATTCCACAGCTGGATGTTTGTTACAAAGCCAGACTGAGTCCATTTGTAACCCTCCAGGCTTTTGTAGGCTTTTAGAGAGTCACCCGAGTATGAAGATGGGAAGTTTATCAGGTAGTTATATATACCCGGATACTGCAGATCTGGGACGTCTTTTTCACCGGAGATACTTGTGAAAAGCACCCCGGGGGCATTGTATGGGTCGGTAATATTTAACCTATTTAATTTTTTTCATATAAAGCTCAATGTCATGCGAATTAAAGTGAGATGAGTACTCCGATGGCTTGAAAGCGTCGGCGCTGCTGGAGCTGGCCATTTTACTGCAAAAATGGCGGCCCGAACACCAGTAGTCACGTGGGGTCCGGAGCTCTATAGGTCACAAGGCCTCCATAAACTCAATCACAATGTTAGTACAGAAAGCTGGAATTGGGTACTTAACTCTTCGTAAAGGGCGATCTTCATAATGCATTCATCAAACTCGACTACGAGGTTTGTACAACAAGCTGGATTTGGGCACTCAACTCTTCATAAAAGACGATCTTCACAATGCCTTCATCAACTCAATCACAATGTTTGTGTCACAAGGTGACGAACCAGCAGCGGAACTATATATTCCACGGAGGAATGTTTCCACCCGGAGCGCTTTCAACGGAACACCCAGCCAGCCTTGTATGCATCGCTACCATGGCAACAGCAGCCGCTGATGACATAGTGGCAGCAGGTGCAGCGCATCAGGGGGCTGTTTGATGATTGGGACACACAGCGCTTTGAAACAGATAAAAACCAAGCTTTGGGAGATCAAGGGAGTTCAGTTCAGTGCAGTGTTCTGTGTTCGGGGTTCGGGTGCTGTGTCCTGACTTTGTTCCGTCGAGGTGGGCTGAGAGTTTCTGTGGGACAAATCGGCTGGTGAGATCGACCCGCGGAAGGGAATCCGCTACGAAGGATTGGGTGGTGTGGAACAGAGAAGCAGAGGAGAAGTCGCCGTGGAGATATCAAGTCCCCTTCTTGGGTAGAGATAAGTGCAAACCTTTTACTGGCCGTACGGTATGTGACTTATACACAAAGACACTGTATATGAAGAGAAGCGATCTAGGAAAAGGAGTCTAGACACCGTAATGAGAAGACAGCTGTTGTGATGCATGATTGGGGTCGCTATATATTCTTCCGTCTTACTGTCCCCGCTGCTCAGAACAAGGAGGTGGGCTGAGGCCTTATATTTCACAGAGTTGTTGAGAGTGACGTGTGTTGATGCTGTGCCCCACCGTGTGTGTTTGAAGTGAAGTTACGGCATGCTTACAATACCGAATTCTGTCACGTGCCCATCGGCCTTGCCCTGTGTTGCAGTTTGGAGTTGCTGAGGAAGAGATTAAGTGACGGTGGAATTTAAAGCTTGCTGTGTTCTGATTCATCATTGATGCTTTTCTGGAGAACGGAGGAAATCCAGTTATCTGCTGTTCTGGGTGTCCCCCATCTAAAGCCGCTTGCATACTGTTCCATCATCACTGTTGTGGAGAGCGGAGGAAACCCAGGTATCTGTTGTTCTGAGTATTGTACATTTCAAGCCTGCCTGTGTTCAGATTCATCATTGATGCTGTCCTGGAGAACGGAGGAAATCCAGTTATCTGCTGTTCTGAGTGTCCCCCACCTAAAGCCGCTTGTATTCTGTGTTATCGACACTGCCGTGGAGAGCGAAGGAAATCCAGTGTTTGCTGTTCGGGGTGTTACCCCTAAGGCCTGCTGACTCCAGGAGCTGGTCGATTGTCCGGACTTGCCGATCTGACCACCCAGTCAGCCTTCCCGCCAGCCCTCCGAAAACTTTCCGTTACCCGTTGTATGGGGAAGAACCTACTGTACTTGGAGTGCCCACTTGCTGTCCGGTCGACGTCTGTCACCGTCGTGAGCTTCTGTATCCGCTATACTGGGAGGAACCAATTGTACTTGGAGTACCTACTGGCTGTCCAGTCGACGCCCCTTTCACAGCCGTAAGCTTTCTGCACCTACTGTACAGGGAAGAGCCAACCGTACTCTAAACACTCACCTGCTGTCTAGTCGACGCCTTTCTACAGCTGTAAGCTCTCTGCATCCCCTGTATAGGGAAGAACCAACCGTACTCGAAGTACCCACCTGCTGTCTAGTCGACGCCTTTCCACAGCTGTAAGCTCTCTGCACCTACTGTACAGGGAAGAGCCAACCGTACTCGAAACACTCACCTGCTGTCTAGTCGACGCCTTCCTACAGCTGTAAGCTCCCTGTATCCCCAGTATAGGGAAGAACCCACCATACTCGAAATACTCACCCGCTGGCTGGTGGACGCCGTTCTACAGCCGTAAGTTGCTGCACCTACTATACTGGGAAGAACCAACCGTACTCGCAATACTCACCTGTTGTCTGGTCGACGCCTTCCTACAGCTGTAAGCTCTCTGCACTCACTATCTAGGGAAGAACCAACCATACCTGGGGTACCTACTTGCTGTCCAGTCGACGCCCCTCTTCACCGCTGTAAACTTTCTGCACTTGAGAGATCGAGGAGAGTATTTACCTGCTGGCCAATCCACGTCCCCTCCATCGCCGAGAGCCTTGGCATCCGAAAAGTCTGAGGGGTTGAGTGGACCGAGTCCTCGTCTGTTGTCCGGCCGACGTCCCGGCGGCCACTGGATGCTGGGGAGGAAGGAGGAGTTTTAATTAGGATCTACAAATTCTTTTAATCAATAAAGTCTGTTACATTTTTACTTTCCTTGTCCGCCTGGTTTCTGGTTTGCTCCTCAGTGGTACATTCTAAAGGGAGGGGGTAGACCCAGTCGACCCTCCCGACCTGTGACAGATTATTGGCGTAGTCGGCAGGGTACCACCGAGTTGAGCCACCAGAAGCCATTATGGCAGATGAAGAGGCACCGGGAGCACGAAGACAAGCCATGCCCATATTCATGGGAGCCCATGAGTCTGTCGACGTGGAGGGCCCAGGTCGAATATCTAGTCGGGCTCCAAGGTTTGGACGCCCCTCAGGGAGTGCAGTTCATCTTAAATTCCTTGGAAGGAGAAGCACTGAGGGGAGTGCGAGCAGCGCCAGAAGCGAACCGTACCACGGCTCAAGCTATCTTTGACTTCCTTTCGGGGCAATACGGCGATACCACTCCCGTAGCCGTTCTGCGAACACAGTTCTTCAACTGTAAACAAGGGCCGACAGACCATCCGGGCATTCACGCTACAGCTAAGAGAGCAGTTCGCTAGGCTAAGAGGAAGGCAAGATCATGGTCTAGGGGGTGAAGAGAGTCTGCTGCGAGACCAATTCCTCCTGGGGCTACGGGAAGGCCCCGTACGCCAAAGCCTGCAAATACAAGTCCGCCGGAACCCGGACTCGTCTTTTGACGAACTGAGGCAAGAGGCTTTGGCCTTGGAACGGGACCACACGGAGAGTATAGAGCCCTCAACGTACATGGCTGCGAGTGCAACCGTCGACCCCCCACGCCCGGTTGAAGCGGAATGGAGACGTGCGTTACGAGAGGAGTTGAAAAAGGACATCCAGGAACAGCTGACCGAGCTATCCAATTCCTTCAGAGAAGAGCTCCGGCGTGAACGTTCCAGTCCATTGCTCCGAGAGCGGACCTATTCAGCTGGGAGAACGACGCCCAGCTAGGCCAATGGGGCCACGGTTCAGGTGGGACGAACAGGGACGCCCCATTTGTCATGGTTGTGGAGAGCTGGGTCACTACTTCCGCCAGTGCCGCTCCCGCCGGGGATCACAGGAGGATTTTTAGAGTTGCCGGCCACTGTGGGTCAAGTGGCCGGGACTCCCATGGTAGACCCCCTATTGGTTACGAAGTCCAGAGCATGTTTGGTGGGGCATTGCCCCATTGTAGTGGCCCAGGTCAACGGCTTAGAAGTACAGTGCCTGTTAGACACTGGGTCACAAGTTACGCTGTTCTCTGAGAGCATGTCACGAGAGCTATTTAAGGGCCAGGACTGTCCCACCTCGGAAGCCCCCTGGTTGACGCTACGGGGAGCCAACGGTCTGGACATCCCATACGTGGGATACCTGGTGACTGACTTGAAGATCCATGGAGTTGTTGTCCCCCAGAAGGGGGTGGTGATCGTTCGTGACGCCTGCCTAGGAACCCATCGCGCATTGTTGGGCATGAACGTTATAGCAGAATGTTGGGAGGAACTGTTCCGAAGTGGACTAAAGCAGACGGCCTCGACCTCGGAAAGCCAAGATTAAGGCCGATTGTCGGCGGGTTCGCCTTGCCGAGACGCGAGGAGATCGAGAGGGCACTGGGAGGACGGCTTGCCGATACGCGTTATCCATTCCCGCTCAGAGTGAGGCTGTGGTTTGGGCCAGGCTCCCCTCGCAACTCTATGGCCCGGGAGAGTGGGTATTGGTGGAACCCCATCTGGACGGCCCAAACCTAGAGGTAGCTCGGGGGCTAGCCACAGCACGGCGGGGGAGGATTTCTGTGAAGGTACGGAACGTGAATGCATTCCCCGTCCTATTGCATCGTCATCAGTGTCTGGCCCGAGTTACAGCGGTGTGCCCGCAACAAGTGAGAGAGCCGGGTGAAGTGCAGTTTAACCGGGTAAGCCCCTCCGTAGTGGAAGTCGCCCTGACCCGAACTGGACCGCCGGTGGGTAGTGAGGGAGAGGAATTGCCAAACCACCTCCAGGGAGGATCACTACGCGGTGAAGGACTGGGAGAGGAACAGACTGGGCGGCTCCAGGATTTCCTGCTCAAATGGCAGCACTTGTTCTCGACTCATGACGAGGACTATGGCCGGACGGACATTGTAAAACATCAGATTCCGACCGCGGACGCCGCCCCGAGTAGAGAACGGTATCGACCAGTGCCACCGACCCTGTATTCTGAGGTCCGCACCCTCCTGCGAGGAATGTTGGACAAGGAAATTATCCGGGAAAGTAGTAGCCCTTGGGCAGCCCCTATCGTGCTGGTGCGCAAGAGGAATGGTTCCTGGAGATTCTGTGTGGATTACCGTAAGCTGAACCAGGTGACTAAGCGGGATGCTTTCCCCCTGCCCCGAGTAGAGGACTCACTCACCAGTCTTACACAGTCTGCATGGTATTCTACTCTCGACTTGGCCAGTGGGTACTGGCAGGTGCAGGTGGACGAGCGGGACAGGGAGAAGACAGCCTTCACGACCCCTTTCGGACTATACGAGTGGGAACGGATGCCGTTTGGCCTTTGCAACGCCCCAGCCACGTTCCAGCGGCTTATGCAGCGGTGCCTGGGAGGTCAGTTGACGGAAACCACGCTGGTCTACCTCGATGATGTCATCGTCTATTCGCCGGACTTTGAGTCTCACCTCCAACACCTGGAGCAAGCTTTCCGCCCTGGACAAATACGGGCTAAAACTGCAACCTGACAAGTGTCAGCTTTTCCGGAAAGAGGTGAAGTTTCTGGGCCATGTGGTGAGTGCAGCTGGGATCGCTGTGGACCCAGAGAAGGTGTCGGCTGTACAAGGGTGGGAGGCGCCGAAGACTGTGCGACAGGTCAGATCTTTCCTGGGCTTTGTCGGATATTACCGGCGGTTCATTCAGGACTTCTCTAAAATCGCCAAGCCCATTAACCAGCTGCTCGGGGGCACGGGACGTTCGAGGGGCCGGGGATCTCCCGCGGTTCAGTGGGACCAGGCATGCGAGGCTGCATTCCGGAGGCTCAAACAGGAACTACTGCAGGCCCCGATTCTGACCTATGCAGACTTCTCCCAGCCTTTCATCTTGTACACTGAAGCCAGCCATCTCGGCCTTGGTGCCGTGCTAGCCCAAAAACAGCAGGGGAAGGAGAGGGTGATTGCATACGCCAGCCGAAGCTTACATCCGACAGAGGAACGATGCTAACTATAGCTCCTTCAAACTTGAGTTGTTGGCCATGAAGTGGGCAATGAGCGAAAAGTTCAAGGACTATCTGTGGGGGACCAAGGTTCTGGTAGTAACTGACAACAACCCTCTGGTACATCTTCAGACGGCAAGGCTGGGGGCTGTCGAACAGAGATGGGTGGCACAACTGGCGAATTTCGACTACCAGCTGAAGTACCGGCCAGGGAAGGAACATACGAACGCTGATGTACTGTCGAGGTTTCCGGTGGCAGGCCCAGTAGGTCAGGGGCCCAACTCTAGTTACGAGGCGGAGGAAAGAGCGATGGTGGGGATTGTGGAAGCGCCTGGATCCTCACAGGAAGAGGCCCCCACTGGTTGGGGCTGGGACCCACAGTGTTGGAGATCGAGACAAGCGGAGGATGAAGGGTTGCGGGTGGTACGAGAGTGGGTCCAGACTGGGAAATGGCCAGAGGCCAGAGAACGCCGGGCTCAGACTCAGGCAGTCTGAGGGTTGCTAGGACAACGGGAGAGGTTGGCCTTAATGGAGGGGGTGCTCTGTCGCTCCATCCGGGACCCTAACCTGGGCGAGAAGATCTGGCAAACAGTAGTTCCGGAGGGGCAACATCGGTCCCTGCTACAGGCCTATCACACCCAGTTGGGCCATCAGGGCCTGGAGAAGACGATCTCGCTGTTACGACGCCAGTTCTATTGGCCTGGGATGGAGAGGACTACCAAGGCCTACCTTCAAGGATGCCCCGGTGCACCTTGTTTAAGACCAGGAAGGAGACCCGAGCCCCATTGGTCCCGATTCAGGCAAAGGCTCCCATGCACATGGTCGCTATGGACTATCTGACGCTGGGAAGGCCGGTGGACCGGATTCAGAACATCTTGGTGGTGACAGATCTATTCACCAAATATGCCTGGGCCATTCCCACCTTGGACCAAACTGCTACCACCACCGCAAATGCCCTGTGGAGGGCTGTGATTCAGCCCTTTGGGTGCCCTGAAATATTCCACTCAGACCAGGGGCCGAACTTCGAGTCCAGGGTGGTCCATGAGTTGTGCCAGCTGTACGGGTGGAGGAAGACCCACACGACACCGTACCATCCCCAAGGGAATGGAGGATGCGAGAGGTTTAACCAAACATTGCTGAGCCTGTTGGGAACGTTGGAGATGGATCAGCAGGGCCATTGGGCGGATGCGCTTCCGGCGCTGATCCAAGCATATAACAACAGCGTGCATAGCACCACCGGGTATGCTCCAACATATCTAATGTTTGGAAGACACGTGCGGCTACCAGCCGACTTAGTAGCGGGGGCTGCTACCCAAGTGGAGGAAGGGAGCTTGTCAGACTGGGTGGCGAGGCACCACCAGCGACTCCACTGGGCGTATGGCCGGGTCTCGGACCGGATTAACCAGGCGGGGGCAAAGAGCAAGAGACTGTACGATCGAACGGCTCGGGAAGCCCCACTGCTCCCAGGAGAGAGAGTCTTGGTGAGGAATAATCGTCGCCAAGGGAAGGGTAAGCTGAGCGATCGGTGGGAGCCTCGGCCCTATGTGGTCTTACGACAACCACGTCCAGATCAACGTGTATGCTATCCGGCCCGAGGGGAGAGCGGGCCCAGAGCGGGTGCTCCACCGGAATCTGATTCGCCCTTGCCCGAACTACCCAAATCCCAGAGAGGAAGCACCCCCGGTTGTGGCAGCACCAGGACCGTTACTGGTAGGATGGGGAGTGGTCCCCAGGGGCTTGGGCCCAGCACCGGGACCGGTGAGACCCGAGTCTCCGCCGAGGCGGTCCCAGAGGGAGAACCGAGGTCAACCCCCGGTGAGGTACGGAGACTGGTTGAGCGGAGCCCGTTCTCGGGACTAGAACGGATTGGCGGGGGAGTATGTCACAAGGTGACGAACCAGCAGCGGAACTATATATTCCACGGAGGAATGTTTCCACCCGGAGCGCTTTCAACGGAACACCCAGCCAGCCTTGTATGCATCGCTACCATGGCAACAGCAGCCGCTGATGACAGAGTGGCAGCAGGTGCGGCGCATCAAGGGGCTGTTTGATGATTGGGACACGCAGTGCTTTGAAACAGATAAAAACCAAGCTTTGGGAGATCAAGGGAGTTCAGTTCAGTGCAGTGTTCTGTGTTCGGGGTTCGGGTGCTGTGTCCTGACTTTGTTCCGTCGAGGTGGGCTGAGAGTTTCTGTGGGACAAATCGGCTGGTGAGATCGACCCGCGGAAGGGAATCCGCTACGAAGGATTGGGTGGTGTGGAACAGAGAAGCAGAGGAGAAGTCGCCGTGGAGATATCAAGTCCCCTTCTTGGGTAGAGATAAGTGCAAACCTTTTACTGGCCGTACGGTATGTGACTTATACACAAAGACACTGTATATAAAGAGAAGCAATCTAGGAAAAGGAGTCTAGACACCGTAATGAGAAGACAGCTGTTGTGATGCATGATTGGGGTCGCTATATATTCTTCCATCTTACTGTCCCCGCTGCTCAGAACAAGGAGGTGGGCTGTGGCCTTATATTTCACAGAGTTGTTGAGAGTGACGTGTGTTGATGCTGTGCCCCACCGTGTGTGTTTGAAGTGAAGTTACGGGATGCTTATTATACCGAATTCTGTCATGTGCCCATCGGCCTTGCCCTGTGTTGCAGTTTGGAGTTGCTGAGGAAGAGATTAAGTGACGGTGGAATTTAAAGCTTGCTGTGTTCTGATTCATCATTGATGCTGTTCTGAAGAGCGGAGGAAATCCAGTTATCTGCTGTTCTGAGTGTCCCCCGTCTAAAGCTGCTGCATTCTGTTCCATCATCACTGTTGTGGAGAGCGGAGGAAACCCAGGTATCTGTTGTTCTGAGTGTTGTACATTCCAAGCCTGTTGTGTTCTGATTCATCATTGATGCTGTTCTGGAGAACGGAGGAAATCCAGTTGTCTGCTGTCCTGAGTGTCCCCCATCTAAAGCCACTTGCATTCTGTTCCATCATCACTGTTGTGGAGAGCGGAGGAGACCCAGGTATCTGTTGTTCTGAGTGTTGTACATTCCAGGCCTGCTGTGTTCTGATTCGTCATTGATGCTGTCCCGGAGAACGGAGGAAATCCAGTTATCTGTTGTTCTGAGTGGTGTACAGTCTAAGCCTGCTGTGTTCTGATTCATCATTGATGCTGTTCTGGAGAACGGAGGAAATCCAGTTATCTGCTGTTCTGGGTGTCCCCCATCTAAAGCCGCTTGCATACTGTTCCATCATCACTGTTGTGGAGAGCGGAGGAAACCCAGGTATCTGTTGTTCTGAGTATTGTACATTTCAAGCCTGCCTGTGTTCTGATTCATCATTGATGCTGTCCTGGAGAACGGAGGAAATCCAGTTATCTGCTGTTCTGAGTGTCCCCCACCTAAAGCCGCTTGTATTCTGTGTTATCGACACTGCCTTGGAGAGCGAAGGAAATCCAGTGTTTGCTGTTCGGGGTGTTACCCCTAAGGCCTGCTGACTCCAGGAGCTGGTCGATTGTCCGGACTTGCCGATCTGACCACCCAGTCAGCCTTCCCGCCAGCCCTCCGAAAACTTTCCGTTACCCGTTGTATGGGGAAGAACCTACTGTACTTGGAGTGCCCACTTGCTGTCCGGTCGACGTCTGTCACCGTCGTGAGCTTCTGTATCCGCTATACTGGGAGGAACCAATTGTACTTGGAGTACCTACTGGCTGTCCAGTCGACGCCCCTTTCACAGCCGTAAGCT
The DNA here is from genome assembly GCF_029890125.1 of Rhinichthys klamathensis goyatoka. Classification (NCBI taxonomy): domain Eukaryota; kingdom Metazoa; phylum Chordata; class Actinopteri; order Cypriniformes; family Leuciscidae; genus Rhinichthys; species Rhinichthys klamathensis. Next base: position 886,294 of record NW_026606576.1, on the reverse strand, counting down.
TTCTGCACCTACTGTACAGGGAAGAGCCAACCGTACTCTAAACACTCACCTGCTGTCTAGTCGACGCCTTTCTACAGCTGTAAGCTCTCTGCATCCCCTGTATAGGGAAGAACCAACCGTACTCGAAGTACCCACCTGCTGTCTAGTCGACGCCTTTCCACAGCTGTAAGCTCTCTGCACCTACTGTACAAGGAAGAGCCAACCGTACTCGAAACACTCACCTGCTGTCTAGTCGACGCCTTCCTACAGCTGTAAGCTCCCTGTATCCCCTGTATAGGGAAGAACCCACCATACTCGAAATACTCACCCGCTGGCTGGTGGACGCCGTTCTACAGCCGTAAGTTGCTGCACCTACTATACTGGGAAAAACCAACCGTACTCGCAATACTCACCTGTTGTCTGGTCGACGCCTTTCCACAGCTGTAAGCTCTCTGCACTCACTATCTAGGGAAGAACCAACCGTACCTGGGGTACCTACTTGCTGTCCAGTCGACGCCCCTCATCAGCGCTGTAAACTTTCTGCACTTGAGAGATCGAGGAGAGTATTTACCTGCTGGCCAATCCACGTCCCCTCCATCGCCGAGAGCCTTGGCATCCGAAAAGTCTGAGGGGTTGAGTGGGCCGAGTCCTCGCCTGTTGTCCGGCCGACGTCCCGGCGGCCACTGGATGCTGGGGAGGAAGGAGGAGTTTTAATTAGGATCTACAAATTCTTTTAGTCAATAAAGTCTGTTACATTTTTACTTTCCTTGTCCGCCTGGTTTCTGGTTTGCTCCTCAGTGGTACATTCTAAAGGGAGGGGGTAGACCCAGTCGACCCTCCCGACCTGTGACATTTGTACAGCAAGCTGAAATTGGGTACTTAACTCTTCATAAATGTTGGTCTTCACACTCACGGGGACAATCTTCTCCCTCGCCCGTCTGCTCACTTTTGGCCAGTCCTTCACTCCCCGTACCTCGCCCTTTTTCTTTCTGTCTCCCTCTCCTTCCTTCAACTGCTCCATTTATATCCTCTGCAAACATACACTCTCGCTCGCCACCATAATCAACTCTCATTTCATTCAGCTGTAAACAATTCCTCCGCGTTTTCCCGTTAGATCGGCCATGACGGCAAACCGGAACCGGCCTGATGTTACACCGGGAGTGCTCCCCCCGGGGGACCATGCACCGAATTTTAGTTCCGGCTTAGTCACATCTGCAGTAATGCCATGTGCAGCAATGCAGTGACTACCAATAGAAATCAAGACATTTGAGGTCGTAATCCATCTCCTGTCAGACATTGTAGTTAAGTGTTGGCAAGATGGAGGTAATCTTAACACGTTAATGTTACTATGAGTGATTTCACTGTTCAAAATGATTTGCTACATCAGCTAACCACTGGGGTACCTCAGGGTTCAGGGCTGGGTCCGCTCATCTTTTCTATCTACAGAACCTCACTGAGCACTATCGTAAAGGCAAACAGCTTGTCTCCAGCCTCTTCATTTAGAGATTGGACTACTGCAATCTTGTGTTGGCTGTAATTAAGCTTTTGCAGTTAATCCAGAATATAGTTTCACATCTGGTCTTCAACAAACCATACAAGGCTAATCACACACCCCTGCTGGTTCCACTTCACTAGCTAGCTGCACTTCTGCTAATTTAAGGCTTTGCCTAGTGTTTTTATCACTAGATATACTCTCTCTAAACCCCTGTGGTGGAGAAGCTTCAAACCTCCATCTGATCACTTTCACAATCTTCAAGAATCAGCTGAAGGCACATCTCTTCCTCTTGTTTTAACTAAAGGCACATCCTATACGTTTTTATCTTTTCTCTAATTTTAAGTCCCGCTCTACTTTCTGTAATCATCTAGCTTTGACTTGCACTGCACACATTTTTGATTCTTATATGATAAATGACTTGTAATGTCCCTAATTTGTAGCTTTGGATAAAAAGGGTCTCCACATATCCACATAGTTAGGACATTACCAAACTAAACAACTAGTTATTAATTGCTCTTTTATGTCACCTAAAATGCAGTGCTAGAACATCACAGAAACAGGGTATATGTGTCTTGATTCAGTAATGTAGTTGCTTACACCAATCCTGCATTCTTGGGACAAATGGATAACGGTACAGAGAGAGCATGATGTTTAAAAGCACCAACTCCATAGGCATAAACAAAACACAGCACATTGTTGACGGTAGTTTACTAACAATTTGTAAATGGTAAAATATCGGTAACGCTTCCTTTTACAGTCCTGTAACCCATGTACATACTATGTACTTATTATAGTAATTACAATTACTGGGTAATAACTAGGTAACCCTGAACCTACCCCAACCTACCCCTAACCCATGTACTTACCTTATATCAGCCAGTACTTTCTAGGTAAGTACACTGTAAGTACACATAAGTACTGTACTGTAAAAGGAAGCGTTACCAAAATATCTCTGGTGTTTGTTTTGTCAAAAATAGCTAACATTAGGCGGCTTAAACTGTTGTCATTCATGTGTCTTGTTTACAGCAGTGAGATGCCAAACGTTTGCGATGGTTATCCCTGTTATGTCCAGGAGTAATTTATGTATTTCATACAATCAGACTTTGTCAGGTTTTTTTTTAGGTTTTACAAATCCAGTGACCCAGCCACCTAAAATATCAAGGAACTAGATTGTTTCAGCAAAATGGGATAACTTTGATTAAAAACATTACTACAACTAAGTTTTTGCAGTACATCCTTAACTTACCATTAGTTAATAAATAAATAGAAATGTCATGCAATTTGCAAAAATCACAATTCTATGTTGATATGTCTTCTCCACATAGCCTCCCGTATAAATCCCCAGGGGATTCACTCTCAAAACTTGTGTACGTGGCCCAAAAGCCCAAACCAAGACCAGGCAGAAAAACACACACAGACTCAGCAAGATCTGTAATTTGTCTCTCTCTCTCACACACGCTTATGTTCTCTCTTTATTTCCACTTCAGCATGATCACCACAAGATAGCTGATGCACACAGCGACACGTGTGCTTAATCACAGTTTAGATGACTGTCAGTGATGAAAGAGAGGAAGATGAATTAAAGGAGTAATGATGATGAGAATGTTCTTTGTGATTCACACTACTGGCAGCGACCTCAAGCACTGCGTCATTATTGACATACAAACACTCATTCTCACATGTGCATAATGTTTGTTAGAAGAGAATAGGCTTGGTTATTTTTGTACTATTATTGACATTCATTTTTTGCAAACATTGACGTGATTGATATTGCACTATCCCAGAAGAAACAACTGTAAGAATTTCATGGTGTGTGCTAAGGGTGTGCTATACTTTGGGTTTGGGTCTCCAACCAATCCCTCGCCCTAAGAAGACAATTTCAGCATGCAACTCGTCCCACACTATATGCGCTGGCTGCATACATGAATGACACCTCAAATCCTCGAGCACTTTTTTAAGTGAGGAACCCAACAGACAATAAAAAGCTTGAAAAAGTCAGATGCACTTATACATTGAAGGACCCAAGGTATCATTCAGACTTGGGCTGGGCTCTTTTGTCCAAAGACTATACCTTAGCAACCACACTGCATCAAGTCTTGCACAGGAAAGCACACACATTTTTTCTGAAAACAAAAAACAAAAAAACAAACCTGTTTTATTATATTGCTTTGCAATATGAGTTTTAAGACCATCTCTCTCTCTCTTTTTTTCTCTCTCTCTCTCTCTCTCTCTCTCTCTCTCTCTCTCTCTCTCTCTCTCTCTCTCTCTCTCTCTCTCTCTCTCTCTCTCTCTCTCTCACACACACACACACACATGTTGGCGGAATCTCCCCATTTATCAAGTTCAAACACAAACACCCAAATGAGTGCTCATTTTAGAACAGTATCATTTCGCATAATCACAGTTTCTCCATTTAACTCTCACCTCAGCTGAGAAAATATGAGCATTTTTGCAAACACATACACATACAACTCTCAGCTTACTGTAAATTTGGCAACAACTGGTGTTCCATCAAGACATAATTTACAGGATATGTGGATCAACACGGTATAAAAAAAATCTGAATAAGAAAACAGACAATATTGGCAATCAACAAAAAGCCAAGCTAATATGTTTTCAAATCAATGGGACATTTACATTATGGATGTATGTTTATTTTGTGAGTTTTAACATTTGCATCTGTCACGTGTTTGTTAGTCTGTCTCAGAAACTCTCTCATGCCCAGATGCCTTTAAGCAAAGGAACATGAGTCTGTGTAGTGTCTGTGTTTATGTGTGCTCACATGCACTTTCGTATTGTGTTGCTCTAATGTCATTGGCATGTGGTTTTCAACTGGTGTGGTCGCAAACCAAAAATGGGTGGCAGGTTTGTTCTGATACGCTTGCGGACAACCAGGGAAAACAATGCTAAATGCAAATAAAGCAAGGCAACTAGCCATATAATCATAAATAATAAGGATAGCCTAGATACAACCCAGGCTACTTCAATTTGTGTTCTCTTTTGGGATAAACATGACTGGTTGACCGCAATGTTTTTTTTACAGTGAGTTGTTTTATGCAGGCTGCATAGAGCATAAAAGAAACAACAGAAATGTAATTTTGTACAGTATCAACAATTTTGGTGGGCCTGTTGTGTTGAGATGCCAGTTGATGTCGTGTGTAAAACCTGGATCCGAATCCAAAACCACGGATAAACACTGTCATTGGCGGTCTGACATCCCTAAAGAAGCTCATTTAGCAAACTGGATTCACCCCACAGCTGGATAGTTTAGGAGGAAGAAGGGATTTGACACGTTTGTGGATGCTTGTGAGTATGTGACTGAAATTGTTTTAATTCATTGTTTTGATTAGTCAGAGTTTAATGTATATGTCTATTCCAATTGTTTATCTTGACTGTGGGAAAATGCTAGAAGAGCCTATCCTTAAAATTATTTTTTAAATTAATTGCATCCTCTTTTATCCATCCATAAGTGCTCTAAACATCGAGGACACTGAACTCTCTGCATTGCTTGTTGATTACCTAACCTTCCCTTTGAGAGAAAGAGAGAGAGAGAGAGAGAGAGAGAGAGAGAGAGAGAGAGAGAGAGAGAGAGAGAGAGAGAGAGAGAGAGAGAGAGAGAGAGAGAGAGAGAGAAAGAGAAAGAGAGAGAGAGAGAGATGGTCTTAAATATAATATAATATAAGAAATATAACAATAAAATAGTCTTCATCTGGAACTAGATCTCTTTACACAATCTCACATTATGAGGGAAGCAGAATAGCTGATCTCTGATCAGTAGCAAACAGGCAGTCGTGGCCTAATGGTTAGAGAGTTAGAGAGATGTATTAATAAAATAAATATAAGAGCAGAACAGTTTTAATGTGCTGTCAGTCTGAATTAGGCGAGCAGATTCCAGTCTATTTACCGGCATCAGAAAGTTGCCTGAATGTGTTGTTTCTCTACATGAGGAGAGTAAAAGCGATTAAATCAAAGCTAAAGAAATACGACAGCAGATATGCAAGTCATTGTTTATTGTCGTTAGCAGAGAAACAACTGAAACTGAGGTAATTTGTCGCAAAATATCCTCGAACCATCGTCAAAACAATTCTGTGTGTGTGCGAAGCACCTAACCCCCAATCACGCCCTGGGCACCACAGCAAAAATGGCTGCCCACTGCTCCAGGTGTGTGTGTGTGTGTGTGTGTGTTCACTACTCCTAATGTGTCTGCACTACCTTGGATGGGTTAAATGCAGAGGACAAATTCAGAGAATGGGTTACCATACTTGGCCTTCACATGTCACTTTCACTTCCTGTGAGGTGCAAATATAAAGTGTTATTCACTGAGACATTGTTATTCATAATATTCAGCATGAGTGGATAAACAATGCAGGCAAGTTTTGTTATTTTATACAAACAAAAGGACTGGGAAACAGCTATGTGAATATTCTTCAAAACTTATCCTTCATGTTCTACAGGGTTTGGAATGGCATGAGTAAATAATGACCGAATATTAATTTTGGGTTAACTATCACTTCAAACTTTTTTGGAATGAATGATTGAATCATTTGTGTATAATGAATTAACGGTGAGTAAATACATTTTCAGGTTTACAGGAAGCACTTATTGACAATTTGCTAGTTTCCCAGCCATGGTGATGTTGCAGCAACAGAGATTCACATATGGGACTGATCAAGAGTTCAGCCTAATAAACAGATGCAACACCTGCCAACTAACACACACACACACACACAGATCTATCTATCTATCTATCTATCTATCTAACTATCTTGGCATTATTGTAAATACTGCCATTGTAAATACTATTTTACATCACTCTGAGGAATATTTCTCTGAACGTCACCAGTGAATCTATTTATTTCTCTCATTAAAAAAGAGAAGGCGGCGGCAAGATGCTTCCCACAAATTCCTAGTTTGTCAGTACACACCCTTTTTTGGGTGTCAACCACAATCAGCATAATGATTTTGTTTAGTATTTTTACAAGCTTAAATAAAGTGTTAAGTATGCTGGAAGAAAGACAAGACCCCCGACTGAGTCTGGTTTCTCCCAAGGTTTTTTTCTTCATTCTGTCACTGATGGAGTTTTGGTTCCTTGCCACTGTTGCCTTGGCTTTTGGCTTGCTTAGTTGGGGACATTTAATATTCAACAATATTATTGATCTGCCTTACTTAAGGTGGACGTTGACGCAATTTTCTTCTAGAAACAAACTTTGTTGTATTATTTTCATGTTATCACTGTGAAGCTGTTTTGATACAATCTGTAATGTAAAAAGCGCTATATAAATAAAGGTGACTTGACTTAACAAGAAGCAAAGCATCATGAGTTTGTTACGAATAGTGAACAGAGGAGACAAGTGCAAGTAAAACGGGTCTTTATTGAACAATAAGATAAGCCAGCCTCAGTACCTATGAAGGAAGATAACCGGAACAAAGTCTCAGTCTGATGTAGTCGATCTCACGAACTCACAGAAACAATGGAAACAGTGCAGGAACAGAAGCGTTGGCAACGCAGGCTTGCGTGGGCAACTCAGAGGTGCACGGTCAGTGTGTAGTGAATCCTCCGTGAAGACGAGACACGATGACGATGAAACGAGGCGAACATCCAACGAAGAAATAGACTGGGACCCAAGGAACTGGAACAGGCTAGACACATCCACAAACAACGATCTGACAAACACAAGACGCATGAGGTGAGTATAAAAAGGCACTGGAAACGAGTATCACCTGTCGCTGATTCTCCGGGAGGATAATCAGCGACCACGCCCACACATGTGCACACACATAAACACAGCGCAAGGAACAGTCAGTGAATTCATCAACCGTGACAGAGTTAAACAGCTTTTAAATGGTTGATAGTATTCACACACACATTTCTGTATATACACTCACCTAAAGGATTATTAGGAACACCATACTAATACTGTGTTTGACCCCCTTTCGCCTTCAGAACTGCCTTAATTCTACGTGGCATTGATTCAACAAGGTGCTGAAAGCATTCTTTAGAAATGTTGGCCCATATTGATAGGATAGCATCTTGCAGTTGATGGAGATTTGTGGGATGGACATCCAGGGCACGAAGCTCCCGTTCCACCACATCCCAAAGATGCTCTATTGGGTTGAGATCTGGTGACTGTGGGGGCCATTTTAGTACAGTGAACTCATTGTCATGTTCAAGAAACCAATTTGAAATGATTCGAGCTTTGTGACATGGTGCATTATCCTGCTGGAAGTAGCCATCAGAGGATGGGTACATGGAGGCCATAAAGGGATGGACATGGTCAGAAACAAAGCTCAGGTAGGCCGTGGCATTTAAACGATGCCCAATTGGCACTAAGGGGCCTAAAGTGTCCCAATAAAACATCCCCCACACCATTACACCACCACCACCAGCCTGCACAGTGGTAACAAGGCATGATGGATCCATGTTCTCATTCTGTTTACGCCAAATTCTGACTCTACCATCTGAATGTCTCAACAGAAATCGAGACTCATCAGACCAGGCAACATTTTTCCAGTCTTCAACTGTCCAATTTTGGTGAGCTATATAAATAAAGGTGACTTGACTTAACAAGAAGCAAAGCATCATGAGTTTGTTACGAATAGTGAACAGAGGAGACAAGTGCAAGTAAAACGGGTCTTTATTGAACAATAAGATAAGCCAGCCTCAGTACCTATGAAGGAAGATAACCGGAACAAAGTCTCAGTCTGATGTAGTCGATCTCACGAACTCACAGAAACAATGGAAACAGTGCAGGAACAGAAGCGTTGGCAACGCAGGCTTGCGTGGGCAACTCAGGGGTGCACGGTCAGTGTGTAGTGAATCCTCCGTGAAGACGAGACACGATGACGATGAAACGAGGCGAACATCCAACGAAGAAATAGACTGGGACCCAAGGAACTGGAACAGGCTAGACACATCCACAAACAACGATCTGACAAACACAAGACGCATGAGGTGAGTATAAAAAGGCACTGGAAACGAGTATCACCTGTCGCTGATTCTCCGGGAGGATAATCAGCGACCACGCCCACACATGTGCACACACATAAACACAGTGCAAGGAACAGTCAGTGAATTCATCAACCGTGACAGAGTTAAACAGCTTTTAAATGGTTGATAGTATTCACACACACATTTCTGTATATACACTCACCTAAAGGATTATTAGGAACACCATACTAATACTGTGTTTGACCCCCTTTCGCCTTCAGAACTGCCTTAATTCTACGTGGCATTGATTCAACAAGGTGCTGAAAGCATTCTTTAGAAATGTTGGCCCATATTGATAGGATAGCATCTTGCAGTTGATGGAGATTTGTGGGATGGACATCCAGGGCACGAAGCTCCCGTTCCACCACATCCCAAAGATGCTCTATTGGGTTGAGATCTGGTGACTGTGGGGGCCATTTTAGTACAGTGAACTCATTGTCATGTTCAAGAAACCAATTTGAAATGATTCGAGCTTTGTGACATGGTGCATTATCCTGCTGGAAGTAGCCATCAGAGGATGGGTACATGGAGGCCATAAAGGGATGGACATGGTCAGAAACAAAGCTCAGGTAGGCCGTGGCATTTAAACGATGCCCAATTGGCACTAAGGGGCCTAAAGTGTCCCAAGAAAACATCCCCCACACCATTACACCACCACCAGCCTGCACAGTGGTAACAAGGCATGATGGATCCATGTTCTCATTCTGTTTACGCCAAATTCTGACTCTACCATCTGAATGTCTCAACAGAAATCGAGACTCATCAGACCAGGCAACATTTTTCCAGTCTTCAACTGTCCAATTTTGGTGAGCTCTTGCAAATTGTAGCCTCTTTTTCCTATTTGTAGTGGAGATGAGTGGTCCCCGCTGGGGTCTTCTGCTGTTGTAGCCCATCCGCCTCAAGGTTGTGCGTGTTTCTCTTTACAAATGCTTTGCTGCATACCTCGGTTGTAACGAGTGGTTATTTCAGTCAAAGTTGCTCTTCTATCAGCTTGAATTAGTCGGCCCATTCTCCTCTGACCTCTAGCATCAACAAGGCATTTTCGCCCACAGGACTGCCGCATACTGGATGTTTTTCCCTTTTCACACCATTCTTTGTAAACCCCAGCAATGGTTGTGCGTGAAAATCCCAGTAACTGAGCAGATTGTGAAATACTCAGACCGGCCCGTCTGGCACCAACAATCATGCCACGCTCAAAATTGCTTAAATCACCTTTCTTTCCTATTCTGAAATTCAGTTCAGGAGATTGTCTTGACCAGGACCACACCCCTAAATGCATTGAAACAACTGATATGTGATTGGTTGATTAGATAATTGCATTAATGAGAAATTGAACAGGTGTTCCTAATAATCCTTTAGGTGAGTGTATATATATATATATATATATATATATATATATTAGTGCTGTCAAACGATTAAAATATTTAATCGCGATTAATCGCATTAATGTCATAGTTAACTCGCGATTAATCGCATTTAATCGCACATTTTTATCTATTCTAAATGTCTCTTGATTTCTTTTTGTCCCATTATTTTTTTCTCATTTTAATGCTCTTATCAACATGGAAAAGTGGATCGGCTTGCTTTGTGCAAATGTTTTTTATTGAAAACAATATTGGCATATACTGTTCAATTTCACACTAAAACATTATCACTTGGAGCAAATAATCTCTCACACAATATTACACTGTCCATCAATAAAAGGGTGAAATAAATACTGACGAGGTCCTGATATTGACGAGGGGGCGGAGAATTCGCATCAGCTGTGTGTGTGTGTGTGTGTGTGTGTGTGTGTGTGTGTGTGTGTGTGTGTGTGTGTGTGTGTGCTGGCCATCATCAAGTGGTATTCAGACTGGACGTGCTGCGATGATGATAGCTCAGTTCACAACGACAAAACACACAGATCACTTTGGTCTTGTCAATGGAACCATTTGGCAACTTTTTAAAAGTAAACTTTCCATTCAGAATCTTATTGGCATCCATTTCGGCGTCTCACGCTCGTCATCCACTCAAAACTGGACGTTTTGAACGTTCCTATAACATTCAGAAATAACGTTTTTATAACTTAATGGGAACGTTATGAAAACATTCTTATAACCTAAAATTGTTAGCTGGGGAAGAGGAGAGATTCGCGATTGCACTGAACACGTTTTAAGTGCAGGCATATTCTCTGAGTGAGCCCAGAGAAAATTCTTACAAGAGCAGCGTGTATCTGAGAGCGCGCGCGACTCGAGCAGGGAGATTCGTGCTCGGCACATTATATTCCGCGCGCGAGCAGAGAGATTCGCGCTCGCGCATCCGGCTCGCAAGCCCAAACAAGTGTGTGCGGCGTGCCTGTTGTTTTGTTTCCGGTCTAGCTAGATCCGCTTGTGCTTTCAAAACGTCCTCGCGCGCCGCAAGCCATTGAAATGAATGGGTTTCATAGCGCAGCGGCCCGCATGCCGTCCTGTTGCAAAAGCATGTGAAAAAAAAACTACAAAGTTTGCTAGGCCAAAAAGACCGTTAATCGCGCGATAAAAAAATTAACGCCGTTAAAATGGGTTTGCGTTAACGCCGTTAATAACGCGTTTAACTGACAGCCCTAATATATATATATATATATATTCGGACGCAGTGTTTGATTATCCTGATCAGGTGTCTTTGATTAGAGATGAAGCCAAACTCCGCAGGACAGTGGCCCGCCAGGGCTGGATTTGAGGAACCCGGACCTACAGCAAGCGGATAATTCAGTAATAGGAGGTATGTTAGGAATTTAGCCTAAATTAAAAGATGATTCTGTTTCTCTGATGTGAATTAAATTACAGTTCAATGTGGCATTACAGTATCTGGAGCATCATCAGTTGACAGTGCTCTACACTGTAAAAAATGATCGTGATTTTAACGGTAAAAGACTGTAAAAATGCTACAGTGCAAAACTGTTAATTGGTTAACAGAAAGTTTCCTTACTATATACGGTAAATAACTGTGATAGATCTAACGGTACATTTAATGTAATTTTACTGTAAAATACCGTTAAATTTACAGTTTTTGAAAGTGAAAAGAACAACTCATTGTATAATTTACAGTGAAAAAACGTAAATTGACATTCCCACAATTCCCTGCATGACACTTCACATTTGATTTATTTTTTGTTGAAATAACTGTTTCTTCTTAGTTTTCTTAGTTCTTTTCTAATCAGTTATGTACATTAGGGTTTAATGTTACATTTAATGTTGTTAAATTAAAGCTGCAATCCGGCGTTTTTCCTCTTTGTCGCCACCTCTGTTCGAAATCTGCAATTGTCATTCGCGGAATTATCAACTCTACGTGAGTTGTACTTCAACACCCTCGAAACGGCACAGCGCGGATGAATACAGTGTTTTGAGGAGAGTGTGCAGCTGTCAATCACCGCGCTGATGTGGATACTGGCATTCAGAATCACAAATTATTCTTTTTGGAAGTATGACCAACATAAGAATTTTCACCGGAATATGTCATCTGAACTAGTAAGAAGCATCCACCTTTGTTCTGGTTCTGACATTGCAGTAAATCGCGCTGATTACATCTAACAATCGCTTATAAGTTATCATATCACGCAAAACCGTGCAAATTATACTTTGTTCTCAAATTGTTAATGTTAACAACGTCAGCATTGCGTGACTACATGTAATGTCCTTCGGATATTATCCTTGTTTTCGCATGGGTCCGGTTGCAGTCTCTTTTTTTCTGTATTCACTCCGAAGACCGAACGAAGTCTTTTGCATTTTACAGCGGGTGAATCTGTTGTCACTGGTGATTGTCGTTTGAAACTTTGTGGATCCGCCATCTGTCACGGTTGTGGTGCGGGTTGAAGAAGGAGGCTGAGGCAAAAGCTCCAATGCAAACATTTACTAAGTGTAAACTCAAAAACAGGTGCAAGAAGGCAAGAAGGCAGAACAACTCACAACATAATAAGTAAGACTAACTACTGACAAAGAATGACTAAACTGAAGGAACTAAATACAAGTACAAATCAACACTAACGAGGTGAAGACAGGTGACACAGATGATGATGACGAGGGACAGGTGGATAATGAGGGAGTGAGTACAGGTGTGGAGACAAGAAGGATTCTGGGAAGTGTAGTGAAGATGACTAAGACAGACAGGTGCAGACGAAGACTGTGACACCATCAAATTGATACGTTTAATTATATCAAGTGCTGTGAGAAAAGGCTATAAATCTCCACCTCCAGCATCCTCACACGCAATATAGCCTACTAGCCGAGACACCTTCTTTATGTGTACAGATGTGACGTAATGACGCAAAGACATGCTCGAATCTCCCGCGGAAATCCACCAGTACCACTGGAACGTTATTACAAGCTTACCGCTTTTAATCGAGCTAAGGCAAGCAGAGAGTTTTGAACACAGGCTGGTTATGTACTTGCTCAAATATGTATTTTGGATCATTTTTAACCCAAAAAAAGCTACGGACTGCAGCTTTAATGTTTATTGCATTTTTAAAATTTCATGTGTGTTACCATGATGGTGTTTAATGTTTGTGCGAATAACACTGTGCAGCTTCAATATAATAGTATTAACTTTCTTGTGGAAGATTGCTTGTGATGAGCTTTGATTTATCATGTGACTCTCATCACTGCTGTGATGGTTGTTGGTTGTCAGTGTATTACAATGGTACAAAATAGATATTAATACTTCAATAGGTTGGTAAATTATCATTATATCAGATAATTAATTACGGTTTAATACTGTAAATTTTACGTCAAGTCTGTAAAACCAAAAACGTTGATACCGTATTTTTGACGGTAAAGTTCTGGTAACCACAGCTGCCAGTTTTTTTCCGTAAAAACAAAGAGTTTGACAAGCCAGCTGGTGTTTAGATCATCACATGGAAAACAGCGGTCATCAATTTTCATAGGACGAAGACTACTCATATCGTTCCTTTTAAGGGTGAAACCTGTCTTATGACAGTGGTCAAAGATGCAGATTAAAGACTCAATCAGGCTGTTGACTGTTTTAGAATTAAATATAATAAAGTCACAGCCACAGGACACAATTATAAATCATTTGTATAAAGATGTTTATAATACATTTTAGATATACAGTATATGTAATGACATTTGTCATTATTTGAATGCAAATCAAGCATTTTAAAAGTGATATTTGTTGACCATCGGGAGAGACAAGACCCCTGATCAATGATGTTTTATATTGAAGCTTTAAATCTAATTTTATTTATGCATGAAACGGTGCTTTGCACAGAAACATGACTGGGTGTTTATAGTCATAACACAATGCTATGCAAAGATATGGCAGCCCAATACTCAGATCCAGAGCTGTCTCAGCCCAGTTCACCACATTATGAGCATGTGGTTGTTACCGTGACTGAGTGAATACAGTCAGTGCTCACAGCAGTGAATATAAACAGTGACATTGGCAAGGGACAATGTTTATGAGTTTAAAATGATATTTGTGTAAATCAGAAAACCACAATATTCTTCCAGAAATACAGAATGTGGATTTGCAAACGGTTTTGTAGATTTGAACACTGATAAAACCTTTAAACTGTTTAGATGTTGAAGCTTGTCCACATCCACTACGATGATGTCATGCAAATGAAAACAGCTTCAGAGTAACAGAGACTCTTGCGACAGAAAGAGTCAATCCTGCTCTGTCACAGTTCTGCAACACTAAAGGAAACTCAACCTCTATATACTGTACAGTTTCTCACACGCAATTTTCAACCTCATACTGAAGTCTTGAGAGATCAGATGTAAACAAGACCTTTGGCGCTCTCTTTAGTGGTGGCCCATTTTGTGTATTCTTCTTACAACATTTCTCAGTCACTTTGACACATTTCTCAGATCATATAATCAAATAATTATTTGTTCAACCTCCACATCATCTATATAGCCACTTGTATAGCCGCTATTTCTCATTCTATTGAACCAATGCGCTTGTGTACATCCAAGCAATTATGTACAATTGTCTGCTGTTTCATACATTAACAATTGCTTATGTTATTAATAAAAAATATATTATTTATACTGGTTCTCTGTTTAATAGTCTTACCCTCCAAAACATCTAAGCATTAGTTCACTGTATAAGTCATTAAATGCAAAATGGCGGAACTAGTTGTCATAATCTGCCAAGCATATTTTCTATAGGCTACATTTGTTACAGTTATGTTTTTATGTATTTTATAATGTAATAATTTCACAGTTAATCCCCAAATTAATTTAGAAACAGCATATAGACAGTATATTTTACTGACAGTATTATTTTATATATTATATTTGTTTAATGGCATCTTTTTTGAATGAAGGCCAGTATCACTGATACTAATACAACTACTGATGTCTCAAATAATGCATACAACTGTTACTGACACTTTTCTTACTTGTAAATTGACCAGTTTCTGTTGAATATTTGCTTTAGAAACGGTTTAGTGTCTTCAAATAAGCCTGTTAGCATTCTTAACCGTTTTCATAAGAGGTAGGCTAACTCTATAGCTTGAGCTCTTGTTTATAAAAGTGTGGGTTTTTAAAGGCAGGGTAGGGAATTTCAGAGAGGCTAGCAATAGCGAGCTAGCATTGAAAGCATAAGATCCCATCCTCCCTTCAGAGCGTCTCCAAAGCCACAAAACACATGAACGCGTACAGCAGGGAGCTAACAAAAGCGTCACGAGAGACGGCGTTAAATTACCTCATGTCTCAAAACACATAACATTACAATAATAATGAACATAACATTGCAGTTGATAGTGTTGCCATTGAAACGTGCTGATGACGTGTGATGTCTGTGCGAGCAGGAGCGCGGAGATACTGACATGCAGGAAGTATATACCATGTCAGCGTACAGGAGACAACACAGGTAACTCTGGTAACGGGTCGTTTATTTACAGGTAGCAGAGAGCATGCATGAATGCATGCAGGTGCAGTGATGGTGACGATTGTCTGAAGATTATCAGTAGCTCTGTGGACTGTTCCATCCTATCAAAGAATAACTAAACCTCGAGCCAATAGCCTTCGAGTATGAGATGTGACGGAGCATGTGATCTCTCTCTCGTTAAGATTCAAAACAGCGATCAGTGAGTGGGCGGTCAGTGATGGGCGTATTCGATCAGTAGATCCAACCAATTGCCCCTATTTGCTGACGTTACGCAAATGAGACCAAACCAATACTGTCATATTTTTTGTTTGTTTTTACAGTTTTTAGAGAAGTGCGTGACATGAATAAAATGTAATGAATTCATTTTTGATAAATAATACAAAATGAACACAAAACACCAGTGCCAGTAGGCTAGGCTACTGTACAGTCGTCAAGTAAATTGTTCAAAGTGCAAAATACCACAAAACTCTAAAACACACAAATAAAATCTAATGAAAGCAGGTAAAGAGTAGTGTAAATTTAAATCAAGTAAACAGTCAAGTGCCCCCCGCCCACTTTGCTCAAACCAAGTAAAAAAATTACAATGTTAATTTGTCTTTGTTACATTTAACCATTAGCTTGCGTTATTAAACTGTTTTCATTACAATGGTGAAGTGTAAATTTCTTTCTTTGATGCAAATATGCCAACTACACGAGTCTAGCTCTATCTGTTCGCCATCATTATCGTTAAAACGACTGGTTCTTTTCGTTCATGAACGACATATCCCAGTTTGTTCAACTCATTCACGAACGAGAATATCTCTCTCTTTTGTTCAGACTCAAAAGCAACTCGATCACGGTCAGTGAAGGGCGTATTCGATCACTACATTAAACAAATCTTGTTCGTGAACGAATTGAACGAACTGTTATATTTCGAACTGGTAGGCTAGTAGGCTACCGGGTATTGGTCATTTAGCATATGATTCAATCTCATTTAGCAATCAGCAGAAAGTGAATGCAAATCGCAGTATAGGTGTGCACATACGATTGTTTATAGCTACATTCATATAGCATAGAGAACATAACTCAACGTTTAATATAATCCAAGATTTATGAATGTGTAACTGACCAAACAATTAAAATGTTAATTATGCAAGAAAACCTTGTGCTTTGGTCATCTGAACCACTTATTTAGACTTATTTAATTTATTTAATGAGTAAATATATGCACACATTTTAACAAAGCCAAATCAGTTTTTTTTTGTAACAAGTAAAAGACATAGAACAAAAGACACTTTTTTTCGCCACCTGCTGGAGTATTTATGTAATATGAAGAAATTGCCACTGAACGAATCGGTGAACGAATCTGAACGAATCATTTTGGTGAACGACCTGAAAATGAACGAATCTCTGGAAAGAATCAAAATTTCCACCACTAATGGGTGGTAACAACAAGACCAGATATAGCAAAATATCAATGGAAGTTGTTGCTTGGTTGAAACTGCTGTTGAAGTGAATGAGCATAACTGGAAGAGATCTGCAGTCTCCTTTCACTGGCAGTGAAAGAGATTACAAGACAAACAATAATAGCTACAGTTAATTTTTCATTTCATTTTTACCCTCCTCACATGGATGAAGACCGAGTGTACAACTGATCAAACAGCACAAAACCAAAACACACAGTCATGCCAGTGAAATGCATGTTTCTTTTTAAACCCATTCAAGTAAAGACACTGCTGACTCTCATCTAAAGGGGTTTGTGCTTGAGGTTTTTCTTTTTTCTTTCTTTTTTTCAGATTCACACATTTCTAATAATGGCATTAATGGCATACAATTTATATTTTTAGTCCTGGATGTCAATATTATTATCTAATGGCGCTTTTCCACTACACAGTACCAGCTCGCCTCGGCTCGGCTCGACTCGACTCGCCTTTGTTTGGTTTTCCACTGTGTAAAAGTTGTACCTGTACCTGCTTTCGGGTACTTTTTTTCGTACCACCTCCGGCGAGGTTCTAATGCTGGGTACACACCAAAAGATAATTGGGCTGATTTTGGGCCGATTTTCCCCCTTCCGACAATCCTAGCTATGTCCCGATTATCTTGATGGTTCTACAGATTATCTTATCAGATTTTCCCTTGGTGTGAGGTGTGTTAAGAGTGTCCGAACCTGCTCGGAAGAACGTCGGAGCCGCCCCGATCGCGAATCGTAAATATTCAACATGTTGAATATTTACGATCAGAAATCCTGATGTGTGGGGGGAACCCCGATGACAAACGTGCGCACGCTCTGGTGATTATAACGTGAAACGAAACAATTTCCAATCAGAAAGCGAGATGATGGAAGACGGAAGCATAACAAACGCAGTCTTTTTTTTTTTTTTATTTTTTTTTTTTTTATTGCTCAAACGTAAACAACAGTATACAAAGTATACAAAACATACAAAGTATACAAAACATACAACTTAATATTACCCTTGTCAGGGGGATAGGTATCACATACATTCAAACAAATTGTAAGTTATACAAATATTTCTAGTTTTCATAGCCTTTTTGTTCAACGAACCACTAATTCATTTTATATACGATAACATATCACAATAAAAATGTTTAAAGGCCGGTTTTTGTTTTATATATTTGCATTTGTGGATATAGAATTTAGCTTGCACAATTAGTAAATTTATAATAAAGAACATATCTTCTTTACTTTGTTTTCTAAAAAAAAAAAAACACACAACATTTTCCCACTTCAAAGTAAAGTCCTTGTAAAGTTCTTTCATAATAAAGCTGCAGAAGTCCTTCCAGAAGGTTGTGGAGTGTGTGCAGATCCAAAAAAGGTGCTGGATGGTCTCAGGGTGATTTCCGCAAAAAGAACAGTTCAAATCAATGTCCCTTTTGAATTTTGTCATATAGTGGTTAGCAGGGTTGTACTTATGGATAATTTAAAAAGAAATTTCTTTGACCTTGTTTGTAACAAAAAACTTATTGGGAATTGTCCATACTTTTTTCCAATTAATATCATTTACAAAAGAATGCCAGTATGAAACAACATATGGGACAGATATCACTTCTTTCTGAAACAAAGACCGTACATATTTATTGTTATTTTTAGAAGAGGTCAGACAAATTTTTCCTACATCTGAATCAATTGGATTATAGAAAGGAACAGAAGAGATATTAAAATCAACACTTCTAAATAGCATTTTGACACCAGAAGGTATAGCATCATATACTATTGCATATTCTTTCGGTGTGGCTGGAAACTTATAGGTGTTTAAAAATTCTGTATAAGACATAAGTTGTCCATCACTATTGAACAGTTGAAACACTAAAATAATCTGTTTCTCAATCCAGTTAGGAAAAAATAATGACTTATTCTTATACAGAATATCCCGGTTGTTCCATATAATATATTTATGGGGAGAAAAATTGTGCTTACCGGTATATATGAGCATCCACGCTAACAAAACTTGTTTGTGAAATAAAGAGAGCTTTTCCGGTATTTTGTCTACATTGTAATTGCAACCTAATATGAAGCTCAAACCACCAAATCTAGAAAATATAAAGTTAGGAATAAAATTCCAAATGGAAACAGGATTTTTAAGAAATTGTTTGGCCAGGTTGATTTTAAAAGTATTGTTTAGGGTAGCAAAGTCTAACACATTTAGCCCACCATAGCTATTCATTATGACATTTTTCCTGATGTAATGTGTTCTATTCTTCCAAAGAAAATTAAATAGCATACAATCAATATCCTTACAAGTTTTTTTGTCTACATGAACAGAAAGAGCTGCATATGTTAGTCGAGACAAGCCTTCTGCTTTTGAGAGCAGGACTCTTCCTCTTACTGTTAGGTCTCTCTGCAACCATTGATTTAATTTGGTTTGTGTTTTTTTAATAACCGGTGGAAAGTTTAAAAGAATTCTTCTCTTTTCATCTTTACAAATGATTAAGCCTAAATAATTCGCTTCCTTTCGGCTGGGAATCTTACAAATATTCTGATCCTTACAATCTTTGACAGGTAATAATTGACATTTGCTTAAATTTAAAGTCAAGCCAGAAGCTGTGGAAAATTCTTCAATAATTCTTAAGGCAATAGGCACCTGACTGGCATTCTTAAGAAAAATTGTCGTATCATCAGCTAGTTGGCTGATGAGTATATCTTTACCTGCTATGCTAATACCTTTCACGATGCTATTAGAAATATGAGAGGCAAGAATTTGCATGCAAAGTAAAAACAAATAAGGGCTGATTGGGCATCCTTGTCGGATCCCGCGTTTAAGATTAAATCTTGACGTTGTGCCATTTTTCATTCTAACGGAGCTATTAGCATTTGAATACAGGGCCAAGACAGCATTACAGAACATATCACCAAAGCCAAATTTTCTAAGAGAGAGAAATATGAATTCATGCTCAATAGAATCAAAAGCTTTGTAGAAGTCTAAGAGGAGGATAAATGAGTCATCCTGTATCAGATCGGAGTAATCCAAAATGTCAAAAACAAGTCTGAGATTATTAGAGATATGCCTATTCTTCATAAAACCAGATTGAGTTTCGTCTATAATATCATCTAATACATCTTTTATTCTTCTGGCCAACACTAAAGCCATGATTTTATAGTCATTGTTTAAAAGACATATTGGTCTCCAATTGTCAATAAAAAGCGGATCCTTATTAGGCTTTGGGATTAGAGTGATGAGGCCTTGCGTGAGACTCGTTGGAAGAGTACTTCTTTCAATACTTTCGACAAATACTTGTAACATGAAAGGTGCTAGTAGATCAGAAAATGACTTATAGAATTCTGATACCAGTCCATCGTTGCCAGGTGATTTATTATTTTTAAGAAGAGCAATAGCTCCAATAACCTCTTCTTTTGTAAGTGGACTGTCACAATAAACCCTATCAGTGTGTTCTATCATTTTTACATTATTTATAGAGTTGATAAATTTAGTCGCTGTATCTGCATTGTACTTAGACTCATATAGCTGTAAATAAAAGACATAACAAAATTGGGAGATGCTTTGGGCATCATCAGTGACAGTGCCGTTTATATTCAACTGATGAATAGTATTTGTCTTGGATCTGTGCTTTTCTAAGCGGAAGAAATAAGCAGAGTTTTGTTCACCTTCCTCTATCCATCTTTTTTCTCGACCTAACAAAAGCTCCTTCAGCTTTTCCACGATATAAATCATTGAGTTGACATTGAAGTTCTCTCAGATGTAATTTATCCTCCTCTGATACTCCATCTGGTGGTAGTTGATATATTGAAGAGATTTGAACAATTAGTTTTTCTTCTGCTGCTGCCTTAAGTTTTGCCATTTTAGCTCCATATTGCCTTAAAAATTTGCCTGCTTCAAATTAAAAAAGTTCCCAATTAGCAGAATACCGGTTATTTTCCCTAGCCTTATCCCAATACAGCTTTATTAACCGCTTAATTTCAAATTTTACAGCACTATGTCCTAAGAGCGAGCTGTTCAATTTCCAATATGAGGATCTATTGTTATTATGAGCAGAGAGTTGGAGCTTAATATAGATTGCTTGATGATCAGTAAGTGGTGTTGTAAGGATATTGACAGTTACACTGTCTTTCGGTATATTATTAGAAATTAAGTAAAAATCTATTCGAGATTTTCTTGAACCTGAACTGTTACTCCAAGTACAAGATATATTATTAGGAAACTTTTCTCGCCAAATGTCAACTACATTAAATTTTTCCATAAAAGTTTTCATTTTTAAATTATCTCTGGAATTAGGGACATGGGGCCACCTGTCAATTGAATTATTTAAAGTAATATTAAAATCACCTCCAATTAAGATAAATGAGCTAGGGTATTTGGAGAGCCAGAAAGTTAACCTTACATCTATAGAATCAATTAATTTATCATTTTCAGGCTTGGTATTGTAACCATAAATATTAATAATAATAAAGATAGAGTGGTTATGATCAATTAGTAGACAAATATAGTGGCCTAAAGAATCACAATCTGAATGTAGAATAGTACCATTAAAAGAACCTTTCAAAGTTGTGACCCCAGCTGACCTCTCTGACCCATGTGAATACCATGCATCAGTACCCCATTGGGACTTCCAAAAGTTTACATCAGCAGCTACTGAATGGCTTTCTTGAAAGAAAGAAAAATCTGATTTAAAGTTTTTTGCATACAAAAATAAGGCTTTACGTTTACAAATTTGTCTCAACCCCCTGGCATTAAGTGAAACAATAGAAAGTGACATAACAACGTATAACAAATATAAACTAATTTGTTTTATGTGTAAGGCAAGGAAAGTATTTAAATGATCTACCTCAGAAAGGGGATCGAGCTTTGCAGCATGAACTAACAATTTGGCAAAAACAATATAAACAAAACTTAGAGTCTCAGCTTATGTAGGCTACAGAATAGTGCTAGATAGGAAGCAATGTTATAATCACAAAAAAAAAATAATAATAATAATAATAATAATAATAAATTTTATAATAATAAAAATAAAATAAAAAAAGACATTGTGATGATAGTGGTTTAACATTGTAATGACTTAGAGCAATTCAAGGCGAACATGGAACATGCCTATGTAAGCTACCACCTTTAGTTATCCTGAAGATGGGAAGATTTCTGTCCCGTTAACGAATCCACGACATCCAACGTAGTAAGCTTTCTTGCCCTCACTGCGCGCCTTTTCGATGATGGGCCATAACTTGTTCTGTCGTTCTCTATCTTCTTTTGAGAGATCCTCTGCAAACTTCCAGTGGTTGTCTTTGAGAAATTGTGACGTCTTTGCAGCTTTCCAAAGGCTATCTCTGGTCACCCTTGAGATTAATTGAATGAGAATCGGTCTGGGCTTGCTGCTGTTAGGGAGCTTGGCGCCGATGCGATGCACAGTGTCAACAGTATCACGGATGCGGTTTTTGCATTCAGGTAAAATGGCTTGGCAGATCTCGATGGCAATCTGGCGGACATCGTTCTTTTCATCTTCTTTGACACCAAGGAGCCTCAGATTCCACCTCCGAGAGTACCGTTCCAGGTCGAAGATCTGTTACTGGTGTGTGTCCATGCGACTCTCCTCTTTAGTCATCCTGTTTTCTAGAGTGCCCACTCGTTTTTTCACATCTTTTATTTCCTCACACGCGAAGTCCACAGTTTTTTTTAACACCATCTAGCTGCAACGCCAGCTCATCCATTCTTTCATTTATTAGTTTCGACAGGGAAGCGACGACATCTATGTCTTCTACCTTGGAAGAAAGCATCGGTTTTTTTGGAGCTGGAGATTGTCTGGGCGACAGGGACAGAGGAGGAAATTCTTCCATAAGATCCTCCATTACTGGCAAAGTCACAGAGCCAGTCGTGTAGTCATGAATGTTATCAATTAGAGGGTTTCTTCCTGAGGCGGCGTGGCTAGCATCACCTGTTGGCATTGTCAACTTTGCTTTTGGGTTTTTCAGCGGTCTTTTATTGTCGCGGGTCGACATCTCAAAGGTTAAATCCTCTTCACAAAGTTCCTTTAGCGTTAAGCACTATAACTTATTATAAGGTCCAAACAGAAAGGTTGTTTTTAACCGTATTCAAAATTTTCGATTGCACAGCTCGACAGTAAGCGTCTACCTACTCGGCCATCTTGGTCCGCCCCCTAACAAACGCAGTCATGGTGTTGCAAAAAGTTAAATTGATGTGGACAGCAGAGATGGAGGATCAGCTTGTTGATTTGTGGCAACAGCACGAATGTTTTTCTGTGAAAATCATTCCAAACACTATCATCGCAATTTCTTCCTGCATATCGTCCGCCAAGCTTATTCTGAAGTCTCGCGAGATTTTGTGAGATTTCCTTTGTTCACAGTCGAGACTCTGGTTGAAAATCTGTTCGTGTGTGGTGTGCTGTCTTTGTCACATCATGGCACACCACACACTATAGGAGCAAAACGCTTAAATCTAGGAATTTTTTGTCCTCATGTTTGTGGTCTATCACATTTTGAAAATCTTATAAGATGTAAAAAATCTTTTGGTGTGTACCCAGCATAAGCGAGCTGAGGCGAGCTAAGCCGATACTAAAATGTGACGTGAAAACAATGCCGACTGCTGATTGGTCACAGAGAATCTGCGTCATCATTGCACGCGCCAGATGAAGTATCCAGAATAACCCCGCCATTTTTAAATAGTTTGGCCAGAGATAGTTACTAAACTTACTACTATTATTATGGCAACTCGGAAGAATACGCCGTGGTCAAACGAGGAGGTGCAGACATTCCTTTGTTTGGTTGCCGAGAGAGGATCCAGCGAGAGCTTGATGGGGCAACGAGGAACGAAATGCGTCGCTTGACGACCGGGTACTATTTGTGGCGGTACTTTCTGCAATGGAAAACGGAGCGAAAAGCGAGCCGAGTCGAGGCGAGCCAAGGCGAGTCGAGTCGAGTCGAGTCGAGCTGGTACTGGTAATGGAAAAGCGCCATAATAGATGATTGTTAGTGTGTGCATTGAAAACAATTGCTTAAATATGTAACCTGAATCAGATTCGGTGAGTGAATAACTTTAATAATATAGAATATGACCTTCATGCAGACAAAAGATTGTAATGTCAAACAATCATCTGCTCAAAACATTTTAATTATAAATAAAGATTATAACAGTTGTTTCAAATATATCTTCCATCACCTCAATATTGTGCACAGTTTGAGGTGATCTGATCTATTGTCAGAAGTTAGTCACCAAAACAATTCTGTTGAATGTGTTTTGCTGTAGGTTGGAACCAACCAGTGTGCAGAAGCATCTAACAACATCACCCAAAGCAGTCAGCCCTGCCTTCTCCCCCAGGGATCCACACAGAGCACCATTGTGGTTGACAAGCATGCACTTCCATGCAAGGCAAAAGGTTCAGTTGGAGCCCATTACGTCTTTGGTACGTCATACAGTTCTTCCCTGAGCAGCTTTTTCACTTTTGTGCAAACAACCATCTATAACATCGACATGGGGGAAACAAAGGAGACTCTTAGAGTTGCAGAGTTGCAAGCAAGAATGGTGCGTTAGTTGAGATAAAACTATGAAGTGTTTTCTTTGCAAAAGTGACCATGGAAGTCCAAACAACCTTGTTAAGCTCTTTAAGGTCATTCATGGGCTATGTACAGGCAGGACTCTTTTTCTGAAGTGTGGTCAAGAAGGATGCTCACGTTCTTTTGGTAGATTTTCTGGTTTAAGAAAGAATCTTAATAAGTGCCATGGAAGCAGTTTAGTTGATTCTGTAGAATATGATGTTTCATATCCTCAAAGTACTGTCAATTCAAGTAATGTTTCTCATGTTGAAGAGTCGACTGAATATTTAGTCACAGTTATCTTCGCCATACATTGTAAATAGTTGTTCAGCTGTAATTTCTGATCTAAAGGCAGCAGGTGTTGGTCAAAGTACACTGAATTCTGTAGTGATTTCCATGGAAGAGATATCCATCAGCATGTTAAAGAGACAGTGATAAAGCCAGAGCCGGACAGTAACGGAGTACATTTACTTGAGTACAGTACTTAAGTACAATTTTGAGGGATCTGTACTTTACTCGAGTATCATTTTTGGGGAGTACTCATGACTTTACTCAAGTACATTTGAGAGGCAAATATTGTACTCTTTACTCCAATACATTTCTATCCATAACCGTGAGTACCCGAGTAAAAAAAAAAAAAAGTAAAAAAAAAAATCTCGGACACCCTCAATTTGTTGTTTCCCTCTCAAACGTGATTGGATTGTGCAGGCACCACTGATTGGGACAGCCTATCAGCAATCACTTTCAGCTTTCCGCCAAAGTCAACTCCATGGTCAGATTTTATATTACACCTTAATGTAAGCCAAGCATTTGGTTTGATGTTCTTGAGTATGTGGTGTGTTTAACACAGATGTGGCAGTGGTGTAGCCACGAGGGATTTCTGATTTCTTAAAAAAAAAACTTTAGGAGGCAAAATATATTTTTACTGATTATGTGAATTACACTGCGCAAACCAAAGTAGGCTACTACCCAGTGAATGAAGAAGGGTTGGCGCTCAGTCTCCACAGTACATAAAATATTAATTTTGTTTTATTTTATTTTTCGGGTTTGTATTTATGAGGAAAAAACAATGTTATGGACGTGTTCTCCGTTACGGACGTGAGCGCTCTGAAAGCGGCATAAAAAATGCTTTAAAACTTTCACAGAGACATCAAACAGAAAACACAAAACCTTTCTTTAACCTGAATTTCGTTTTGCATTAATTGTATCTTAATTTTAATCAATGTTTCATCAACCAATTGCCTGGGTTTAATAAATAAGAAGTAAATAGCAGACGATAGATAAGAAACGGAGGCGCCGGCACGTGAACTGGATCTCGTCTTATAAATGAACCGAAACTCAGCGTATAAGGTAGCCTACTTGCCTCTCACAGACATGTCTACTTTTAAACAGAAAAATTCAAAACGAAAGAAAACAGACTACAGACTGCTCTCTGCTTATTGTAATCTGTATGAAATGTGCATTTCTCTCTGGCGCGTTCACTACTGAAGATCGCGAGCCAGCATCGTCAACTTCATCTTAGCCGACACTGACAAAGAAAACACTTGTTTATTAACAAGTGTTTATTAATAAACAATTAAAATATCTCCTTGCTATATTTTACATATTCATAATCATTCCTTTTGCCGGTTCTTTGTGACAGCTTTTAGGTGCTTTATTGGCAGTGCCACCCTTACATGTGGTGTGTGTGTGTGTGTGTGTGTGTGTGTGTGTGTGTGTTGTCCCCGCATTTAAGATGGGACCCCCCAAAAATTTTATTAAATTAAATAAAGCAACATGGTAAAAAGATGAAAATGACTTGATTTTACTTTCAATTCCTTTTACATTCTCCAAGGTATTAACATTAACATTTTTCATAACTCCATGTAGGACGTTTCTGTGCATAAATGTAAGCACTGTGGCAGTAGATTAGTAATGCAATATTTAGAAAATTTACTCTTGTACTCTTGATACTCAAGTACTTTTAAAAACAAGTACTTTAGTACTTTTACTTAAGTAGACATCTGAATGTAGTACTTTTACTTGTACTTGAGTAAAATTTAGCAAGGGGTATCTGTACTTTTACTCAAGTAACAAAGCTCTGTACTCTGTCCGCCTCTGGATAAAGCATAGTAATGAAAGATGAACGGAAATGTGCAAGAAAGTTGAAGCGTGTTTTGAGGGGTTAGAGAATCCTTTCACAATTCTAAATTCAGAATACAAGTGATCAAAATGTATGAATGACAAGTGGGAAATAGTAGAACCAGTTGAATGTGTGATGTGTTCAAGATTTGACACAAGACGAAATAAAAAAACTGGAAAATATGATCAGGTAGTAGTTCAAGATAAATTCATGTATATTCCAATTTTTTCTACACTGCAGATAATTTTTAAAAGTCAGTATGTTGCAGAAATGTTGCAAAGCTCAGCTACCAGCGACTCCAGACTGAGAGATATTTGTGATGGATCTTTTTTTAAAGTCACCCCCTGTTCTCAACTGAGAAGCAGACAATACAGATCCAGATGTTCAATGATGACTTTGAGGTCGCCAACCCTCTGGGTCCTAACCGAGGTATTCATAAATTAGGTGGAGTATATTTTACTTTAAGAAACTTCTATCCCAAATGGAATTCTTTTTATGGCTAACATACACCTGTGCGCCTTATTTCATACTCAAGATGTTAAACGGTATGGCTTTAGTGAAATGTTTGCTCCCATTGTTCGAGACATTAAAGTCGTAATAGATTAGGTCAGCCGGAACTGGGAACACTTCCCTTAAATCCAGATGTACTCGTTACATCATAAGAAGAATGGCATCTACGCTAACTTTAGTGTCTTTGTTTATCCCGAGGTTTTCCCGCAGCCTGCCGGATCCAGGCCGTATCCAGATCTGACGAAGGAGATTCGCCTGGACCCGATGACAACGCAGTGCTGAAGTGTCAACTATCCTCTCCCTATGAAGGATCCCTTTCCCACTCTACAGATAAAGCGTTGTGGAAATTTCTGTTCACGTACCCCGAAGTGATAAAAAAAAAAATAATCTGTATCAAAATTTATAGGCAAGACAAGTAGTTTGTTTAGGCATGGGTTGTATGGAATTACAAACCTGCACACATATATTCAAAAGCACATAACTATAGAATCAATTCTGAATGTGCATGTGAACGCCGTCAGCGTTAATCACAGGTTCGCGTTTAAAGTAACACCAAGTAACTTTTCCTCAGCGGTCGCCCGACAGGTTGGAAGCGGAATTGTCCATTACCGCTGTCGTAAATAATTTAGCCTTCCGCATATACTGTTGCACGCGCACGCTCGCTGTTTATCGAGCACCGGCTTTGGAATCAACAATGGCAGACATCCCAACCTGCAAGAAGTCATTTCAGGGAGGTATATCTTGGTGACTAGATTGTTGACGGGGGGGCGACGGGTGGCGGGTTGACTAGCTTTCGTGAGGCACACTCGCATGGTCTCTCGCTCTCTCCCTCTCTGCCGTCCTCGCGCTATGTATGTTATGCGCGCAGTATGTTTAGATTCCGGCAGATTTGAACTAATTTTCAGGCATCAGGAAGATGCTATCAATATGCGGGAGACTCCCGGGAGACTTGGGATGTCTGCAATTGCCACAGGCAATTTGAGGAAGTGGTGGGGGAAGTGACGTATGCCGTAAAGCAGTCGAATTTTGTAGTTCTTTTTGTGCACGGGTTCCTACCCGAAACCCGAAGTTACATAGTGCCAGTAAAAGCGATACAGACCACGTCAGGCTATGGCAGACGTGTCATTTAACTTATTTTAAGTCGATGTACCATCACAAGGGTCTTGGAAATATATTATGAAGGTTGAAAAACTACTTAGTGTTACTTTAAAGTCTGATCATTTCGACGGAGGTGAATCATTCAAAATTAACTTTAGCTGGAATTAACATTATTCAAGAATCGCTATAAAGCCAAAACAATCTCTGTTACCTTAAATTATATGTTTATCTCTGTAAAGCTGCTTTGAAACAATCCATTGTTAAAAGCGCTATATAAATGAAGATGACTTGACTTGACTTGACAATGGTTATGTTCGTGGCACTGTAGTACAGGTTACTGGTAATAAGTTGGGTTTGCATAGTTTGTTTGGTCTGGTGGAGTCTTTCAGTGCAAGGTACTGTTGCAGGTTCTGTTTAGCGGAAAAGGAGGACTTTCAGACAGAATTCTCTGAAGATTCTTCCAAAATTGTTTTGCGCACCAAAGATATACACACTGCTCACTGTAATCTTGTAATCTATCCCTTCCATACGTTTTTGGTGTGAAAAGGTCATGCATATTAAATTCATTGGAGTATTTTCACACAACAGAGAACTTCTCAGTTGATGTGATGCATGATGTGTTAGAAGGGGTGGGTCAGTACGAATTGAAGTTATTATTTCTGTATTTGAAGAAAAAACACGTTACATCAGCAGAAATACATTCAAGAATACAAAGTTTTGATTATGGTTTCAAACGAGTTTCAACGAAGATGTAAGTTCTCTGCTTTTACTTATGAGCAGCGTTCAGTTTTTTTTTCTTTTTAGGCACTGGCCACAATAAACTTTCATTGATTCGTGTCATCGATTTCATTGATCACCACACACTGTTTAAGAAGTTGTATCCTCAGAAAAACCTTTTACCAAAGCACCATTTTCTTATCCACTATCCCCGCTGCATCCAGAAAATTGGGCCTGTCCTTCATAGTTGGTGTATGAGGTATGAAGGCAAGCATATTTTTTTTCAAAAAACAGCTTAAATCGTTTAAAAATATTACCAAAACGCTGTCAAAAAAGCATCAGAATCATATGGCATATAGTTGGCAAAGTTCAACAACTTTTAGTCGATTAGACATTACTTACTTACGCCTACCGCCCAACTTTGGGCATAGGCCACGAACAAGAGCTCTCCAGTTGTCCCGGTCCTGGGCCAACTTCTCTAACTGTCCCAGACCTCTTTACATCCAGGTCGCGGCGCCAGCTGTTCCTTGGCCTGCCTCTCTTCCTTTTCCCTTGTGGGTTCCAAAAGAGGGCGTGTCTTACTGTGCTTGATGCAGGCTTGCGTAGGGTATGGCCAACCCATCTCCAACGTCTTTGGAGGATCTCTTCCTCAATAGGCTGCTGTCCTGTTCGCTGCCACATCTCCAGGTTACTGATGGTGTCCGCCAGCGTACCCTTAGGATTCGTCTGAGACAGGTGTTAATAAAGGACTGGATTTTCTTCATGGTAATGACTGTTGTTCTCCAGGTCTCTGCACCATACAGTCGAACAGGCTTTATCATGGAGTTAAAGATCCTGATCTTGGTGTTCCTAGGCAGCTCAGAGGATCCCCAGACTTTCTTCAGCTGATGGAAAGCTGCCCTTGCCTTTCCAATCCGCACCTTCACATCCACCTCTGTCCCTCCCCACTTGACGACTACGCTGCCAAGATAGGTGAAGCTTTCCACTTCCTCTAGTGCTTCTTGTTCTAGGCTGATGGGAGCCATGTTGTTGTTGTTGACTTTGAGGATCTTGCTTTTCCCTTTGTGTATAATGAGTCCAAGGCTTGCGATGATGTTGGTCTTCTCGTGCATTTGTTGCTGGGTGTGGGAAAGAAGTGCCAGGTCATCAGCAAAGTTGAGGTCATCCAATTGTGTCCAAGGTGTCCATTGGATGCCATCCCTCTTTTGGGCAGTTGATGTCTTCATTACCCAATCTATTGCCAAGAGGAAAAGGAAGGGTGACAATAGGCATCCTTGTCTCACCCCTGTTCGCACTTGGAAGGCATCAGTAAGCTGCTGGCCATATACCACTCTGCAGGTTATTCCCTCATATGAGTTCCTGATGATGTTAGTGATCTTTGCTGGTATCCCATAGTGTCTCAACAGACTCCAGGTGGTCTGCCTATCCACGCTGTCAAAAGCCTTCTCATAGTCAATAAAATTGACATAGAGAGGTGAGTTCCACTCCAAAGACTGTTCCAGGATAATCTGCAGAGTTTTTATCTGGTCAATCCAGGATCTACTCTTCCTGAAGCCAGCTTGTTGGTCTCTGAGATGTGGGTCGACCGCATCTTTTATCCTGTTTAGGAGGACTCTATTGAATATCTTGCCTGGGGTTGACAGCAGTGTTATCCCCCTGTAGTTGGAGCAGAAACTAAGATCCCCCTTCTTTGGGAGCTTGATGAGATAGCCCTCCTCCCACTCTGTTGGAATGTCTTCCTCGTCCCAGATGTTTTGGAATAGAGGATAGAGCATTTCCACAGTGGTCACTTCATCCACTTTTAAAACTTCTGCAGGAATGGTGTCTGGCCCGGCTGACTTCCCGTTTCTCAATTGCTTGATGGCCTTATACATTTCTTCCTTCAATGGAACGCCACAAACGATAGGAAGGTCACAGCTGGTTGGCTGGATATTTACTGGGTTTAGTGGAGAAGGTCTGTTTAAGAGGTCCTCGAAATGCTCTGCCCATCTATGCTTTTGCTGTTCTATCCCTGGAATAGCTTTTCCTTCTCTGTCTCTAACTGGCCTCTCTGATTGGCTGAATTTACCTAAGAGCTTTTTGATGTTTGTATACAGCTCTCTCATGTTACCATTTTGAGCCGCATATTCTGCCTCTGCTGCCAGTGCTTCCATGTAATTTCTCTTGTCTGCCCTTATATTCCACTTTAGGGCTGGGCGATAAAACGATAACGATAGTTATCGCGATATATTTTTTCTCGATAAAACGATATCAAGAGTTCGATAAATGTTCGATAATGTTTATGTGCCAAAAGCGGAACGAAACTCATTTGAACCGCGCGTGCTTCACGGACTGTTTATCCGCTCGGCTCAAAGTCCAAATGGCAGCGCAGCGCGAGCTCACTAGAGCAGATGCGTTTACTCTGATCGGTCTCGCTCATGAGATCCAGTGAGAACGAGAAGCGCTTGAATTCAGCGAAGAACACAAATCTCTCAGTGATTTAAACCAGTTTAAAGGCAGATGAAACAGCGCTGACGAACAGGAGAAACACTGTGCGCAACGATACAGTCAGAAGGCTTTTCCGTCTAAAAATTCCCATCATTTACCACGGATTTACTGTAGCGTTAGCCAACTAATATTAACTGCACTATGAAATGTGGGATATATATATTGAATTGTATTATATTAATAATGTGGACAATGTAAGGACTAATGGAATATAATAGCATTATTTAATAATGTATTTAGGCTACAGTTTTTCATACAAAAACCATAGAAACCATAAAGTAACATATTGCCATGATAGTGAGGTGCTATAGGCTATGCCTGGTTTTATCTGTGGTTATCATGATCTAAATGCATGATGCTGGATGACCAATGGTTAATTTTAACAAAACTCAAACAGTCAGAATATTACATTTTACCAAATAAAAATTAGCACATGCAGAAACTTATATGCAGAAATATTTTTTTCTATTAAGATATTTATGTTGTTAAGGAAAAATGACACATGTTTGAATGTTCTAACTCAGATTTGGCAAATGTTCTCGTGTTTGGCAAGTATTTGTCATGAAATATTCTGACAATAAAGAGTAGTTTAAAACCACAATTAACGCTCTGGTTTCTACAACTTTCACTTAGGAGCAAAAATCTGCCTTTAAACTTGAAAGAAATAAAGATTTGACATTTATCGTGATAATTATCGATATCGACTGATACAAAAAAAATATCATGTAATTTCTCTTGTCTGCCCTTATACTCCACTTTAGGGCTGGGCGATAAAACGATAACGATAGTTATCGCGATATATTTTTTATATATATTTTATATATATCTTTTAATAAAACAATATCAAGAGTTCGATAAATGTTCGATAATGTTTATGTGCCAAAAGCGGAACGAAACTCATTTGAACCGCGCGTGCTTCACGGACTGTTTATCCGCTCGGCTCAAAGTCCAAATATCATGATATTTTTTTTTGCCATATCGCCCAGCCCTACTCCACTTTACTATTTTTTTTGCTTCTGTATACTGCTCTTGGGCCTTGGCTTTTCTATCACGTGTGCGGCTACTGTTTATTTCTGCCTTCTTCCCTTTCCTCTCCTGGATCTTTTCTAAAGTCCCCACTGAGATCCATTCTTTTTGCCCCTTCTTCTTGTTCCCTAGCACTTCCTTATGTTGATGTTATTACCTCTTTAATGCTTTTTTTCATCCATGGTCTTTCTGTCGATCCACTGCTGTAGGATCTGGGCCTTTTTTGAGAGTGTGCTTCGAAACACTTCTAGCCTGGCTGTTTCTTCCAGATCACTGATGTTATACCTCTGGCGTTGACTGGATTGCCCTGTCCAGTTCCGACTCAGCTTGAGCTTCAAGCGGGCGCCCAGGAGATGGTGGTCGGATGCAACATCCGCTCCCCTTCTGACCCGTACATCTTCAAGAGATCTTCTGAACTTTTTCCCGCTGCATATATCATAGGTCAATCTGGTTTTCCGTCATCAGGTCTGGTGACACCCAGGTAGCCTTATGTGTTCGTTTGTGTTGGAAGAAGCTCCCGCCTATGACTAGCATGGTAGTGGCACATAGGTTGGCAAATCTCACCCCATTCTCATTCATCTCCCCAAGCCTTGTTTTCCCATTATTTCCTCATACCCTTGGTTGTTACTGCCGATCTTGGCATTGAAGTCACCCATGATGACGATGATGTTTCGTCTTGGGCATGCCTGGATGATGGTCAGCAGCCTGTTATAGAAATCCTCTTTGACGTCTTCTACGCTGTCATTGGTTGGGGCATAGCATTGGATAATATCCATGTTGATCCTCCTGTTCGTTGTGCGGAAGCAGGCAGTGAGGATCCGTGGGCCATGTGCCTCCCATCCAATGAGAGCTCGCTGCGCCATCTTTGTCAACATCAGGGCCACTCCCTGGCTGTGGGGTGCGTTTGCCTTCTCGTGGCCTGAGAACAGCATTAGCTCCCCTGTGGTTAGCTTCTTCTGACCAGCGCCTGTCCACCTAGACTCACTGATTCCCAGCAGATCTAGATTGTAGCGTCTCATCTCAGCTGCCACTTGAGCTGTTTTGCCGGTATCAAACATGGTTCTGACATTCCATGTTCCGATGTTAGTGGTGGTCCTGGTAGAGATGATGGTTGTTGGCCTAGTAGCTTCCAAAGGGCTTTGCCTACTAGGCGTCATACTTTCTCCAGCTATGGGTCTGTCCTCTCCCAGGGCCTTAGTTACTTTTGAATTTCTTGTTCGCAAATCTGTAACAATATTCTTTTTTTCGGGGGTTGTTGGCCCCACACCCAACCCCTAACCTGGAGGACCAGGTGTTGCTCTTCATCTGTCCTCTACCATGAGTCCTGCCCGGCTTGGTTGAACCTACAAGGGGCCTTGCCCCCGCCGGTATAGCCCTCATGGTCACGGAGGCACGCAAGCCTCCCACTACGACAAGGTAGCAACACATTGGGGAAGCGGTTAGACATTGGTCCAGGAAAAATAGTGTCTTTAAATATGGCAAAAGGAGATTCTGGAATTGCTTTGGCAATGCAACGGCCCAGTAGCATTCAGGTTATGAAGGTTAATTGAGCTAAACATAATGTTTTTTTTTTATCGCCCATACTTGGCTGTCTGTGGCAAAGTTGAATCTGAAGTGCCCGTGTTTTATCAGATTGAGTCAGTTCTGATAATGTGTGAAAAACTGTTGCTACTCACAATGCCTTTAGTTACAGTAACTTTTCAAGAACATGTCCATGCATATGAGGTGATCAGATCAAAATGAAGGATTTTTTTTTTTTTTTATGTCGACAACCTGCATTACCCTATAGGCCTTTTGACATACAGTACAAATGTCATATGGAGGGAATGACACAACTCTCCTTGTCGTGCCATATTGCTTTCTCTGGTAAACATTTGTATGATGTTATACATGTTTCTGTCAGAGACAAGTCAATGGGTTTGCAATGTATATTCACTAACATTGAAATGCTTTTTTTTTTTACAATAAACGGTGAGTGCTGTGATCTAGTGTTATTGTGCTTGTTTTCATTTGATAGTAGTTGATAGTTCTATAATTCAGTAACACTGCATCTTATGATTTATATATTTTTGAAAACACTGTAGAGAAATGAAAAGTAAATATTACACTTAAAGTGTCATTTTTTTAAAGGGGTCATTTAATGGTACATGCACTTTTACAAGTTGATTGTACTGAAATGTGTGTTGGCAGTGCCTGTACACAACCATCATATAATGATAAAAATCTATCCAGTGTTTTTGTTTTAATCTCTTTATATGTTTTCCCCTGCCTCAAATCAAGCCGTTCGACCGAGTGACGTCACACGGTCGGACGCCCCTCCCACGATTGTTGATTGACAGCAGCGTTTCAACACAGACCC
Organism: Rhinichthys klamathensis goyatoka; assembly: GCF_029890125.1. Classification (NCBI taxonomy): domain Eukaryota; kingdom Metazoa; phylum Chordata; class Actinopteri; order Cypriniformes; family Leuciscidae; genus Rhinichthys; species Rhinichthys klamathensis. Next base: position 851,651 of record NW_026606576.1, on the reverse strand, counting down.
GCCCTGAGCGAGCTGTCATCATAGTCCGTCATTGTTGATACACTGGAGCAGAATGGCGTCTAAGCGATAGGTTCTGTTCTTGGGTGTAATAACGTACACAGCAGTCATTCTGATGTTCCTAAATCCGAACCGCAGTGGCTAAGTTTTGTTTTCGAAGGGAATATTCCCCACGAGCATCGTCAATGCGTTCATGTTTGCGCGAATCATTTCTCACCAGACTGCTTTATAAATGAGGGTCAGTATAAAGCTGGTTTTGCTAAGAAGCTGCTCCTGAAAAAAGAATCGGTACCAACTATTCGTGTCCCTGCTGCACCTCCAGAAAAGTTTTATTAATCTTTATATTAATCTTTGCAAACCGCAAAAAAAAGTTGTTCATGACCATTAGCTGTAACATCAATCTGTCAACGAACTAACCTATACATCAGTATACACATAGCGTTTATCTCACTACTCTACCCTGCAAGTACATACAAAAATAGAAGTGACATTACGTTAACCAACCATTCAGAAACGTCCTGTTCGAGCCTTAATTGTCGAACTTTGGTGCTGTCATCTTGTTCGGGTCCGACTCCGGTTCAAACTGATTGTACAGATGTGTCCTCAGAGTCTCCCGCTGCCATTCTTTCTCCAAAATATACCCTCAACTGTTGTCTCCACGTGCGTTGTGTCAAAACCCCACAGAACAGAGGGGCGGAGTGAGCGACGCTCATTATCATTTAAAGGCATATGCACTGAAACGGCGTGCTGAAAACAGAGCTGTTTTTGACCAGGTAAAATTTGTGTTCTCTTACAATACTAATGAGAATTTTTAATAAAAGTATATTACAAAGTTTTCATTTAGACCCTAAAGATTCATATTAACTTGTACAAAAATGGCATTACATGACCCCTTTAAGTAAAATTGTAGTTAAATTAACTCTATACAGTGATTCACACATATTACTCTTAACAGTGTGATTAAACTACAGTGTTAAATACTTGTACACATTTAATTGTTATTTTTTACACAATATTGAGTAAAATTAACTCTAAAAACTTGACACTGACCAAAGAGTCAATTTTACACTGATTTCGAGTGGGACCAAATATTATCTGAAACAGAGTAAAATTCAACTCTATAGGAGTTAAATTAACACTTCTGTTTTTAAAGTGTATTTTTTCTATGTGGAATTATAAGTGTAAACACATGCACTATTTATGTTAAGAAACATAACAGTGTGCAAGTACGCAAATTGGGATGCACCTAATGTTTTTTGTTTTTTTCATTCATGGTATCTACACTCACCGGCCACTTTATTAGGTACACCTGTCCAACTGCTCGTTAACACTTAATTTCTAAGCAGCCAATCACATGGCGGCAACTCAGTGCATTTAGGCATGTAGACATGGTCAAGACAATCTCCTGCAGTTCAAACCGAGCATCAGTATGGGGAAGAAAGGTGATTTGAGTGACTTTGAACGTGGCATGATTGTTGGTGCCAGAAGGGCTGGTCTGAGTATTTCAGAAACTGCTAATCTACTGGGATTTTCACGCACAACCATCTCTAGGGTTTACAGAGAATGGTCCGAAAAAGAAAAAACATCCAGTGAGCGGCAGTTCTGTGGGCGGAAATGCCTTGTTGATGCCAGAGGTCAGAGGAGAATGGCCAGACTGGTTCGAGCTGATAGAAGGGCAACAGTGACTGAAATAACCACTCGTTACAACCGAGGTATGCAGCAAAGCATTTGTGAAGCCACAACACGCACAACCTTGAGGCGGATGGGCTACAACAGCAGAAGACCCCACCGGGTACCACTCATCTCCACTACAAATAGGAAAAAGAGGCTACAATTTGCAAGAGCTCACCAAAATTGAACAGTTGAAGACTGGAAAAATGTTGCCTGGTCTGATGAGTCTCGATTTCTGTTGAGACATTCAGATGTTAGAGTCAGAATTTGGCGTAAACAGAATGAGAACATGGAACCATCATGCCTTGTTACCACTGTGCAGGCTGGTGGTGGTGGTGTAATGGTGTGGGGGATGTTTTCCTGGCACACTTTAGGCCCCTTAGTGCCAATTGGGCATCGTTTAAATGCCACGGCCTACCTGAGCATTGTTTCTGACCATGTCCATCCCTTTATGGCCACCATGTACCCATCCTCTGATGGCTACTTCCACCATGTCACAAAGCTCTAATCATTTCAAATTGGTTTCTTGAACATGACAATGAGTTCACTGTACTAAAATGGCCTCCACAGTCACCAGATCTCAACCCAATAGAGCATCTTTGGGATGTGGTGGAACGGGAGATTCGCATCATGGATGTGCAGCCGACAAATCTGCGGCAACTGTGTGATGCCATCATGTCAATATGGAGCAAACTCCCTGAGGAATGCTTCCAGCACCTTGTTGAATCTATGCCACGAAGAATTGAGGCAGTTCTGAAGGCAAAAGGGGGTCCAACCCGTTACTAGCATGGGGTACCTAATAAAGTGGCCGGTGAGTGTATCAGTTCATGCATTCCCTGGGAATCAGACCCACAACTTGGCATTGTTATATGCTACTGTTTGAGATATAGAAACAATCAAACTGCATATTGTCGGTATGAAACCTAGATCATGTGGTAAAGGTAGACAGTAAGTCCTGTCAGTGTACACTAATGTTTCTGTGAACAGGTACCTTATTGTGATTGTAATTTATGACTTTAAAAAAAAAATGTGATGGTGATGAAAGCTGTCCAAATGTGCAATTGGAAAGTTGAGTTGGTCTGTGGAAAAGTGTCTGAGGTATGCAGAGGTACAGCAGTTTGCGGAAGATGAACCAGAATCCCAGAAGTCCAGACTCGAGTACAAAAGAAATGTGGGAGGAAATACATAGTGATGGCAATTTCAAAACACTGCTTTATGAAGCTTCGAACCCTTTACAAATTGTTTGTTCCGAATCAATGGTTCAAAGCATGTATCAAACTGCCAGAGTCACGTGATTCCTCTTGTCAAGCCTCTCCTGAACAACAAACAACGTCAGAAGCGTCTTACCTGGGCTAAAGAAAAAAAGAACTGATGAGAGCAAATTTTACATCTCATTTGGAAACCAAGGTCCCAGAGTCTGGAGGAAGAATGGACAGGCACACAATCCAAGATGCTTGAAGTCCAGTGTGAAGTTTCCACAGTCTGTGTATGTTAGGGGAGTCATGCCATCGGCTGGTGTTGGTCCACTGTGCTTTATTAAGTCCAGAGTCAACGCAGCCGTCTACCAGGACATTTTAGAGCACTTCATGCTTCCTTCAGCAGACAAGCTTTATGGAGATGCTGACTTCATTTTCCAGCAGGACTTGGCACCTGCCTACACTGCCAAAAGTACCAAAACCTGGTTCAATGACCATGACATACTGTGCTTGATTGGCCAGCAAACTCGCCTGACCTGAACCCCATCTATGAATTTATGGGGCATTGCCAAGAGAGAGATGAGAGACATGAGACCGAAAAATGCAGAAGAGCTGAAGGCCGCTATTGAAACATCCTGGTCTTCCATAACACCTCAGCAGTGCCACAGGCTGATAGCATCCATGCCACGCCGCATTGAGGCAGCAATTCATGCAAAAGGGGCCCAAACCAAGTACTGAGTACATATGCATGATTATACTTTTCACAGGGCCGACATTTCTGTATTTAAAGCAATAGTTCACTTTGAAATTAATTTTTGATATGTTTTAGCTTACCTTAAGGGCATCCAAGATGTAGGTGTCTTTGTTTCCGCTGTAGTTTCAATTTTGAAATTTTTAGGTCAAACTGTTCTTGTCTGTCAGTCATATAATGCAGGTCTATGGTCACCACCTCAAAGAGCATGCACAGAGAAGTCCAAATTAAACATGATTTAATGACTCGTAAATGTAAGTACACATTGATGGCCTAAGACATGAAACGAGCGGTTTGTGTGAGAAAACGAACAGTATTTATATAGTTTTTACCTCTTGTAACACACAGACCGAAGCGCCGGCGCCCTCAGATCACTTGGACGTGGCTGTGCAGCCTTAAGGCGTTGTGAATAACTTTTAAGAGAAAACTCCTAGCTAAAATATTTTAGTGCGATTTAGGAGTACTTCTAGTGGTAAGATAAAATTCTTTGTGAATACGGCCCCAGATCTCTTTCCTTCCACACCATAGGCCACCCTGTGTTCGTGTGTTTGAAAGGTGTGTGAAGTATCATTACAAAGTCCTATCCTTCAGGTGCTCATCATAGCCAGTTGGGTTCTCAGGTCAACTGGGGAAGAGTAAACTCGTCCACGGGCTGAGGATCTCTTTTCTAGTTTGGAGATGGATTCGGTCCACCGCATCTCTGAAAAAGAGTGTGTGGATGGTTAGTGCTGTATAGGAGTGAGAAAGGGTCCCACTGAAACTCTTCAGAGGCTCCTGGGGCATATGGTAGACGCAGTCGTTCGGCTTCCTCTATATGAAGACCACTTCAGCACTGACTTCACGGCCGAGTCCCGAGGTGGCCGTGACAGAGCGCCACGCTCCGTGTGAAAGCACCCTGGCCTGCCACCAAACCCTCAGTCCGTAACAGTCCCTAGAACGAGTGTCCATCAATACCGGCTGAGGGGCCACGTACAAAGGGCATGCAGTAACAGAGGTCTGGGCGGCCCTCCGGCTGAACATAACTCGGCCGCCACCTCCTCCTCTGTGTCAGAAGCTTCTGAGGTAGCTTCATTCCACTTATTGCTTCTGGCCTGCTCAATAGTGCCGCTGATGAGCCTCACAAGCTTATGGCCAAGTGTGGAGTGGAGTCTCCGTCCCCAGGCGGTCCAGCTGTTTTGGATCACTTCGGGGGCGCACAGTTACATCTGATGCCCCTCCAGACTTGTCCCTCCGCCAGTTGTTTTTTCTCCTGTCTGAGTGGACATCCCTCTTCACAGAAAAAACTCGTTCATTCGAAAAATGCGTTCCCCAGTGAGCCTTCTTGCACACAACTGTGCTATAGTCAAGGAGGAGATGGAGCAAGTCTTGATAGTTGCCCCTTATTGGCCCAACCAGACCTCTCCTCTCGACAGCCCTTCCTGACTCCTTCCTCTGAGTACATTCCCAGGGATAGGGCATGATGGCACCCGCGTTTAGACCTTGGAGAGATCCAGGTCTGGTTCTAAAAAGAACTGTATGCCGAGGTTTTGGTTACTATGGAATTTTATGCCGTAGAGACCATCACTTCTGTGAGAGCACCCTCTCAAAATGAGACATGCGCCACCTTAGAAGTGGAACCTATACGTTGAATTGAGTCTTTTCTCTGTGAGGAGATCCCGAAGATGTTCGATCACTTCAGTGCTTCTTTCCTGCTAATGGGTTGGAGTGAGGGCTGTCTCCTCCACCTCAAAATGTTGTTGCCTCTGTATTGACGCACATCATAATGCAGTGGATACAAATCCGTGGGAAGCATGACTTGATCGTCAGGTTCCTGAGGGGAGCAAGGAGACTGAATCCGCCTTGGGCCCCCTCTTGGGACTTATCTCTGGTGCTACTGCACTGCAGAGACCTCCCTTGAGCCCTGCAGGCAGTGAGTTTAAAATCCTGATTTTAGAGAAACCGTTCTCCTGCTTGCTTGGTCTCTATCTAGAGGGTAGGGACTTGCGTGCATTTTCGGTCAACGAACTAGCCTATGTATCTAACCGCTGCTTCCTGTGGGCTCCCTTCACATGAAGCCAGTTCACTGTACGCCTGGTTCGAAGTGTCGGCTTGCTGCGCCATTCCCCTCCTATGGACTGGGTACGTGTGCAATTCTTGCTCCAGTAGAGTTCCCCTTATTAGCCGAACCGTGTCGAGTTCCTCCATACCCTTCGGCAACCGACGTGGCGGAAGCCAGGCCTATCACTCGTATGCACTGTTGGAACCTGTGTTAGACTGGGTCCATATGTTGTGATCCCTACGGCGATCCCATATGTGTATTCTTCCACGGTACGGCTCCACGCGGTGAGCCCGTGTCTTCCCTTTGGCAGAGTCTGCTCTGCCGTCACTGTCCGGTTGTGTCTCCCCCTGTCATAGGCTGGAGCCACCCCAGTGACATTCCATGTTATACTGCCCGGTCATCCGCCCAGTCTATATGTGTATTCTCCACGTTACCTCCCTTCAGGCAGGATGTGGCTTCCGCAGCGTCCCTTCCTTCCATTGATAGGGCCAGTTTCCCAGTGGTCTTGTGGAACAGCAGTGACTTCCCTGGCCTAAGCCCTGTCCCATCTCCACCTCAATAATTTGGGGGGGTCAGGAGGCTTTTGTCTATGCACTGGAAGGTGGCAGCACTAGTGGTGTTTTCAATGGTGATCCCACTCAGTCGAAAGTGAACAACTGAAAGGGAATGTCTCGGTTGCGTATGCAGTACTCGTTTTAACAGTACTCGAATATGACAGGCTCCCCAAGCGTGATCCCATTCAGTCGACGTGTTTTGGAGAAAAACATTTATTTCATAATGTGATTTCCCCCCCCCCACTTTTAATTATTTTACTTCAATGAAAGGTTAGATTTTTGGCAATTTTTTTAATGAAAGATCAAAAGGATAAACGATGCAGATTTATTTTTTACAGCCAGCTTTGATCATATTTACCAGGGTTACCATTAATTCTGAGCACGACTGTATATGCAGAGCACATTAGTAAGGCTGCTGTATGCAGAGCGGGAAGGAAAGTGTGCCTCAGTTCTTAGACTCATTCTTAGAATTGTTGTGTTGTTTCCTGGGCAAAAACCTGTGAGAGCCATCAAAGAAGAGATTCACAGGATTGCAGGTCAGTGGTGGAGAAATCGGTTTAAATGAGGCTAATCTGATAAGCGATATTGACTTGATAACATCTTGCTGTGACACCTGGAAGTAACCTAATAATTAGAATTTACTTTAGGATTTCCAATGTGGTTGGATGCATTGATGACACACATAATCCCATCGTCGCACCTTTCGAAAATTAAACAGGTTACTGTATAGCAGGGGTCTCAAACTCAACTTAACTGGGGGCCACTGGAGTCAGAGTCTGGGTCAGGCTGGGCCGCATCAAGTATTCCACAAAAAATAGTATTCAAGTATTCCAAAAAAGGAGCACAACTGATCCAATCTTCTCAATATTTATTATTAACGTTTCTTCTGAACTGTTCCTCTGAATTTGAACATTCCTTTCTGTACATGATTGGTTCTTCATGAGCTGTCCTTCTGACAGTTGAAGTTCATTTTACAAACTTTCTTTGTCTATAACACATATTTGTGATATTTATATTTGCTTATGTCCTTTTTATTTTCTTTATACAACACATTAATGATATTGAATGTTTTTTTTGGAAGGCTCATTTCCTTTTATTATACTTAGAAAAACAATTATTGCTTTTGAAATACAAATATTTGCAGTCATGTCTGCCCGTCTTATTGAATTCTTTCTACACATGTATAGTGTCTCAAATTACTGACTGCACAAATCAAAGCAAACCTTCTTATCAACCCGTTGGAGACATATAACAAGCTCAGAATGATTATTCTCACATTGTTTTAGAGCAGGGTCTCTCTCCAACACGTCGCTCGCGAGCTACCAGTAGCTCGTGGCCTGATTGGTGGCAGCTCGCCAAGGGGCCGTTCACATATCGCGCTCACATATTTTGCGCGCTCAAGTTCATTATTTCAGATTTAGGCGCGCGGCAAGCACGCTCATAATTGTAGCGACGCGCTCATTTTTTCCAGACGCAGTGTGTTTGTACTTTGCGGTTGTCTATGACAACTATTGACAACAAACCCACCGTAAACTGTCACGAGACTATCTATGGTAGCCCATAAGGGATAATAATTTTTTTTTTTTTTTTTACGCGGCACACGCAACGACGGGCCGCACTAACATTAAACTTTAATGTCAAGTAGGGGGCCACAAAATATCCCGCGGGCCGCGAGTTTGAGACCCCTGCTGTATAGAATGGAAGGATGCCAGATCAAAGGATAGAGATATATGCTGTAACCACCACCAGCTGTCAAATAAACACAAATTATTCACAATTTCTTTGGTCATCTTTATTTCCTACAAATAAAAAAGCAACAGTTATTCTTTTGTCTGTTGGATTTTAATAATCTTCCAATACTTCATATTTTGGAAATCTCCTCTTCATCCCCCCATTTTGCGAGCCTCTGCCTTTCTTTCTGTTGGCTGAGTAGAAGTCAAATGTTAATTTCTTTACCCTAATTAAAAAAAATGTTACATGTTGGATTAGAGAACATTTAATTATGTGAAAAGAGCATTAGATTAGACCAGGAGTCACCAACCCGTCGATCGCGATCGACAAGTCGATCTTGGAAGCATTTTAAGTCGATCGCGAAGAGTTTTCAAAATCAGAGAAAAAACACCAATATTTGTATTCATTATTATTTATTAATTAAAAATGCACCATGTGTGAGCCTACTGTGTGTAGTAAATGGTGTCTAGGGGATGCGGAGGCGCGCGCGCCGTTACAATGACGTCATTTTTGGCTCATGCGGACGCGTCGAGTATAAACAAGGCTTCACGCTTTAACCAGCTCAGCCACTTCACACTACGCTCACATCAAGCTCTTCAAGCTAACGATACGCAAGCTAACGAAACGATGGCACAACGGTGAGGGAGTAGGCTATTGCTAGTTTGAAATCTGCAGGGGTTTTCCTGCATAGACAATTATGAGGCGGCCGCCTCCGTCAAATTTATAGTTAAGAAACAATATAACGTTATAGACGACCAGAGTGCTGTTTTCCTGAATGCAAGCACGATTGAAACCAAGATATTGATTTCATAACAGTTCAATAAACAAATAGTTAAAAATTAAGTTACTTACATTTTTAGACGTAATTACTGTTTTTGTTCTGTTTCAGCAGCGAAAATAGTTCCAGACAACAGAACCAGCGCATCTCACAGCAACACTCATTAACGTTACCCATTATTAAACCGCCTCATTCTGAATCAATGAGGCGTTTGAACGAATCGTTTGAATGAATGACTCAATGACTCGCTCATTAAGACGGCCGCCTGCCGCTTCTACTGGTGGTTTAGTTTCAAAGTATCATTCTTTTCAACATTCCTTATTTGTATATTCAAAAAATATTCAAAACAATCTCATAATCTCATTTAACACAGTTATAATTTTTCAATGTAAATTATTACATTTGATTGGTAACAACCTTGTCTTATTATTTTAATTGAATGTATTGATAAAATGTAAGAATTTGAAATGAAATTTAGAGCATACCAGTACATTAAATAAAATTAGGGGGAAAATGCCCTTTATAAAGGTACAAAAAATTATTCCGATAAGAGTGTTTTCAAAAATAAAACATTGACAATTTAAGTTTAAAGGGAGTAGGCTAAAGCCTCTGTTGCTATAAAGGAAATGTAATTTTGCCAAAAGAAGAACTTTTAATTTAAATAAATGTTAATTTTAAATCAGCCTACTTCAGTGTGATATGTTACCATATTATCATGCTTAATTGAATAATTGTAATGTGATGATCAGATGCAGATATCTAAATCAAAGAATATGGGTGGTTGGCGGGTGGATTATTTTTTATTTTTAACAACAGATTCGAGTGACTCAAAGTGCACCAGATTAATGAATTTATCTTTAAAATGTACAAATTTCCCCCGGTCCCCCCTAGTGTAACGATTTTACCACCTCCGCCTCATTTTGAGCCAGGAAAAACCCTGTATTGGCTATTGTTAAAAGGAGATCTGTGTTTTATGTTGTTGGAAAAGGGAAAGAGAATCAGTGCTGTACATGACTGTTTTAGGCCTGTAATTGATTGATTATTGAGGTAATGAATTATTGAAGTAGGTCTGTAATTTGTGTGAAAATATTTTTGAAGAATTGAAGGATGACTGTTGTCATAATATTTTGTATGATAGTTGCACTTACCATTTTGATTTGAAATAGCCTATGTTTTAAAAGGGAAAATGAAACAGTACATTATTGGCTTAGGCCTGTAATTGACTGATTATTGTGTTTATGTATGAGTAATAAGCCTGTGGATATATACTTAATGTTATATTACTGTTGAAAATGTTGAATTATAGTTGACAGTTTGTATAGTTATATACTATTTGTATAGTTAAATAAATATTTTCCTAGTGACTAACAGGCAACAAAGAATGTCAAAGTAGAACTACATTGTGGCCTTGTTTTTTCATAATTTTCTGCAAGTGGTAGATCTTGGTTTACATTTGGACTTGAGATGTGATCTTAGGCTTGAAAAGGTTGGTGACCACTGGATTAGACTATGTGAAAAAAGCTGTTGCACATTGAAATGGACACTAAATTATATTTATTTAATATTTCACATGTTTGTTAAGTCATGAAGACATCCATTAACCTTTTATGCTTAAAGATTTGGTACCACTTTAGAATACTGTATCTTACTTACTGCATAACTAATAAGGAATTATTGAAGACCTAGTAGGTAATTCTTCATTAACTACTTCTTCCTGCTGTTAACTAATAAGGAAGATGTGTTAACTAATCAGTATGTAATAGAATTTTATGATTGTGTTAAGTTAGTTCCGTAATCAATAACTAATGAATTATGTCATACTTCCTGAAGAACAACCATTAATTATCTATTAATTAAGGTTCAAGAAAAATAACAATGAAGTAACTAATGAACAGTCATACACAGTAGTCACTACAATAATCCAAGTACACAGATCAAGTGCTTGAGTAAAAGTACAGATACCCCAATAAAATATTATTCCAGTAAAATTATAATGAGGCCATTTTCAAAATTACAATAAGCCAATGGGATAAAATATTACTCCAGTAAAATTATAATTAGGCCATTTTCAAAATTAATAAAAAAATTACTCCAGTAAAATTATAATTAGGCCATTTTTAAAATTACAATAATCCAAGTACACAAATCAAGTGCTTGAGTAAAAGTACAAAATTACCTTAGTAAAAGTACAAAGGTAATTCATTTTTAAAGTACTTAAAAAGTAAAAAGCATATTATTATACTTAGTTCTTATACATTTTTAACTTATTTTGCACCATTCAAGTTCCGGCAATATCACGGTAGCCCACATTTTACAGTGATTTAGTGATGCAAGAGCGCGGGCATTTGCATCCTCTTCTGGAGAGTTCTCAGCGCCGCCGATTTGGTTTCTTCTGCGAAATACAGGTTTGTGTACGTTTTATTTAATCTATAAAATCATTACTGTGCTGTAAATCATTTTATTTTATGCAAGGCAACATACAAGGACGCAATGTCAGTTAGCCTACCTAGCTGAGTCTGTCTTTTTTGCGTGATGGAAACGCCTGATCCCTTGCATAAAACGAATTATTTTATATATAAAGATAGTACATCTATTTACATCAGATATTAAAATATGTTCTTAGAGCTGTGCACTGTTTGTTTATGGGCTGGTAATGGAGTCAGTCACAGCATATTTCGGCTATGAGTGAAACGCAGGGCGGCGGTCTGAAGTTAAAGCAGTTTCCCTGCCGAACACGAGCCCAGCTCCCCCAGGAGATCCAGCACCACTACCGTGAACACGAGCCCAGCTCCCGCAGGAGACCCAGCACCACTACCATGAACACGAGCCCAGCTCCCGCAAGAGATCCAGCACCACTACCGTGAACACGAGCCCAGCTCCCTGAAGAGATCCAGCACCACTACCGTGAACACGAGCCCAGCTCCCGCAGGAGACCCAGCACCACTACCGTGAACACGAGCCCAGCTCCCGCAAGAGATCCAGCACCACTACCGTGAACACGAGCCCAGCTCCCGCAAGAGATCCAGCACCACTACCGTGAACACGAGCCCAGCTCCCGCAAGAGATCCAGCACCACTACCGTGAACACGAGCCCAGCTCCCTGAAGAGATCCAGCACCACTACCGTGAACACGAGCCCAGCTCCCGCAGGAGACCCAGCACCACTACCATGAACACGAGCCCAGCTCCCGCAAGAGATCCAGCACCACTACCGTGAACACGAGCCCAGCTCCCTGAAGAGATCCAGCACCACTACCATGAACACGAGCCCAGCTCCCGCAGGAGACCCAGCACCACTACCGTGAACACGAGCCCAGCTCCCGCAAGAGATCCAGCACCACTACCGTGAACACGAGCCCAGCTCCCGCAAGAGATCCAGCACCACTACCGTGAACACGAGCCCAGCTCCCGCAGGAGATCCAGCACCACTACCGTGAACACAAACCCAGCTCCCTGAAGAGATCCAGCACCACTACCGTGAACACGAGCCCAGCTCCCTGAAGAGATTCAGCACCACTACCGTGAACACGAGCCCAGCTCCCTGAAGAGATCCAGCACCACTACCGTGAACACGAGCCCAGCTCCCGCAGGAGATCCAGCACCACTACCGTGAACACGAACCCAGCTCCCTGAAGAGATCCAGCACCACTACCGTGAACACGAGCCCAGCTCCCGCAGGAGATCCAGCACCACTACTTTGAACACGAGCCCAGCTCCCGCAGGAGATCCAGCACCACTACCGTGAACACGAGCCCAGCTCCCGCAGGAGATCCAGCACCACTACTGTGAACACGAGCCCAGCTCCCGCAGGAGATCCAGCACCACTACCGTGAACACGAGCCCAGCTCCCGCAGGAGATCCAGCACCACTACTGTGAACACAAGCCCAGCTCCCGCAGGAGACCCAGCACCACTACCGTGAACACGAGCCCAGCTCCCTGAAGAGATCCAGCACCACTACTGTGAACACGAGCCCAGCTCCCGCAGGAGATCCAGCACCACTACTGTGAACACGAGCCCAGCTCCCTAAAGAGATCCAGCACCACTACCGTGAACACGAGCCCAGCTCCCGCAGGAGATCCAGCATTACTACCGTGAACACGAGCCCAGCTCCCGCAGGAGATCCAGCAACACTACTGTGAACACGAGCCCAGCTCCCGCAGGAGATCCAGCACCACTACCGTGAACACAAGCCCAGCTCCCGCAGGAGATCCAGCACCACTACCGTGAACACGAGCCCAGCTAATACATCTATTTTTAACTATTTTATTTTGTCATTAAACCTGTTCAATTACAAATAATATGCTAACTAGTTTTGATTTGGTATTGACTTTGAAGTGCTACCTATTGCAATTCAATATTGTCACACTATAGCAACGCTCTCCCAAATATTAAGTTATTGTAACTGCGCTTATTCTCATGATTGGTATAAGTTGCAGTGGGTGGTAATAGACAAGAAATGTACAGTTTTCTACCATCTTGCTGACAACGTCTGGAGCTACGTTTTTAAAGGTGCAGTGTGTAGATTTTAGCGGCATCTAGCGGTTCGGTTGCGAGTTGCATTAATGGCTCAGCCCACTGCTCACCCCTCCCTTTCGAAGAAGCTACGGTTGCTAAAACGGGACCAACATATCGTCGTCTGAGACAGCAGAGAATAGCCAGAGTAAGCCAAGTTTCTGTACCACAGTCCATTATAAACCACATCATGGATAAAGTTTACAAAGCCATAGCCAGGTGAGGACCAAGGGTCTTAATAATATAATAATATAATAATAGTAATCAGCTGATTGTCTCACGAATGTAACCAGCACATTTCTCCCTACATAGCAAACCCATAATACAGCGAGGGAGAAGAACCACATGAAACTATCCAACTACATATTTGTTCTAAGGGTAGTAAAAGTTTAGCTGGCTAAGATGAGCTGTTATGCTGTAGGGCTGTGGCTGAGCTGGTTAAAGTGTAAAGCATTGTTTATACTCGACGCGTCCGCATGAGCGCAAAGGTAATTTGTGTGTATTAAATGGTGTCTAGGGGATGCGGAGGCGCGCGCGCGCTGTTACAATCACGTCATTTTTGCCGCGCACGCCTCCGCATCCCCTAGACACCATTTACAACACACAAATTAATAAATAGTAATGAATAAAAATATTGTTGTTTTTTTTTTCTCTGGTTTTGAAAACTCTTCGCGGTCGACTTAAAATGCTTCCAAGATCGACGGGTTGGTGACTCCTGTAACATTACTGTTTTACGGTCAATAGTACTAATCAGCTGATTGTCAAAGCCATAACACAGCGAGGGAGAAGAACTAAGTTACATGAAACAATCCACTACATATTTTACACCACTGACAAGGGAAAAGTCACTACTCACGGTGTCCATGGCTAGCTTCTACCTTTCTGTGGCTTCTCTTTCAAGGTAGTGATGAAACGCGCTCTGTAGCGCTGTTTGTTCGCTGTCGGCTACGGTAGAAACATGACGTCACAATATGTCGACCTTCATAGAAGGGAGTGCCCGCGGTTAAGTAGATGTAAATGTCTCATTCTAATAAAAACATAACGGTTCATTGAGTAAGGTCTTTACACACCACTGAACATACATAAATATTACACACTGCACCTTTCCTGTAGCCCAAACAGTAGAGCGTTGGTGCTTGCAACGTTGGTCATGGGTTCGATTCCCAGGGAATGCAAGATTTGACAAGAATGTAAAAATGTGTATCTTGAAATGCAATGTAAGTCGCTTTGGAAAAAAGCGTCTGCCAAATGCATAAATGTAACGTTTCTTTAGTCATTCGGCAGTCTTGCAGCCTGAACTCCTGCAGGAAATCCACCCTTACAAACCTCCTCATTGAAACCCTGATTTAATGGAAAAATCATATAATCTGATTTGTTTATAAAGATACTGCCCCCTTTTCTCCTAAAAAACAAATAAAGTTTAGCTGGGACATTCAGGAAAATGCTAAGGTAGATTTTATATTTCTGCTCACTGCGTTTTTAATATGCGCGTAAATGCAGTGAATTCCCTCTCCCATTTACTTCATAGAGAGACGCACGTCACGATCTGTGCACTGCTGCATCTCCCGCTCGCCATGCAGCATCACTTGGATAAGTCAGCACCTCGTTGACCTTTGAGGAATTTAGCATGACCACATGTTGCACGGTGTGTAGGCGTTTTGGGGACACTCTAAAACTGTGGAAAAACACCTTCTGTAAAGAACTTGGAGGACCAGTGTAATGGTTCAGTTTAATTGTAAAAGACAGGTTGATTTGGTTATATGTCAACCTTTAAGCGCCCTCTTGTGGCGAGATTGTGTATGGTAACTTCCGTATGACTTGCGTCGATTTGAGTTTATTGTAAAGTGTCATAGCTGAAGTGCTGCTCGTACGGTGAAGTTTTGGCTCGCATAAGTTACTATTATTTGTCATATAAATTTGATGTTTAGTAAGTTTAACATGTTGGTCAGTAAATTCAGAGAAGCAAATGTGCTATAACCGTGACGTAAAGTGATTGTGCAATACGTGAGCATTAGTTAGCGCCGTATGCTAGCGATCTTTTGTTATGATAATTAGGCTGATTTGGTTTCCGTGATTACAAGCTATTACCTAAAACTAGGAATATAATTATTAAATGCACATGACTATGTAATGCTTAATGCTTAATATGTTGATTTAATGTTTCAAATAAGTGCTTATTATAGGCAGTAAATACTGTTCAGTCAGCTATGCACTTTGAATATGTACAATTCTAATTGCTGTATTTTCTATGTTTGTTTACAGTTTTACAATGTTAAAGTTTAATGAGAAAAGATTCATGAAAGCTAATGGAAGATTAAAAGCCATGAATCAACATCTCGCCTGTTCACTGTCTGTCTAACTGGATAGAGAAGTGACACATCTAGTGAGGACAGAACAGTAAAAAGCCTTTTTATCAGCAGACAACGCCTTTCAGACGCTGTTAACTTCAGTCATCATGTGGCAGCCATTGGATCCGCAATCCCAACGACAGCCAGGGAGTCTCATGCTGAAAGTACTAGAGGAGGTACTGGAAACGAGATCCCGTTGCTCAGCTTCTTCATCACGATCTACCAGGTCATCTGCAAGCGTAACAGCTCTCAAAGCACGAGCCAAAGCTGAGGCTGTACAAGCGCAGGTGGTCTATGCAGAGGGGGAAACTAAAGTAATGAAACAACAAGCTGAAATGCAGGCTCAGCTACATATTTTAAAGATAAAGAAAGAAGCGGCAGCTGCAGCTGCAGAAGCAGAGATACTAGAAGCAGCCGCACAGTTTGAAGAACAACAGCCTTACAGCCAAGAACATCTGTGCGACAACCCTGTGGATTCCAAGGAAAAGGTTCAAAATTTCATTGACAGTCAAGTATTCTTGCAAAACAGCCAAGTGCCGTCACAGCCTCAAATCTCAATCATGAACCCCTTCTACCAACATGATAATGCAGGCGCAGAACCATCACCAGCCCCCTACAATACTCCTGTAACCAAGCAAACATTCCCAGAGCACAGACAACAACGGCCATCCATATACTCATCAACACCTCATCCTAACATATCACCTCCAGTTCTCAAACACCAACACACGTCATTCAGCTCAATGCCCACAAATCCTCAGCGGACATCTACGGTAAATGATATGGCTAAATATCTGATGAGACGTGAACTGGTGTCAGCCACTTTGCAAACCTTTGATGATGATCCACAGAATTATCGAAGCTGGAAATCCTCATTTATGAATGTCACTAAAGACTTGTCCCTGTCTCCTAAAGAAGAATTAGATCTACTTGTAAAATGGCTTGGACCAAAGTCAAACCAACAAGCTAAAAGAATCAGTGCGGCTCAAATCAATGATGCCTCTGCAGCCCTAAAAATGATCTGGCAGCGCTTGGAAGAAACCTATGGAGCACCTGAGGTTATTGAACATGCACTCTTTCAAAAGGTTGAAAACTTCCCTAAGATTACACCTAGAGACTCAAGTAGACTAAGAGAGCTAGGAGACCTCTTACTTGAACTACAATTAGCTAAAGCAGAGGGTTATTCACCTGGGTTAGCCTTTCTGGATACAGCTCGTGGTGTTAATCCCATAGTGGAAAAGCTCCCTTACTCCCTACAAGAAAGATGGATCTCACATGCATCCAAATACAAGGTAGATTACAATGCCACATTTCCACCATTTTCTACTTTTTCTAACTTTGTACGGGAGCAAGCACGCATAAGAAATGATCCTAGCTTTTCATTTCTGTCAGCAGTTCAGTCCAAGTTTGACAGACCTGTTAAAAACAGTACTCGCCCTATGATTTCAGTGAAAAAGACAGAAATAGCACAGAGTAATGAAACAACAGATGTTAGTGAGGATCCTGACAAACAATGTCCTTTGCATAAAAAGCCGCATCCCCTCAGAAAATGTCGTAGTTTCCGTACTAAGTCCCTAGAAGAGAGAAAAACATATCTGAAGGATAACAACATCTGCTTCAAGTGTTGTGCATCAACCAAACACCAAGCCAGAAGCTGTCAGATCAAAGCCACCTGCAAGGAATGTGGGAGTGAAAGACACAATACAGTGCTACATCCAGGCCCACCTCCTCCTAACAGCATCACACCGCCGACAGAGGTGAAACAGCATGGCGGGGAGCCTGAGCTCAGCACACCATCAGTCGCAGCTACAGCAATGTGCACAGAGGTATGTGGCGAACAGCGCGGCTCAAGGTCTTGTGCTAAAATATGCCTTGCCAAAGTGTATCCATTAGGTCAGAGGAATAAGGCAATAAACCTGTATGCTGTTATGGATGAACAAAGTAATCAGTCTCTTGCACGCTCTGACTTTTTCGACCTCTTTGGTGTTAAAGGAGGCACAGAGGTGTATACTTTGAAGACATGTTCAGGTATCATGGAAGTGAGAGGGAGAAAGGCTAAAGACTTTGTTGTCGAGTCTATGGATGGTCACATAAAGGTGCCACTGCCTGCGATGTTAGAATGTGACATGATCCCAGAGGATCGCTCAGAGATCCCCTCGCCTGAAGTCGCCCGATATCACTCACACTTAAAGGCGATCGCACACAAGATACATCCCATAGACTCAAATGCACAAATCCTGTTGCTCTTGGGTAGAGACATCCTGAGTTTGCACAAAGTGAGACAGCAGTGCAATGGTCCCCATGATGCACCATTCGCCCAGCACCTTGACCTTGGTTGGGTTATTGTGGGAGACGTCTGTTTGAATGGAGCACACAAACCAAAGTCTGTCGCAACGTACAAAACTAACACGTTGCTCAACGGCCGTCCATCATATCTCAGACCATGTACCAATGTCCTGCAAATAAAAGATAAATCTGTAAGTCAATCAAAAGACATTCAGAGCTGTACAGATACTTACCAGGCAAGACAAACTGACAATCTCGGGGACACTGTCTTTATCAGGAAGGAGGATGATGAAAGGTTAGCACCTTCACAAGAGGATGCACAATTTCTCACAATAATGCAGAACGAAATGTATCAGGATGAGACAAACAGCTGGGTTGCACCCCTACCCTTTGTTACACCCAGACAACGTCTACCAAATAACCGACACCAGGCTTTAAAAAGACTCGACACACTAAAACGAAGCCTCGGCGGAAAACCTGAGATGAGAGAGCACTTTGTACAGTTCATGCAAAAAGTCATTGACAACAAGCAGGCAGAAGTCGCCCCCCCCCCTTTACAGCTGAATGAGGAGTGTTGGTATCTCCCCATGTTTGGGGTGTACCACCCGCAGAAACCCAAGCAAATCCGTGTAGTTTTTGACTCGAGCGCCAAACATGAGGGCGTAGCGCTCAACCATGTCCTTTTAAGCGGCCCAGATCTCAACAACGCTTTGCTTGGGGTTCTAATCAGATTCCGCAGAGAGCCCATCGCAATAACAGCAGATGTGGAACAAATGTTCTACTGTTTCACAGTGAGAGAAGACCATCGCAATTTCATACGATTTCTCTGGTTTAAAGACAACGACGTCACCAAAGAGATTATCGAGTATCGCATGAAAGTTCATGTTTTTGGAAACCGTCCGTCTCCCTCTGTTGCAATCTATGGGCTCCGCAAGGCAGCTGAAGCCGGTTTAAAGGAATATGGCAAGGACGCAGAGCATTTTGTCACCAGGAACTTTTATGTAGACGACGGTCTAACCTCACTCCCTACTGAATTGGAAGCAATCGCTCTCCTGCAAAAAACACAGAAAATGTTAGTGGAGTCGAATCTGCGTTTACACAAAATTGCCTCAAACAGCAGCAAGGTCATGGAGGCGTTCCCAGCCAATGACTTGGCAAAAGACATCAAAAGCCTTGACTGAGACACTGACCCATTACCTGTGCAAAGAAGTTTAGTCATCAGCTGGAGTCTCGAATCGGATTCTTTCACGTTTCAAGTCTCTAAAGAACAAAAACCATTCACCAAAAGAGGCGTGCTATCCACTGTTAATAGTTTGTACGACCCCTTAGGTTTTGTTGCGCCAATAACTATACAGGGAAAAGCACTCATAAGAGAACTAACCTCCGAACCATGCGACTGGGACGACCCCCTATCGCCAGCCAAAGAAAGACTATGGTCTGTATGGAGAGACTCTCTTCTCGAGTTAGAGCACCTACACATTCCCAGACCGTACGTACCATTGTCTCTTTCCTCAACACAACACAGAGAGCTTTGTGTTTCTGTGACGCCTCATCCATAGCGATAGCAGCTGTCGCCTACTTGCGAGTTGTCAATGAGCAGGGACATCACCTCACCGGATTTGTCATGGGCAAGGCTAAAATAGCGCCAAAACCAGCTCACACAATTCCACGGCTGGAACTATGCGCTGCTGTCCTTGCTACAGAAATGGCAGAGCTTATATGCCAAGAAATCGACCTGAAGCTTCATGCTGTAAAGTACTACACGGATAGTAAGATTGTACTAGGTTACATCTACAACACATCAAGAAGATTTTATGTCTATGTATCGAACAGAGTTTCTAGAATCAGAAAATCTTCAGTACCAACACAGTGGCATCATGTCTCATCAGAAAACAACTCGGCAGACATTGCTACTCGCCCAATAGCAACATTTTTACTGCCACAAACATACTGGTTCACCGGACCCCCATTCTTGTCAAAGGAACTGCCCCAGTGTTCATCTACAGCAGATACCAACGAGTTCGAGCTAATAGAACCAGAGTATGATTCAGAGATTCGACCAGAAGTGAATGTCTATGCAACTAAAGCCAGCATCGAATCCCTCAGACCACACCGGTTCGAACGGTTCTCAACGTGGAAACATCTCATACGAGGTATGGCAAAACTCATTACTCTAGCTAGAAACAAGTCCAAAGCTTCAGATCAAAACACAGCAAATCCTCAAACTCAAGCTAAGCTTACAGTCATCTCATGCGTCCAACAATATGCTTTCAAAGAGGACATTAAGAAGCTGCATAAAAAGGAACGAATCACCAAAACAAGCCCCTTGTGGACTCTAGACCCCTTCATAGACTCAGATGGACTGTTAAGGGTGGGGGGTCGGACGTCTCTAGCCAACCTTCCATATGACGAAAAGCACCCTCTGATACTCCCTAAAAAACATCATGTGTCAACTCTGCTTGTGAGACATTATCACCAAGGCGTCGCTCACCAAGGTCGTCACCTCACTGAGGGAGCGTTACGATCCGCTGGTGTTTGGATAATTGGAGGCAGGAAACTAGTCTCAACTGTAATCTACCAGTGTGTCACTTGTCGTAGGCTTAGAGGAAAACCTGTTGAACAAAGTGTAGACTTGGAATTAAAGCCTCTTTTGTTTCCCCGTTATTATTTGATTTACGGGACCGGACACCAGTTATCTTGCCAAGAAAGATTTTATTCTTATATGTCAGGAGAGAAACTTCAAGATGTTGTATTCATGCCAGGTCAATGCGTTTCCGTGTTTCTCTGAGGTAGTACAGTAAGATTGAGTTTTTATACATCACAGAGAGTCTTACAGCTTCCTTGTAAGGTAACAAAACATGTTGCTCTGAGCTTCTTAAAATTAGAACGTATGTCATACGTATACGTTATGTTTAACATGTCACAATTCACTTCCATATTAAGAACTATCCTTGTTGTTTACATCTGTGATACACTTACATCAGTCGAACATGTTACATTGTACACACCCCATAGCAAAATATAGCTTCCCCCTGTCTGACATATGATCATCTCACGCTTCCATGCTATCTATAGTTTCCCTCATGCGTTCAACTCATGCTTTTGAAACTCCATAAGATAATACAACTGATTATGAATATTAATAAAGAATAATAATACAGATACCTAATATTTAATAATGAAATAATAATATTTCATATATAAATAATATTAAAAGATGAAATTTTGAATCTTCATTTCCCTCCACTGGAACTACGGCCGTCAGTTCCACACCATCATTCCCAGATGGCCAACCTATAGAAGTGATAGTGAGGAGAAGAAATAGCAGACCAAGAAAATAGACAGAAAGAACAGAAGAATGGAAACAGGAACGGAAAAATAAAAGAAAAGAAAAACAAAACAGAGAACAAAACAAAACAAAGAACAAAACCCCAACCCATGTTATGTCCCCGTATACTGTGTGTATTTTAATATCTATGTGTATGTATTTAAAATGAACCCCAATCATCTAAGAAAAGAAAAACTAAAAAGTATTTTGTCCGTGCCTGAACTCATTAATGAATTAACTCGTTAATTAATTAAATCCTCCAGTTCCGAACCAAAACAAGAAATTAAAATAAATGTTGATGTTAAAGGATCCTATCCCTTGGGGTTGAAAATCAGTAAACGGATGTTCATTGTTTGTGAGGTAGCGTAGAATGTGTAAAATCTCTTATTTCACGCTGTATGTCCCATTCTTAGTTCTATCCATTTGGTTAGAAATAATCAATTTGACAGGTTTGGTACTTTTCCTTCTAGTAACACATATAAGGACTTGGAATAACTTGCAACCATCTCTAATCACTGTCAATGGAATTGATTCCTGAAATGGAAGCAGAGAAATAATTAACATCACTTATTTGTTCCCAATCTTTAAAACTAATGGATGAACATTGCTCAATCTCAGGCCATAAGCCATCATTATCATCTTGTTCATTCACTAAGCAAGGTTTAACTTGTGACCAATGATACCATCTATCTGTTCCTACACCCTTCCCTTTGAGACAAACACTTGTATCAGTAGTTAGGAGTATCTCATATGGTCCTTCCCATCTAGGCTCTAAACCTTTCCTAGCAATCCGTTTGATCATAACAAAACTGCCTAACTCGGGAATGTGTGGAATGTCAGTAGTGGTGTGTTTTTTATCCCATTGCTGTTGAGCTTCTCGCACTTTCTTATTATTGTCTTTAGTAGCTTTGTCTAGCATTGCGAGATAGCGTCGTAACTTTTCTTGGAACAAAGTAGAGTCTCCTCCTGTTCCCGAAGGTGGCGGAGCATCAGGAGGTAGAACCATTGCTCTTCCAGTCATTAGTTCAAAAGGGGTTAGTCCTGTAACTCGGTTTGGAGTTGCTCTCAAATTCCACAGAATAGCAGGTAATAACTTATGCCAACCTTGGCCAGTTTGCAGAATGGCTTTGGTAAGAGCGGTTTTCAATGATCGATTCATCCTCTCTACAATGCCTGAGCTTTCGGGCCTATAAGGAATGTGGAATTTTTGTTTAATTCCCATCAATTTCATTGCTTCCTTCATCAGTTTTCCAGTGAAGTGAGTTCCATTGTCAGAATCAAGTTCATATGACTACACATGCTATCAAGAGAGAAACTCGTAACTTAGAGCGTAAATGGAAACAAACTAATTTAGAGGTCTTTAGAATCGCGTGGAAAGACAGTGTGTCACGTTATAAAAAGGCTCTAAAAGCAGCCAGGGCAGAGCATCTCCGCAAACTAATAGAAAATAACCAAAATAATCCAAGGTTTTTATTTAACACCGTGGCTAGACTAACAAATAAACAGACATCACCAGAGCAAAATATTCCGTTACAGTATAGTTGTAATGATTTTATGAATTACTTCAATGAGAAAATAGAAAGCATCCGTAATACAATTGTAAATGTACAATCCTCTATGGTGTCTTGTGATTCAGCCTCAATTATAGCCCCTCAAGAACAACTACACCGCTTTACAACTATAGGACAGGAAGAGCTAAATAAACTTATCATTGCATCTAAACCAACAACATGTTTATTAGATCCAATACCCACTAAACTTCTGAAAGAAGTGTTACCTGTAGTGGAAGAGCCTCTTCTTAATATTATTAACTCGTCTTTATTTTTAGGTCATGTTCCAAAAATATTCAAGCTGGCAGTAATAAAACCTCTTATTAAGAAACCGCAATTAGATCAAAATAACTTAGCAAATTACAGACCCATTTCAAATCTTCCATTTATGTCTAAAATACTAGAAAAAATTGTGTCCGCTCAATTGTGTTCTTTCTTGCAAGAAAATGAGATATATGAAAAATTTCAGTCAGGATTCAGACCGCATCATAGCACAGAAACTGCGCTAGTTAAAATTACAAATGATTTACTTTTAGCTTCTGACCAAGGCTGTATCTCAATACTAGTTCTACTCGATCTTAGCGCTGCGTTCGACACTATAGATCATAAAATACTCCTGGATCGACTACAAAACTACACTGGTGTTCAGGGACAGGCATTAAGCTGGTTCAGATCGTACTTATCGGACCGTTACCATTTTGTCTGTTTAAATGGGGAAAAATCGAAGATAACGTCAGTAGACTATGGAGTGCCGCAAGGATCGGTGTTAGGCCCTCTGCTATTCTCAATATATATGCTGCCACTTGGTAATATTATAAGAAAACATGGAATTAATTTCCACTGCTATGCTGATGACACTCAATTATATATTTCATCACGACCAGATGAATACACTAACTTATCTAAATTGACAGAATGTCTTAAAGATATAAAATGCTGGATGACGTGTAATTTCCTGCTACTAAATCCAGATAAAACTGAGGTATTACTTATTGGTCCAAAAAACTACCCACAAAATCTCTTACAATACAACTTTAATATAGAAGGATGTCCTGTTACCTTATCGACTACAGTTAAAGACCTGGGTGTTATACTAGACCGCAACTTGTCTTTCGAAAATCATATTTCGTATGTTACAAGAACAGCCTTTTTCCACCTTAGAAACATTGCTAAATTATGTAACATGCTATCTGTTTCTGATGCAGAAAAGTTAGTTCATGCTTTCATGACCTCGAGACTAGATTATTGTAATGCTTTATTAGCTGGTTGTCCTGCATCTTCAATAAACAAGCTACAGTTAGTCCAAAATGCAGCCGCTAGAGTTCTTACTAGGTCAAGAAAATATGATCATATAACACCGATTCTATCATCTCTGCACTGGTTACCTATCAAGTTCCGTATCAATTACAAAGTACTACTACTGACCTATAAAGCCCTAAATGGTTTAGCTCCTGTGTTTTTAATGGACCTTCTATCGCCCTACAATCCATCGCGTTCTTTAAGATCCCGAAATTCGAGGCTTCTGGTCATTCCTAGGATATCTAAGTCCACTAAAGGAGGGAGGGCGTTCTCACATTTAGCTCCTAAACTCTGGAATAGCCTTCCTGATATTGTTCGTGGCTCAGACTCGCTCTCCCAGTTCAAAACTAGATTAAAGACGCATCTCTTCAGCCAAGCATTCACATAATGCTTACCTTTTATACCACTGTTGAATCAGATCGACTGAATTAATATTATGAACAGCAGCTACGCTAATTATTTCCCATCTGCTTTTCTGCTGTTATCTCGGGACGCTAGTCCCGAGGTAAATAGCGTTCGTCAGCTCCAGTTTGTATCCAGCCTCTCACGGAGACTTCAGACGCTCCAACACCTGCGATGAGACGACTCGACGCCTGTGAAGAGACGACTCAACGCCGGCGATATGTTATGCCCTAAATTAATACATGATGATTAACTAACTATATTATTCTATGTACATTTCTGAAATGCACTTTCTGTAAAGCTGCTTTGAAACAATATGTATTGTGAAAAGCGCTATACAAATAAATTTGAATTGAATTGAATTGAATATGGAAGACCCCAGCGAGGAAAAACTTCTTCCACCATTACTCGTGCTGTCGCTTCAGCAGTGCAAGTTTTTGTAGGGAATGCTTCCACCCATCTAGTAAATCTGTCCATGATTACAAGTATGTATTGATACCCTCCACTGGGTGATAAAGGTCCTGTGAAATCAATTTGGAGATGTGTCCACGGACCTGTTGGTCTGGGTGCATGTGACATTCGCACCTTTACAGATTTTCCCACATTTGCTTTGAGGCATATCAAGCATCTCCTACAGTAATCATCAATGTCTCTCATCATTCTTGGCCACCACCAAGTCTCACTGATTTGAGATTTCATTGCTTTTGCTCCAGCATGTACCTTTCCATGATACAGCTGCATTAGTTCTCTTCTTGTTCCGATAGGCATCACCACTTGTCCTGTTGGAATTCTCCAGATACCTTGATCATCCTCTTTCGCTCCCGCTTTTATCCATTGTTCTTTCTCTTCATCTGTCTCCAGTTGATATGACAGAAGATGGAGCTCAGGATTATCCTTGCTGTTTTCCTTTACCAAGGTAACAGGAGTAAGAGGAAGTAGAGCTGCTTCTCTAGCTGCTGCATCTGCTGCCGTGTTTCCTTGACTTTCTTTGGACTTGTCAGATTGATGTGATTTTACTTTGATCACGGCTGCTTCTCGGGGTAAGTAACATGCTGTAATCAAACGACGAATTATGGAAGCATGTTGTATTTCGCTCCCACTGCTAGTGATAAGTCCGCGTCTTTTCCACAGAGCAAGGTAGTCATGGACCACGCCAAAAGCATAACGACTATCTGTATAGATGTTGACTCGATCTCCTTCTGATAGTTCAAAGGCTTCTGGAAGTGCTATAAGTTCAGCTACTTGTGCTGAAAATTTCCCAGAAAGGGCTCCTTTCTTTACAACAGTTCCATCTCCTTTCACTACAGCCCATCCAGTATGTCGCTTTCCATCAACATAATAACTGGATCCATCAACCCATAACTCTTTGTCTGGGTTTTCAAGAGGGATTGGATTAACTGGACCAAGACTATCTTCTTCTACTTGTTTTTCACACTCATGTGGTATTCCCTCATGTGGTTCCAGCATCATTGTTGCAGGGTTAAGAGACGTGTCCCTGATGATTTCCACTCTTAAATCCTTGTTCAACAAAGTTGCTTCCCATTTTGCTCTTCTTGCATCAGTTATGGTTTTGATGTTCGTGTTATTCAACAGTGTCACTATACTGTGTGGAGTGTGCAATATGATAGTTTGTGCTCCTATCAGATTCTCAACAGCATCCACTGCCCATGTGGCACCATCGAGGGCTTGTATACATCGTGGTTGCCCAATCATAGTGACAGGAATCTTTGTGGAAAAGTATCCAACTGGTCTGTATCGATCACCTGGTTTTTGACACAGTACTGCTGAATACGTCTCATCTCCTACCGTGGTCCACAAATGAAAATGCAACCATCCGTCAGGAAGTCCCAAAGCTGGGGCTGAAGTCAGTTTTTCTTTCATAGAAGTAAACGCTTCCTCAGCTTCCGGTGTCCAATTTATCTGTTCCACTCCAGGCTTTCCTCCCTTGTACAGGTCGATGAGGGGGCTGGTGATGCTAGCAAAATCAGGTATATACTGACGACAATAGTTAAAAAGTCCCATCACCTTCCGCATTCCTGTAACTGTTAGAGGTTTTGGAAGTTGTCGTAATGCCTCTACACGCTCTGTTGTCATTCTCCTTCCCTCCACAGATATTTCTTGGCCCAAATAGATAACCTTGGATTTGGCCAGCTGTGCTTTGTCGGGGTTAACTTTGAATCCCCCTTTCCTAAGGGCTTGTAGGACAACATTCAGAGCAAATACATGGCTGTTTTCATCTGGGCTTGCAATTAACAAGTCATCAACATATTGGAGGCAAACACTTCCTGATTTCTCAATTTCAGCTTTTTGCTCCGTTAAGAAGTGGTCCAAAGCTCTATGAAATACAACAGGAGAAAGATTAAGACCTTGTGGGAGTCTGTTCCAAACATACTGTTTTGCGCCCACTGTGAAGGCTAATTTCTCTTGAGATCTTTTGTCTATAGGTATAGACCAGAAAGCCGACAGTACATCCAGTACCGTAAAGATTTTAGCATCTCCTGGAATATCATTCAGAATGGTGGCAGGATTGGCCACAATAGGATGCGGTTTTGGTGTTACACTGTTAAGTCTTGTGTAATCAATGGTTAATCGCCATGAGTTATCAGATTTCTTGACAGGCCAGACAGGACTATTAGTGGTAGATGAAGTTTGTCTGATGATTCCTTCAGCTTCCAAGTCTGCCACTATCTCCTCCACGGCTCGTCTTGCTTCAGGTCGGATGGGGTATTGTTTATGAGGGGCATGTATCGGTCCCTCAATAGCAATGGGATCAATGTTGGCTTTACCACAATCCAATTTGTGTTTAGCCCAAACATCTGGATATAAACTGCACAGAAGACCCCACACACCGTCTTTTTTCCAGTTTCTGATAATTGGTTTTGCTGTACCAACAGACCTTAGATTACATGTGCGATCTTCGTGTGGTATTATCCCAGCAGTTGTAGCGATTTGACGACTGTCAGTGAATATGATCATGTTCAACAATGGAAGAATGTCCATGCCAATAAGGCTTCCTTGTGAATTCGGCCCAACCCAGAAAGATGTCCATAAGACTTCATCTTCATGTATTTGCAGTGGAACTTGAATACTTTTGCGAAATTTTGTGATACCTCCTCCAACTCCTTCAACTTCCATAGTTTCATCTGTTGTAGGTAGATTCAGATCTGTTATTGAAATAGCTGCTCCTGTGTCAACCAGGATGTCACATGGGTGGCCCCCTATTAATGCATTGACGAAAAGGCGATTGTCTCTTTTCTTACTAATACAGGGGGCCGCTGATTCCTATTGCGGACGCATAATTCCCTCAATGAGCTGACGGACTTGTGCTTCAGTCCATGTCTTCCCTTGAGGGGTTTCATTATAGTTTTTTGCACTGACCTGTCTAAATGATGGACCTTGACCTTCTGCTCCACCTCCTTTAGCCCAACAATCTATGTTGGAGTGTCCACGCTTTCCACAGTTGCTGCAGAAAATCACCCTATTCTTTGTGTCCTTGTTGTATTGAGCTGTTGCCACTCCTCTTCGATATGGCTTGTTTCCTTCTTCTTTATTTGATCTCATAGCCATCTCTAAGCGGCCAGCCCATTGCATAATTTGGTCAAATGTCTCACCTTGGTTGACTCCAAGTGATAAGGCTTGTTGGTATTTTGCGCTAAGTCCATCCACAAGTGTGTCAGTGAACTGTACATCATCTCTGTCAGGTTGTTTCTTGGCACAGAGAGCCCATCTCTCATAAGCATTCCACTTACGTAGAGCATATTCATCTGGAGATTCATCATCCTTTTGCTTAATCAATGTCACTAATGTGAAAGGAATTTTACCACTGCCCAAGATTTCCTGGATTTCTTTTCGGAACACATCTAATGCTTGCCAAAGACCCAGGGGTCGTCCCTGGCTATCAACCCACAAATCTATCCATTGGGCGGTTGTTATCGAAGCTGGCAAGCGTTCCCATCTGTCTCTTGGGATTTTAGCTTTCACAATGGTGTGTATGTCTCTTAATGACATTTGATGTGCTTCAATCAATGAGTCTAATTCTCGCCAAAACTCTGTGTTTGGATCTTGTCTCTTCAGAGGAGGCAAGGCTGTGAGAATGGCTTGACGTTCTCCTGGTGTGAATAATCTCTCTTCTGTCATCATTTCAGATCCTTCCCTTTTAATTACAGGTGAAGAAAATTCAGGACCAATCTTGTCAATTGTGATCATGTCGTCATCTCTTGTCTCATCACCCCAGTCAGAATCATAATTCCGAGCTGGTGTACATCGCAGCATGTCTCTGTTTGGCTGAACTGTTTTAGATCTTGTTATTACCGGAGCTGCTTGTACAGATGCAATATACATTTTGTCAACTGGACCTCCATTTGATCTCGAAGCTTGAGGCTGTGTTAGAGGTTTAGATGAATTTGTATATTGTTCAGGCAAAATTGGATAAATTGGGTTGTAAGGAGGAGGCGTTACAGTTGTTGCAGATTTCACTGGTGCTTGTGAATATTTCTTTTCAGCTTCAGTTATTATATTTGTCCAATCTGGATCAAATGAATCATCATTGGTTGTATTTTCTCCATCTGAACATTTAATAGACATAATTTTGTTCAATTTGTTATATGCTTCAATTTGAGGCTTCATTGCTTCAACAAGTGGGACTGGGCACCCATTGATACCGCAACAAATTCCACCTTGTTTCAAAATCCAATGTGCGGCGAGGATTGGGAATACTTTTGACTCGATAGAGTCTTTTTGAGACTCAAGCCAGCTTAACTGTACATCCATAGATGTGTTAATGTCCAGTCCTTTTTTCAAAAACTTAGCTTGCTTTTTCTGTTTTCTTTCTAAGTACCAAGCAGATATTGTTCTGCTGTTAAATCCACTTTCTGCCATTGAAAATTATTTGTCACTCTGTGTCTGTGTGCTCAAACAGCAGGGCTATTTTTGTGAGTGAGTGTGTGTGGGGAGTGAATTCCAAAGGGAGGGGCTCTCTGCTTCCCTCACTCTGCTTTTCTCCCTCCACCTGTTCTAATTTCTCAAAGAACAAAGAAGGGGTTGGAAAAAGAAAAGAAAAAAACAACTCTAATAATTTCTGTTTTCCTTTTTTTGTTTGTCTTAACTCAGATCAATTTATATATGTATATATATATATATATATATATATATATATATATATATATATATGTATATATATATATATATATATATATATATATATATATATATATATATATATGTATTTTAAAGTTGCTCTCAGATCAGTTTTTTCCTCCAAACACTGAACAGCTTTATTGTCAAAATCAGAATGCATGCAATTCTAGCTTCTATTCCATTGATACCCTTCTTCTAAGGGTTCAATCCTCTGCGTATTTACGTTTTAGGGTTATTGTATTTTTTTATACTGCACTGTACTAACTTCAAGCACAGACCCGCCACTGTAAACCGCTATAAATCACTGCTTGTCAAACTATCCTCGTCTTCTTCTGAAACGATTCTTCGTGTATTGGATATATTTTAGAGATAAATCTGCCCTTTATCGCAGTTTCCCAATATTCCAACCACCTTACAAGCTAATTGCTAAATCGCCTTACAGCTATTTCCAAAATTTGACTAAGATGGTCTTTTTTCTAAAAAAGATCCACTTTCTAAAGTTTTTTCAAAAATGAAAAAGACTTCCCCAGCATCATTCAATATTCAGAGGTTTACTGACCAGAGCAACTCAAATTAGCCACATCAAATTTTAATTATTTAAATTTGTCTTTTTCTGACACATATATTCATTGGCAACACAACTGGTACTTTAAATAACACAGTTCTTTTAAGCAGTTTCAGTCAATGTCCAATCATCAGGCAGACTTAGAATTATTTTTAGAATAGAAAAAGTCTTATCTTGAATGATTGAGACAAATGCCTGAAGATGCAATCCTGTTCTTCGTGACGCCAAATGTAGACTTGGAATTAAAGCCTCTTTTGTTTCCCCGTTATTATTTGATTTACGGGACCGGACACCAGTTATCTTGCCAAGAAAGATTTTATTCTTATATGTCAGGAGAGAAACTTCAAGATGTTGTATTCATGCCAGGTCAATGCGTTTCCGTGTTTCTCTGAGGTAGTACAGTAAGATTGAGTTTTTATACATCACAGAGAGTCTTACAGCTTCCTTGTAAGGTAACAAAACATGTTGCTCTGAGCTTCTTAAAATTAGAACGTATGTCATACGTATACGTTATGTTTAACATGTCACAATTCACTTCCATATTAAGAACTATCCTTGTTGTTTACATCTGTGATACTCTTACATCAGTCGAACATGTTACATTGTACACACCCCATAGCAAAATATAGCTTCCCCCTGTCTGACATATGATCATCTCACGCTTCCATGCTATCTATAGTTTCCCTCATGCGTTCAACTCATGCTTTTGAAACTCCATAAGATAATACAACTGATTATGAATATTAATAAAGAATAATAATACAGATACCTAATATTTAATAATGAAATAATATTAAAAGATGAAATTTTGAATCTTCACAAAGAATGGCCAACCTCCCAGAAGATCGACTCACCATGGAGCCCCCGTTCACTAGGGTCGGGTTAGATGTTTTTGGGCCCTGGAGTGTAGTCACTCGCAAGACTAGGGGTGGGGCCGCAGAAAGCAAACGCTGGGCAGTTTTATTTAGTTGCTTAGGGACTCGTGCAGTTCACATAGAAGTAATTGAATCGATGTCCACCTCATGCTTTATTAATGCACTGAGAAGGTTTTTCGCAGTCAGAGGACCTTCCAAAGTTCTCAGATCAGACCGCGGCACCAACTTTATAGGAGCCTGTAAGGAGCTAAAAATCAGTACCGATCAGCCTGAGATCCAAGACTACCTCAGCAACGAAGGTTGCACATGGACATTCAACACACCCCACTCATCACATATGGGTGGCTCATGGGAAAGAATGATTGGCATCGCTCGCCGCATTCTAGATGCCATGTTACTGCAGTCAAGTCCAACTCGCCTTACCCATGAGGTCCTCACTACACTTATGGCGGAAGTCATGGCAATCATTAATGCTCGTCCATTGGTTCCCATAAGTACTGATGCAGATTCACCAACTATTCTGACACCGTCTATGCTTCTAACTCCAAAGGCTGGAGCTGCTTCCGCTCCTGAAGGGACATTTGACATAAAAGACATGTATAAAAAGCAATGGCAACACGTTCAAGGTCTTGCAAACACTTTTTGGAAGCGCTGGAGACAAGATTATCTGTCAGTGCTTCAGCCAAGGAGGAAATGGGCTCATGACAAAGAAAACATTCAAGTGGGGGATGTAGTCTTGTTGAAAGATGACCAAGTTAAACGTAATGAATGGCCCATAGGACTCATAACTAAAAGCATCCCAAGCGAAGACAAGAGGATCAGAAAAGTGGAAGTCAAAGTTGTGAAGCAAGGGATTTCTCGTGTCTACTTGCGCCCAGTGACTCAACTTGTTCTCCTGCTTCCCCAAAGTAGTGATACAAAGACTGATTAGTATTAAATAGTGGTATAAAGCATTTATACCAGGCGGGGAGTGTAATGGTTCAGTTTAATTGTAAAAGACAGGTTGATTTGGTTATATGTCAACCTTTAAGCGCGCTCTTGTGGCGAGATTGTGTATGGTAACTCCTGTATGACTTGCGTCGATTTGAGTTTATTGTAAAGTGTCATGGCTGAAGTGCTGCTCGTACGGTGAAGTTTTGGCTCGCATAAGGCTGTAAGTTACTATTATTTGTCATATAAATTTGATGTTTAGTAAGTTTAACATGTTTGTCAGTAAATTCAGAGAAGCAAATGTGCTATAACCGTGACGTAAAGTGATTGTGCAATACGTGAGCATTAGTTAGCGCCGTATGCTAGCGATCTTTTGTTATGATAATTAGGCTGATTTGGTTTCCGTGATTACAAGCTATTACCTAAAACTAAGAATATAATTATTAAATGCACATGACTATGTAATGTTTAATGCTTAATATGTTGATTTAATGTTTCAAATAAGTGCTTATTATAGGCAGTAAATACTGTTCAGTCAGCTATGCACTTTGAATATGTACAATTCTAATTGCTGTATTTTCTATGTTTGTTTACAGTTTTACAATGTTAAAGTTTAATGAGAAAAGATTCATGAAAGCTAATGGAAGATTAAAAGCCATGAATCAACATCTCGCCTGTTCACTGTCTGTCTAACTGGATAGAGAAGTGACACGTCTAGTGAGGACAGAACAACCAGATTCAGTATGTAGTGCACCTTATGACCCAGGGTATTAACTTGTGTTTGTCAGTGCATGACTACAGCTCATTAATAAACAATGTTTTTTGATTGATTCATTTCATACAATCCACCTTCATAGACCTTTTACGCACTTCCGCATTTTTCGACCGGAAATACGTCAATGAAGTGTATTAGAACTTCCTGTTATCGTAGCGGCAGATACGAAGAATGGCAGAGTCGAAGAGTCGCAGTTTCTGTTGTGTTCCAGGCTGTTCGTCTTCCACCCAAAAACAGCCCTACCTTTCGTTTCATTCTTTTCCCGTGGATCCAAACCTTAAACCTAAATGGATACAGGTGATCCGAAGAGAGGAAGGGAACAGTTTTGATGTAAAAAGAGGTAGCACCTATGTCTGCAGCCGGCACTTTGCTCTCGATGCTTACGTTGGTGGCTGCGTCGTTCGTCGCCTGAAGAGTGGTGTTGTCCCGAGCCTATTTCCTTGGAACAATTTTACTGCTCCTTTGAGAAGGGAGTCAGTATATGACAGAACCACCAAACGTCAGTCTAGTATCCAGCTATGCTGTGAAGATAGCACCGTGGTGGCTAAGGCAGTAAGGATGGATCACGACTACGTGACACACCCACCTGCAGGTAAGATTGTTCATAATGTGTTTAGTAAATTAACGCTAGTCAACTATGTGTACCGTTAATGGTTAAATACATTTCTAACTGAACAACTTAACCCTTGTGCATCAATTAAAAAAAAGTTACACAGGTAACGTACATAGAGGACAAAAATGTATGTGTCAAAAAACTGTCATCCATTTTTTTAACTTGGGAGCACAGACTTAAGATTGGTCTTATTTTAAAGACCCTTGGCAGATTATTGCTTAAAATGAATTTGAAATTAATAAGAAAATCCCAAAAAAAGTGTTATAGGTTTAAGTTTATGAACATTATTTTATATAAAATGTATATTTTATGAAACAAGTTGAAATCTAAAACGTCTAGAAAATAAAAGCCATAAATCTAAATAAGTTGTGTTCCAAATTTGAGGTTGATATCTTTGATAGCAGTAATTATTTTGTTTGGGCGCAGTAACAGATTTTCCCCATTGGATGTCAGCAAAACTCCACTGGTGCACACAGTGATTGGATTTGTTATTTGCAGTTGAGTTTTTCTCTCAACATTACTAACACACACATATTTTATTTAACTTACGTTTGCCTACATCTGTAACAGTCTCATGCTGTCTAGCTGTAGGGGGCTCTGAATGACAATTCTTTCTGCAGTGATATAATTTAAGAGTTGACATGATTACTGTTCTGTGTTGTGTTGAAAGGTAGCATAAATATGTTAAGACTGGTTTTTAATTTATTTATCTTTACAGGTGCTTTGGATGAGGCTCTGGATTACATCCATGACTTAGAAGCCATGTTACATAAAACTGACCTACCACCCCCTACTCTCTTCAGCCGATACTGTTCATCAGACGACCAAATTCGCTTCTACACTAAATTTCCATCCGAGAGTGTTTTTAGAATTTTTTGGGAGTCGATTGCACCATCTGACCTTAGACTGGTGTACTGGACCAAAGCAAAGAGGGCAGGTGAGGAAGGCTGCCAAGATCCCAGCCCACCACGCATCATGCCTTTAATAGATGAGTTCTTGATGTACTCCATGCGGGTTGCTGTTGGCATGAAGGAGCAGCTCATTGCTGACATGTTCAATGTGAGCATTGCCAGGGTCAGCAGGGTTACAATCACCTGGGCCAATTATCTTTTTATGATGCTGAGCTCACTTCCCATCTGGATAAGCAGGGAAAAGGTTAAGTCTACTATGCCCCTTAAATTCCAGAGGTACTGTCCTAACGTCAGAGTGATACTGGACTGCACAGAAATTGCCCTGGAGACAGCCTCATCCCTGACCTTACAGTCAGAAACATTTTCGAGCTACAAAAACAGGACGACATTGAAAGGCCTGATTGGAGTTGCTCCCAATGGTTTGGTGACATTCGTCTCACCCCTGTACACTGGGTGCATCTCAGATAAGGAGATCACCAGGATCAGTGGAGTCCTTCCCTTGCTGGAGCCAGGAGACGACATCATGGCGGACAAAGGGTTCCTCATTCAAGACCTCCTTGCTGACGTTGGAGCTAAGCTCATCATTCCACCTTTTAAGCGTTCAGCTCAATTCAGCAAAGAGGAAACGGAACAAACCCAAGCCATTGCCCGCCTCAGAATTATAGTGGAGAGAGTGATCGGTAGGGTAAAGTCCTTTCACATCTGGGACTCTCCTGTGCCGCTCACACTGATTGGCAATGTGAATCAGATCTGGCTTAACTGTTGTGTTTTAGCAAATTATCAAGGACCTTTTTGTTTTGAAGAGTGAATGAATTAATGTTTTGTATGTAAATAATGTATAATGTGTAAATAATTGTTCCCACATTCTTAAACTTTAAATTAAATATAATTGTTATATTAATATTGTTCTGTTGGAATGTGACTGATTTCACTAAAACATTAGATGAACGATTAAAACAATTTTGGTCAAAATGATGCATCCTTTAATTTTTTGGTATGTATGTGTAACATCAACTGATTAATAACTTATTCAATAAATAACAAACATTTACAATAAAAAAAAAAACATTACAGTTCAACAGTAAGACAGAAGGCAAAACTGATTGGTAAAGACAAGATTACTGGAATTCAAGGTATGCATTCATGTATGTGCCATAATAATATACATCTAATTTCTCTTTCATTTCTGCTATGAATGAGTCGTCACGCCAAATTCTTTCCACAGTTAAATTTGATAAGGTATCGGTAACAAAGTCACACCATGTCAGTCCTGTGATTGCCAGTTGGCCCTGAACCTGCCAGTAGTATTTATGTGAACGCTTCAGACTGGCGTGGCCTTCCTGCACCTTGAGGTGAGCAACCTGAGATGGATCATTTTTTGTGCTGCTCTTCACCTCAACCAGGCCAAAAGGAGGCGACTCTGAAGGGTCATACACTCGACCGTCTGGACTGGCCCCGAGATGTGGTGCGTCAGGGTGAATGACGAATCCTGCTGGTAGCACATTAACTCGCATCAGTTCAGCATAGTTTGCCAGCACTTCAGGCTCCACCAGCAGACCACGCTTCATTGCAGCTGTTTGCTTTGTGGAGCCTCTGATCATCTGAATTGCTGCAGACTCCTGCTCTTCACGACACGCCTTACTACAAGCAGCATCCCAAAAACGACTGGCAGTCAGCCTTGGTCGCCGTAGCTGTGTCCACGCAGGACATTTGGACTGCTGCTGAGTTTCTTTTTCTATCTCGCTGGACAGCTGCGGTGAAACTTCAAGAGACTGGAGATGCATTAACTGATGTAATGTCGGCACGAAATGCAACCTGGGGAAAGTGTGCTGCATCAGAGGAAGGGACAGAAATTCTGGAGCCATGTGGTGTAGGATGAGGTCACTGGACTTCATGGGTGGACAGTGATAGGACATGGAGGATCCACGAGGGACAGACCCAAATTTAGATGGCGTCAGCTCCATCTCAGAAATCCAATACAACAGCCATGAGAGGCTGGGGCTGCACCTGGCTTAATTTGCTTCCAGATGCCATCATATATGGATCTGGCAGTGGTCCTAGACAAAAGAGCAAAGAGATGCACAAGATTATTGGTCACACAAAAGAAAAGTTAGACATGAGTGCTTAACTATATTTACATTTTATTGTATCTGCGGTAACCATTTTGATGTTAGTCATAACATAAATTTTTTTTAACTTACTCTCACAAAGCAACAATCAAACAGTTAACAAATTAATCACCTGTATATGCCTTGTACAATGTGGACCTCAGACCGCTCTGACCCACTGTTTTGGGCTTTTGCACCACCAGCTCACTAACAGGTTCAGGATGGATTCCCTTAAAAAAAGTAAAAGACAAAAAGCAGTTACAGTCTGTAGTAGGGCTGCACGATGTTGAAGAAAAATGAATATGCGATAACTCATTGAATAATGCGATATTCAATATGTGATACGATAATGCTTAAAGTGTTTAAAATAAACTTAAATTATCTTTAAAATTATATAACCTACATATGTGTTTCACATTCTTTTTGTGGCAAGAAAACATCTCTACAACTTCTGAAAGTGAACAGCAGTGTTTTACTGTAGCATGAGAAGTAAGTGTGGGTTTCAGGAAGGCATTACATTAGGTTTATTTAACAAAAGAAACTTAATCAAATGTAAAAATAAAATGCTGCTAGTTTTCACTGTATGAATTAAATATAGTGTACTAATTCCTATTAAAGCTACAAAAGTTATTCAGCCAAGAGCAGTGTGATTTTCTCTTTGTCTTTTGTGCATGATCCCAGTTATTGCAAGCCGGTGCGATATGCATACGCTATATATACATTTGCGATATTTCAATAATGTTGATATATTGTGCAGCCTTAGTCTGTAGTCACTACTGGGGGTGTTTTTATAATAATTTACAGTTGTTTAGATACG
Source organism: Rhinichthys klamathensis goyatoka (assembly GCF_029890125.1). Classification (NCBI taxonomy): domain Eukaryota; kingdom Metazoa; phylum Chordata; class Actinopteri; order Cypriniformes; family Leuciscidae; genus Rhinichthys; species Rhinichthys klamathensis. The sequence continues at coordinate 814,479 of NW_026606576.1, read as the reverse complement.
CATCGGTTCTTAAATCATAAAGACATGTTTATCACAAACCCACCTGTGTTCTTGGTCTGTGCCATCTTTGCAAGCCACTTGTACAGGCAAGGGAGGGTGGAACAGCATGCAGACCCAGCTGTGAATAATGTGCGGTCTGGTACAGGATGGCAACTATGTGATTGCAGAATCCTTTACCAGCCGCACAACTGCAGGTGAACGCTATCAGGTTGGCACTTTCTGCCTCCAGTGATATCTAGACACAATAACAAATTAAATAGGTTACACTTAAGTCATACTGCTGTGACATCAATGTTCATAATAACATGATACTATAACTTTCAGTAAAGAAATAGTAAGTGAAGAAAGTGCCGCAACCGCAGCAAGAAGAATAAACACGCCAGAACGGGCAACTTTTTGAACTTTTGGCAACCGGCATTCGGTCTATAGTCAAACCTCCAGTTTGTGAGGCTCCTCGCTCTTCCTCATTGACCTGAAGCATCTACCTCTCACTATAACCTGTCCCTGGAGTATATTTGATACTATAACCGCATGCAACAAGAAAATATGACGTGTTATCTCACATAGAAGTACACAACTTTACTTCGTAACGTTAAGCCACAACACAATGTCAGTAACATTTACCTAGTAACATTACAGCTTCACCAAATTACTGGTTGTTATGTTATCTCATACCCTCTCACTTAAACATACACATGACATATTCACTGCGATGTGTTATACCTTATATTACAAATTCACAACACCTAAGATTTACCATTACTTAACGTTAACAGAGTTATAACCGGTGATATGGTTAAAGCTAGCTATAGCAATTTCTTGATTTCTTACCTTGGTAATTGTGGATAAACTCTTCGTGGAAGAATTTATATCCCTTGTCCAGTTTGTTCCCTTTAGTGGACGAATGTATCTCCACACTCTTCACCACATCGGCACTGGTGAACTTCGGAAGACAAGTCAGGCTAGTCGAAAACACTCTAACGGTAGCTGCCATTTCTCCGTCAACAAAGCTTACACCGGAACTGTGTTTACGCTTCCTTGACGTATTTCCGGTTTTTGCGTAAATGGTCTATTTAGCAAGTGCACAAAAGCATTTTTCAAGTTCAACTTTTTATTTGTTCCTTTTATTTGTGGATGCAGTTTCTGAAAACAGCTTTGCAGAGACGTGAGTTTGTGTTTCTTTTGAAAACGTTTCCCTGGAAATACTTCCCTATTTAATTGAAAAATCTTTACAAATTATTTTATCAACATAACAATTTGAATAAATGTAAGGGATAACGCCTCCCTGCTAGAACGATGTGCATTTACCTTTTAATTTTTAACATATTCAATGGCATGGAATTACAGTGTAATTAGTGTTAGCTCACTATCTTTTTTTTTTTTCAAAAAGGAGAAATGCTAAAAAAAAAAAAAAAAAAAAAAAAAAAAAAAAAAAAAAAAAAGGTTAAACACCCTTAATCTCTGTTCTAATGAATACAAAAGTAAACTTGGTCATTTAAAGTGGCATGAATCACTTTGTTGGAATTCTTTTGAACAGATGATTTGCATAACATGTTCTAAAGCAGATTAATAAAAGAAATGCAGCACTTTGAGAAAAATAACTGGTTTTATTGACTAAAAACAAGATCAGAAAGTGGCATATTTAGATATTTACTAGATCTGTTTGAGACTTTAGAGCATATGCAGACCGTCATCTTCCCATCAACTTCAGTGGGGACATGGCTGCACTCTTCAGCTGGGACAGAGCTGGATTCCGTCAACTTCCCATCAACCTCAGCGTTGACATGGCTGGACTCTTTAGCTGGGACAGGGCTGGATTCCGTCAACTTCCCATCAACCTTATCAGGAAGAGAGCTGGATTCTGTCAACTTCCCGTCAACTTCAGTGGGGACATGACTGCACTCTTTAGCTGGGACAGGGCTGGATTCCGTCAACTTCCCATCAACCTTATCAGGAAGAGAGCTGGATTCCGTCAACTTCCCATCAACCTCAGCGTTGACATGGCTGGACTCTTTAGCTGCGACAGGGCTGGATTCCATCAACTTCCCATCAACCATTTCAGGAAGAGAGCTGGATTCTGTCAACTTTCCATCACCCATTTCAGGAAGAGAGCTGGATTCCGTCAACTTCCCATCAACCTCAGTGGGGACATGGCTGGACTCCGTCACCTTCCCATCAACCTCAGCGTTGACATGGCTGCACTCTTTAGCTGGAACAGGGCTGGATTCCATCAACTTCCCATCAACCTTATCAGGAAGAGAGCTGGATTCCGTCAACTTCCCATCAACCTCAGCGTTGACATGGCTGGACTCTTTAGCTGCGACAGGGCTGGATTCCATCAACTTCCCATCAACCATTTCAGGAAGAGAGCTGGATTCTGTCAACTTTCCATCACCCATTTCAGGAAGAGAGCTGGATTCCGTCAACTTCCCATCAACCTCAGTGGGGACATGGCTGGACTCCGTCACCTTCCCATCAACCTCAGCGTTGACATGGCTGGACTCTTTAGCTGCGACAGGGGTGGATTCTGTCAACTTCCCATCAACTTCAGTGGGGACATGGCTGCACTCTTTAGCTGGGACAGGGCTGGATTCCATCAACTTCCCATCAACCTTATCAGGAAGAGAGCACGATTCCGTCAACTTCCCATCAACCTCAGCGTTGACATGGCTGGACTCTTTAGCTGCGACAGGGCTGGATTCCATCAACTTCCCATCAACCTTATCAGGAAGAGAGCTGGATTCCGTCAACTTCCCATCAACCTCAGTGGGGACATGGCTGGACTCCGTCACCTTCCCATCAATCTCAGTGTTGACATGGCTGGACTCTTTAGCTGGGACAGGGCTGGATTCCGTCAACTTCCCATCAACCTTATCAGGAAGAGAGCTGGATTCCGTCAACTTCCCATCAACCTCAGCGTTGACATGGCTGGACTCTTTAGCTGCGACAGGGCTGGATTCCATCAACTTCCCATCAACCATTTCAGGAAGAGAGCTGGATTCTGTCAACTTTCCATCACCCATTTCAGGAAGAGAGCTGGATTCCGTCAACTTCCCATCAACCTCAGTGGGGACATGGCTGGACTCCGTCACCTTCCCATCAACCTCAGCGTTGACATGGCTGCACTCTTTAGCTGGAACAGGGCTGGATTCCATCAACTTCCCATCAACCTTATCAGGAAGAGAGCTGGATTCCGTCAACTTCCCATCAACCTCAGCGTTGACATGGCTGGACTCTTTAGCTGCGACAGGGCTGGATTCCATCAACTTCCCATCAACCATTTCAGGAAGAGAGCTGGATTCTGTCAACTTTCCATCACCCATTTCAGGAAGAGAGCTGGATTCCGTCAACTTCCCATCAACCTCAGTGGGGACATGGCTGGACTCCGTCACCTTCCCATCAACCTCAGCGTTGACATGGCTGGACTCTTTAGCTGGGACAGGGCTGGATTCCGTCAACTTCCCATCAACCTTATCAGGAAGAGAGCTGGATTCTGTCAACTTCCCGTCAACTTCAGTGGGGACATGACTGCACTCTTTAGCTGGGACAGGGCTGGATTCCGTCAACTTCCCATCAACCTTGGTGGTGGAGAGAGAGCTGGATTCCATCACCTTCCCATCAACCTCAGCGTTGACATGGCTGGACTCTTTAGCTGCGACAGGGGTGGATTCTGTCAACTTCCCATCAACTTCAGTGGGGACATGGCTGCACTCTTTAGCTGGGACAGGGCTGGATTCCATCAACTTCCCATCAACCTTATCAGGAAGAGAGCACGATTCCGTCAACTTCCCATCAACCTCAGCGTTGACATGGCTGGACTCTTTAGCTGCGACAGGGCTGGATTCCATCAACTTCCCATCAACCTTATCAGGAAGAGAGCTGGATTCCGTCAACTTCCCATCAACCTCAGTGGGGACATGGCTGGACTCCGTCACCTTCCCATCAATCTCAGTGTTGACATGGCTGGACTCTTTAGCTGGGACAGGGCTGGATTCCGTCAACTTCCCATCAACCTTATCAGGAAGAGAGCTGGATTCCGTCAACTTCCCATCAACCTCAGCGTTGACATGGCTGGACTCTTTAGCTGCGACAGGGCTGGATTCCATCAACTTCCCATCAACCATTTCAGGAAGAGAGCTGGATTCTGTCAACTTCCCATCAACCTCAGTGGGGACATGGCTGGACTCCGTCACCTTCCCATCAACCTCAGCGTTGACATGGCTGCACTCTTTAGCTGGAACAGGGCTGGATTCCATCAACTTCCCATCAACCTTATCAGGAAGAGAGCTGGATTCCGTCAACTTCCCATCAACCTCAGCGTTGACATGGCTGGACTCTTTAGCTGCGACAGGGCTGGATTCCATCAACTTCCCATCAACCATTTCAGGAAGAGAGCTGGATTCCGTCAACTTGACATCAACTTCAGTGGGGACATGGCTGGGCTCTTCAGCTAGGATAGGGCTGGACTCCGGCAACTTCCCATCAACCCTATCAGGAAGAGAGCTGGATTCAGTCAACATCCCATCAACCTTGGTGGGGATATGGCTGGACTGTTCAGCTAGGACAGAGCTGAACTGCACCAACTTTCCATCAACCTCAGCATTGACATGGCTGGACTCTTTAGCTGCGACAGGGCTGGATTCCATCAACTTCCCATCAACCTTATCAGGAAGAGAGCTGGATTCCGTCAACTTCCCATCAACCTCAGTGGGGACATGGCTGGACTCCGTCACCTTCCCATCAATCTCAGCGTTGACATGGCTGGACTCTTTAGCTGGGACAGGGCTGGATTCCGTCAACTTCCCATCAACCTTATCAGGAAGAGAGCTGGATTCCGTCAACTTCCCATCAACCTCAGCATTGACATGGCTGGACTCTTTAGCTGCGACAGGGCTGGATTCCATCAACTTCCCATCAACCATTTCAGGAAGAGAGCTGGATTCTGTCAACTTGCCATGTCCCCACTGAAGTTGATGTCTGGGCTCTTCAGCTAGGATAGGGCTGGACTCCGGCAACTTCCCATCAACCCTATCAGGAAGAGAGCTGGATTCAGTCAACATCCCATCAACCTTGGTGGGGATATGGCTGGACTGTTCAGCTACGACAGAGCTGAACTGCATCAACTTTCCATCAACCTCAGCATTGACATGGCTGGACTCTTTAGCTGGGACAGGGCTGGATTCTGTCAACTTCCCATCAACTTCAGTGGGGACATAGCTGCACTCTTTAGCTGGGACAGGGCTGGATTCCATCAACTTCCCATCAACCTCAGCATTGACATGGCTGGACTCTTTAGCTGCGACAGGGCTGGATTCCATCAACTTCCCATCAACCTTATCAGGAAGAGAGCTGGATTCCGTCAACTTCCCATCAACCTCAGCGTTGACATGGCTGGACTCTTTAGCTAGGACAGGGCTGGATTCCGTCAACTTCCCATCAACCTCAGCGTTGACATGGCTGGACTCTTTAGCTGGGACAGGGCTGGATTCCATCAACTTCCCATCAACCTTATGAGGAAGAGAGCTGGATTCTGTCAACTTTCCATCACCCATTTCAGGAAGAGAGCTGGATTCTGTCAACTTCCCATCAACCTCAGCGTTGACATGGCTGGACTCTTTAGCTGCGACAGGGCTGGATTCCGTCAACTTCCCATCAACCTTGGTGGTGGAGAGAGAGCTGGATTCCGTCAACTTCCCATCAACCATTTCAGGAAGAGAGCTGGACTCCGTCATCTTCCCATCAACCTCAGTGGGGACATGGCTGGACTCTTTAGCTGGGACAGGGCTGGATTCCATCAACTTCCCATCAACCTCAGCGTTGACATGGCTGGACTCTTTAGCTGGGACAGGGCTGGATTCCATCAACTTCCCATCAACCTTATCAGGAAGAGAGCTGGATTCTGTCAACTTTCCATCACCCATTTCAGGAAGAGAGCTGGATTCTGTCAACTTCCCATCAACCTCAGTGGGGACATGGCTGCACTCTTTAGCTGCGACAGGGCTGGATTCCGTCAACTTCCCATCAACCTCAGTGGGGACATGGCTGCACTCTTTAGCTGCGACAGGGCTGGATTCCGTCAACTTCCAATCAACCTCAGTGGGGACATGGCTGGACTCTTTAGCTGCGACAGGGCTGGATTCCGTCAACTTCCCATCAACCTCAGTGGGGACATGGCTGCACTCTTTAGCTGCGACAGGGCTGGATTCCGTCAACTTCCCGTTAACCATTTCAGGAAGAGAGCTGGACTCCGTCATCTTCCCATCAACCTCAACATTGACATGGCTGGACTGTTCGGCTAGGACAGGGCTGAATTCCACCAACTTCCCATCAACCTCAGCGTTGACATAACTGGGCTCTTTAGCTGCGACAGGGCTGGATTCAATTAACTTCCCATCAACCTTTTCAGGAAGAGAGCTGGACCCCGTCATCTTCCCATCAACCTCAGCGTTGACATGGCTGGACTCTTTAGCTGCGACAGGGATGGATTCCGTCAACTTCCCATCAACCTTGGTGGTGGAGAGAGAGCTGGATTCCGTCAACTTCCCATCAACCTCAGCATTGACATGGCTGGACTCCACCTTCCCATCAACCTCAGTGGGGACATGGCTGGTCTCTAAAGCTAGGACAGGGCTGGACTCCACCAACTTCCCATCAACCTTTTCAGGAAGAGAGCTGGATTCCATCAACTTCCCATCAACCTCAGTGGGGACATGGCTGGGCTCTTCAGCTAGGACAGGGCTGGACTCCGACATCTTCCCATCAAACTGGGTGGTGGAGAGAGAGCTGGATTCCGTCACCTTCCCATCAACCTTAGCGTTGACATGGCTGGACTCTTTAGCTGCGACGGGGCTGGATTCCATCAACTTCCCATCAACCATTTCAGGAAGAGAGCTGGACTCCGTCATCTTCCCATCAACCTCAGTGAGGACATGGCTGGGCTCTTCAGCTAGGACAGGGCTGGACTCCGACATCTTCCCATCAACCTCAGTGGGGACATGGCTGGTCTCTTCAGCTAGGACAGGGCTGGACTCCGACAACTTCCCATCAACCTCAGTGGGGACATGGCTGGACTGTTCAGCTGGGACAGGGCTGGACACCGTCACCTTCCCATCAACCTCAGTGGGGACATGGCTGGAGTCTTTAGCTGGGACAGGGCTGGACTCCGACAACTTCCCATCAACCTCAGTGGGGACATGGCTGGACTGTTCAGCTGGGACAGGGCTGGACTCCGACATCTTCCCATCAACCTCAGTGGGGACATGGCTGGTCTCTTCAGCTAGGACAGGGCTGGACTCCGACAACTTCCCATCAACCTTGGTGGTGGAGAGAGAGCTGGATTCCGTCACCTTCCCATCAACCTTAGCGTTGACAGGGCTGGACTCCACCTTCCCATCAACCTCAGTGGGGACATGGCTGGGCTCTTCAGCTAGGACAGGGCTGGATTCCATCAACTTCCCATCAACCTTGGTGGTGGAGAGAGAGCTGGATTCCGTCACCTTCCCATCAACCTTAGCGTTGACAGGGCTGGACTCCACCTTCCCATCAACCTCAGTGGGGACATGGCTGGGCTCTTCAGCTAGGACAGGGCTGGATTCCATCAACTTCCCATCAACCTTGGTGGTGGAGAGAAAGCTGGATTCCGTCAACATGCCATCAACCTGGGTGGTTGAGAGAGAGCTGGATTCCGTCACCTTCCCATCAACCTTAGCGTTGACAGGGCTGGACTCCACCTTCCCATCAACCTCAGTGGGGACATGGCTGGGCTCTTCAGCTAGGACAGGGCTGGATTCCATCAACTTCCCATCAACCTTGGTGGTGGAGAGAGAGCTGGATTCCGTCACCTTCCCATCAACCTTAGCGTTGACAGGGCTGGACTCCACCTTCCCATCAACCTCAGTGGGGACATGGCTGGGCTCTTCAGCTAGGACAGGGCTGGATTCCATCAACTTCCCATCAACCTTGGTGGTGGAGAGAGAGCTGGATTCCGTCAACATGCCATCAACTTGGGTGGTTGAGAGAGAGCTGGATTCCGTCACCTTCCCATCAACCTTAGCGTTGACATGGCTGGACTCTTTAGCTGCGACGGGGCTGGATTCCATCAACTTCCCATCAACCTTTTCAGGAAGAGAGCTGGACCGCGTCACCTTCCCATCAACCTCAGTGGGGACATGGCTGGACTCTTTAGCTGGGACAGGGCTGGATTCAGTCACCTTCCCATCAACCTCAGTGGGGACATGGCTGGGCTCTGTAGCTAGGACAGGGCTGGACTCCGACAACTTCCCATCAACCTTGGCGGGGACATGGCTGGACTCTTTAGCTGCAACAGAGTTGAATTCCATCAACTTCCCATCAACCTTTTCGGGAAGAGGGCTGGATTCCATCAACTTCCCATCAACCTGAGTGGTGGAGAGAGAGCTGGATTCCATCAACTTCCCATCAACCTTGCTGGTGGAAAGAGAGCTGGATTCCGTCGACTTCCCATCAACCTTTTCAGGAAGAGAGCTGGATTCCGTCAACTTCCCAACAACCTTGGTGGAGAGAGAGCTGGATTCCGGCAACTTCCCAACAACCTTGATGGGGAGAGAGCTGGATTCCGGCAACTTCCCATCAATGCCTAAAGAAAATTGGTGCAAAAATAAGAGCTGTAGTTATCTTGCCTCATGGTCAAGGTCAACCACATAGCATCAGCACAAAAGTCACCTTTTTGAACAGTTAGCCCAGATGCATTCTGCAAAGAAAGCACAACCGCCGTATCAGACTTTGCTACCACTGGCCATGTTGGTTTTTGTTTGATCATGCAAGGAAAAGACAAGGGGCCACCTGGAAAACAAAAGGCATTATTAACTTTAATACCAGAAGTCATCAGGCCTCAAACTGAAGTACACAGTGCAAACAAAAAGGCATAATGTTAACAACCACATAAGAACTACAAACCTTTGCTCTTCCAACATAATTGCTTAATACCAGTCGGGTATAAATGACGCCCAACTGGAGAAGCAAAACCTGAAAACAAGATGTAAGGTTAAAAAAATAATAAATAAAGTTACATATGTATTTAACTTTTGAAACATTACACTAAGGTGAAAAAAAACTTTACCATTGAGCACCAGATGGTGGCACATAAATATTAAAAACACAAAGTTTGAAACTGCCATTTTGATTACAGATTAAACAATCACCATCGCTTTCTAAAACAGGCCTCAAGCAAGGGCTTTTAAAATACTACAGATTTCCATCACCTGAGGCCTGTTTCATTAAAGACGCTAAGAAAAGCAGGTATTAAACTCCAACACCTGAATTGAATGAAACTAACAAATACGTTGGGGCTAAAGTGGTTTCTTAAAAGGTAGTTGAAGTTCATGCAATCCCACTAATTTGATCCAGGTTAGGTTGGTCCAGTCTGGATAATTGCGTGTGCATGCGTTTCTTAAGCAGCCCTAGAGGTCATCATTGATTAAATTGAGCTATCACAGTAAATAGCATATTTTGTGCTGTTTTATGTGTTTGAGACATTGTGTTTTCCTCAGTGCAAAACTTACATTTCACAGGTATATTCTTCATCTGTAAATGTTAGAAAGTTGTCAGAATTTCCATTTTGCTGCTAAACTTCACATTGAATGAGAGCTGCTGCACGCATGTGCGCCAAATGGGAGAGCGATAATTCGGACTAAAATATACATTTGGCTTGGAAAATTAATATGCAATATTTTATAACACCAGATATATCTTCTAACTATAATAATTTACCTTCAGGATGTTGGATAAGTTGCGGTGAAATAATAGCTCATTACACTCATTTATTTTTATACTTGTAAAATAAAAATAAAATTTGAACAGAAGTAATTCAGGGAAGACATTTTTAAGAAAGCAAATATAATAAAGATACAAACTATAGTTTTGGGTATAGGATCTATGCTACTTAATAAAGATGAGTTATACTTATTTAGAATGCTGGGAATTACAGCTTTAAAAAGCAATAACAAAATTTTGAAAGAAAGCAAGAATTGCCAGTTTTAAATGATTGGTTAGATTTAGTTTCTAAAGTACACTATGGGGAGGATAACATGAAATAAGAACAAAAGTATATATTTTGAAAAGATATGGGGAACTCTAAAATCAAATCAGAATCGAACATTCTATAAAATAAAGGAATATATATTACATTAATTACCTTTTTATATAACCCTTTCTTCCTTTTAACTATAGTTATTTATTATTTTATTTACTTATTTAATATATTTATTATTTGATATTTAAATAAAAGATTAAGAGATAAAAAAAAATATGTCTAATGTCCATTTCCAATGTTCCAATTCCAAGCAAATGTCCATGTCCAAGCAGCTTTCCTGTAGCTCAAACAGTAGCGTCATCACTTGTGCAATGCCAAGGTCATGGGTTCTAATCCCAGGATATGCAAGAATTGTTAAGAATGTGAATGTGTGAACCTTGAAGTGCAATGTAAGTCGCTTTGGATAAGAGTCTCTGCCAAATATAAACACACACAAATGTGTTTGAAAGATGAAAGTACAAATGGAGTACAAATTTCCTTTAAAGACATAATATTTTTTTTATCTTTTATTTAAATATCAAATTTGTACCAATTTTTACAATTGTACAATTGTGTTAAATGTGATTGAACGACGTAATAAAGTACAGTAAAGAACAGTATCTTTATTAAACTCATCAGATTATAAGTTGTTTCCATTAAACCATTTTCAGGTAGCCTAGGTTTATTTAGCATGCTGTTGTAAGAAACACTACAGAAATGTTTAAATGAAATGTAAAAATAAAACACTCTATAGTCTTCACTGTATGAATTAAATATAAATTGATTCATAGTAAAGTTATAAAAGTGATGTCAAAAGAAGATTTTTAACGTTCATTAAACAGAGCCTGCTGTCCATTTAAGAGTGAATACACGGATCTAATATACTGTTACGCATCCTATTCTCTCCTAGAGGTTTACGTCAGCGTAGGACATAACAGGCGGTTTATATCAATACTCCACACGAATGAATACTCCCGATGTCACTTTGTGAAGAAATACTACATGCCTGCACACATACACATTCTTCTACACACAAAACAATGTATCTCCATTGGTTGCAGTAGTGGTGCAATAAATCTACACTTTCATGGAGAAGTGTTAATAAACTTAAACATCACCATTAGCACAAATTTGCATTTATGTAGTTTACACGTTTGATAACGTTTCTTTTTCCAAAAAACTTGCACTTTTAAACTCGTTTTCTGGCCCCCTAAACACCATCGGCATGTAAAATAAACAGCCCAGATACTCAAGTTTCCCTTTTTTTGATGAGCACTTAAGTAAAACCCCCCTTAGAATAGAATTACAAGGACTACAAAAGTCAACTTCAACATTTACACTGGCATGAAATCATCTTTTTGGAATTGTTTTGAACAGATGATTAGGACACATTATGCAAAAGCAGAATAATTTTTGGTAACATTTTACAAAAAAAGGTTCATTAGTTAACATGAACTAAGAATGAACAATACTTCTACAGCATTTATTAATCTTATTTCATATTGATTTCAAAATTTACTAATACATTATTAAAATCAGAGGTTTTATTTGTTAACAAACAATGCACTGTGAACTAACATGAAGAGCTGGATATTTATTAATTAATAAATACATTTTTTACAGTATTTATTAATCTTTGTTAATACACTAAGTAATGTTAATTAATGAACCTTATTGTAAAGTGTTGATTTTTTTTTTAAAGCAGCACTTTTTCAGAAAGTTAGCTGGTTTTATTGACTAAAAATGAGATCTGAAAGTGGCAGATGTAGAGACGGACAGATCTACTATGAGACTTTAGAGCACAAGCATTCTGTCAACTTCCCATCAACCTCAGTGGGGACATGGGACTCTTCACCTGGGACATGGCTGGATTCTGTCAACTTCCAATCCAACCCAGCAGGGACCTGGCTGGACTGTTCACCTGGGACATGGTTGGATTCTGTCAACTTCCAGTCCAACTCAGCAGGGACCTGGCTGGACTGTTCACCTGGGACATGGTTGGATTCTGTCAACTTCCAGTCCAACTCAGCAGGGACCTGGCTGGACTGTTCACCTGGGACATGGTTGGATTCTGTCAACTTCCAGTCCAACTCAGCAGGGACCTGGCTGGACTGTTCACCTGGGACATGGTTGGATTCTGTCAACTTCCAGTCCAACTCAGCAGGGACCTGGCTGGACTGTTCACCTGGGACATGGTTGGATTCTGTCAACTTCCAGTCCAACTCAGCAGGGACCTGGCTGGACTGTTCACCTGGGACATGGTTGGATTCTGTCAACTTCCAGTCCAACTCAGCAGGGACCTGGCTGGACTGTTCACCTGGGACATGGTTGGATTCTTTCAACTTCCCATCAACCTCAGCAGGGATGGATCGAGACTCTTCAGCTGGGACGTGGCGGGTCCCAGTCAACTTTCCATCAACCTCAGCTGGGACATGGCAGGTCTCAGTCAACTTTCCATCAACCTCAGTGGGGACTTGGCTGGACTTTTTAGCTGGGGCAGGGCTGGATTCTTTCAACTTTCCATCAACCTCAGCTGGGGCATGGCGGGTCTCAGTCAACTTCCCATCAACCTCAGTGGGGACTTGGCTGGACTTTTCAGCTGGGACAGGGCTGGACTCTTTCAACTTCCCATCAACCTCAGCTGGGACATGGCAGGTCTCAGTCAACTTTCCATCAACCTTAGTGGGGACTTGGTTGGACTTTTCAGCTGGGACAGGGCTGGATTCTTTCAACTTCCCATCAACCTCAGCTGGGACATGGCGGGTCTCAGTCAACTTCCCATCAACCTCAGTGGGGACTTGGCTGGACTTTTCAGCTGGGACAGGGTTGGACTCTTTCAACTTCCCATCAACCTCAGCTGGGACATGGCAGGTCTCAGTCAACTTTCCATCAACCTCAGTGGGGACTTGGCTGGACTTTTTAGCTGGGGCAGGGCTGGATTCTTTCAACTTTCCATCAACCTCAGCTGGGACATGGCGGGTCTCAGTCAACTTTCCATCAACCTCAGCAGGGATATATCTAGACTCTTCAGCTGGGACAGGGCTGGATTCTTTCAACTTCCCATCAACCTCAGCTGGGACATGGCGGGTCCCAGTCAACTTTCCATCAACCTTAGTGGGGACTTGGTTGGACTTTTCAGCTGGGACAGGGCTGGATTCTTTCAACTTCCCATCAACCTCAGCGGGATCTTGACTGGATTCTGTCAACTTCCCATTAACCTTAGCGGGGACTTGGCTGGACTTTTCAGCTGGGACATTGCTTGATTCTTTCAACTTCCCATCAACCTCAACTGGGACTTGGCTGGATTCGGTCCAATTCCCCTCTACCACAGCAGGGACAGGGCTGGATTCTTTAGCTGGAACTTGGCTGGATTCTGTCCAATTCCCATCTACCACAGCTGGGTCAGGGCTGGATTCTTTAGCTGGAACTTGGCGGGTCTCAGTCAACTTCCCATAAACCTCAGTGGGGAAAGGTCTAGACTCTTCAGCTGGGACATGGCTGGATTCTTTTAACTTCCCCTCTACCACAGCAGGGACAGGGCTGGATTCTTTAGCTGAAACTTGGCTGGATTCTGTCCAATTCCCATCTACCTCAGTTGGGACATGTCGGGACTTCCCATCAACATCAGGAGGGAAATGGCGGGGCTCTTCGGCAGTGACATGGCTGGGCTCTTCAGTTGGGACAGGGCTGAATTCTGTCAACCTCCCATCAACCTCAGTTGGGACATGGAAGGACTCTTCAACTGGGACATGTCGGGACTTCCCATCAACCTCAGGGGTGAGACGGCAGGGCTCTTTGGCGCGGACAAGGCAGGGCTCTTCGGCGCGGACGCGGCAGGGCCCTTTGGCGCGGACAAGGCAGGGCTCTTTGGCGCGGACAAGGCAGGGCTCTTTGGCGCGGACAAGGCAGGGCTCTTTGGCGCGGACAAGGCAGGGCTCTTTGGCGCGGACAAGGCAGGGCTCTTTGGCGCGGACAAGGCAGGGCTCTTTGGCGCGGACAAGGCAGGGCTCTTTGGCGCGGACAAGGCAGGGCTCTTTGGCGCGGACGCGGCAGGGATGCTCGGCGCGGACGCGGCAGGGATGCTCGGCGCGGACGCGGCAGGGATCCTCGGCGCGGACGCGGCAGGGCCCTTTGGCGCGGACGCGGCAGGGCTCTTTGGCGCGGACAAGGCAGGGCTCTTTGGCGCGGACAAGGCAGGGCTCTTTGGCGCGGACAAGGCAGGGATCCTCGGCGCGGACAAGGCAGGGATCCTCGGCGCGGACGCGGCAGGGCTCTTCGGCTAAAGAAAATTTGTGTGAAAAAAAGCTGAGATTATCTTTCCTCATGGGCAATATCAACCTTATAGCGCTAGTATAAAAAAATAAAAATAAAATAAAAACCTTTTTGGACAGTTAGCCCAGATTCATTTTGCAAAGACATCAGACCAGCCATATATATAGTCTGCTTCACTACCACTGGCCATGATTGATTTTGTTTGTTCACACGAAGAAAACTCAAGGGGTCATCTGGAAAACAAAAGGTATTATTAACTTTAATACAAGAAGTCATCAGGCCTTGTTAAAGTTAACTATGCATAGTGTAAAGAAAAGCATTGTGTCAACCACTATATAAAGGTTACAAACCTTTGCTCAATGAATGATGCCCAACTGGAAAAGCAGATCCTGAAAAAAACATTTAAGGTTAAAAAAAGAGAGAAAAGGTTACATACATACTTAGCAAATTTGAAACACTGCATTAAGGTGAAAACAACATTACCATTGAGCACCAGTTGGTGACACATAAATACTAAAAACATAAAGTTTGAAACTGCCATCTTGATTACAGATGAAACAATCACCAATCTATCTATGCTTTCTAAAACAGGCTTCAAACCAGGGCTTTTAAAATAACAGATTTTCATCACCTGGGTTTCTTGTTACAGTGAAATTGGTGACGGACCTGCTCGTTAACATTCCTGTGCACTCATTGGTTGGTTGTGATTTTCAAAACGTTCAAAGAGGTTTTGACTTTATTTAGTTTCTACAAGAAAAAAGGGGTAGTATCTTTATGAACACATCAGATTACATGATTTTTCCATTAAACCAGACCACTAAAACAAAGAAGTTTTTTTCACACTGGGCACATTACGAGCGTGATTGTTCCTGGTGCCCCCTGCAGCATTGGGCTGGTTTACCCTTAACTTAATTATATCAAAACCTTGTGCATTTGCATTCATTTTACGTGTAGGAGCATTAATTCTTTGTTATTACTTATTGGTTATTTACTGTCACATGGCTACAGATGATCACTTCCGTTTTCATTATTATTTCCTTTGGCGGATTGTTTGAGCTAGTGTTGGAAGGGGCGAGTAGCGGGAGCCAATTATCTGTTGACTATATTGCATCAATTTAATCATGTCTTTACATGCTTTGTTAAAATAAAATCAAAAGCAAGCTAAGATCATCAGTCTTCCTTTTGTTGAAAATGACGACTGAGTGTAAACAAGTCATTAGCCATCCCACTACCTAGCCTCTATGTAGCTATCGGAATGCCGCTAATATAAGTCAAGAGAAAGCGGTGCTTTGTTTTTAAGGATATTCCATTCATGTGAATGGTTTTGTGAATCAGATTGTTATTTATCTGCTTGCTGCTTGTCGGTTGGAGACACTATGGTTGGTTGTACTATGGTGGACTTGAAGTGCGTAGTTTCTGTCATTTAGTTTCTGTAGTTTCTGTGTGATACATGTAGCGCTGGGATTCGCAAAATCTTTGTATGTGACTAAAACACACATTTAAAAGTTGTATGTGCCGCTGAGGTTGATTGATGAGAGAAAATGGATGAAGACGAGGCTGATGCGGTTATGGAGAGCAAACGTGTGACCAGAGTAATGAATATCATCTCATTCTGCAATCGATGGAATATAGACAATGACTGTGGCTGTTCAAGGGCAATCTCCTTTAAATGATCCGTTGCCTGCTGCTGTTCCCTCTGATGTAAATGCAAATGTACAAAATACTCTGAATTAAGGTGAGCAATGTAATGCATTGACTTGTGAGCATTTCATTGATGAGATCAAACCAACAGATAGTATCTCAAATGTTCACAGCAAAAAAATCAAGTAAAAAGAGCACTTCTTCTGGTTCACGATTTAGTAGATCATCTACATCATCTGTTCGTCTTCAAGCTGAAGCTGAAGTGGCGGCTTCATCATAATATTTACATCATATTAGAATAGTCTAAAGCAGGGGTGCAACTCAGCTCCTGGATTGCCACGTCCCTGTAGAGTTTCGATCCAAACTTGCTCCAACACAGCCGTGCAATATGCGAGTGGTTTGATGCAGCGCAACAGATGCTGATAAAAAAAATCTGTCTGCTGTGCCATTAGAAAAATTTACTTGACCCTTAAGATACTTTAATTAATGCTGTCTCGTAACAAATCTGCTTCACGGGTAAAATTAAATGAATCGCTAATTACAACATTGAACACAAATACACAAATATTAGAAATCATGAAATAATGGAAATAACTGCATCATGTGTCAAACAGTATATATTTAATTGATCTATTATAACTTGTATGTTGTTTTTGTCGGTTGGCTGTTTCTAAGGTCCAGAAATTCAAGTTGTTTGTCAGTATGATCTGTTTAAATATGATGTTATATGTTGCTGTCCTGCGGCCAGCCAATCACTGCATTGCTGATCATGTTTTTGAGTATTAATATATCTCCCCTTTCCAATGAACAGAACGCGCAGTAATCTCAGACAACTTAATTCAGATATTTTAATCAAATTCACAAATTTGTTAGAAGAACCAAATTAGCCAGAGATCAGTTATCACGATTATAATTCTAAAACAATAAAGAATAATGAAATGTTTACAGAGATTAATGAAACTGGTGTGCTGAAAGTTGTGTCACGAAAGTTAGTTGTGTCCCAAATGATGCACTATACTCTATGCACTTATACACTATGTACTCAACCATGAAGCGTATTGATTTTATAAGGTGATTTTTTCATTCAACATTAGTCTTATAGTCCCAGTCCCTCCACTATGTAACTAAAGCTGCAACAGTTGAGTGCATGAAGTGTCCAGCATTTCACACTTTCTTTCTTTTTTCATTAAATGAGTGCATCATCCGTAGCCTGACTTCGTCATACGCATATTCTAGTCAGAATGTGAGTCTGATACTGCTCCATAGGGCTTTGATTATGAGGTGTGTCTGAACCTAACCAGAAAAAAACAAAAACCTCTGCACTCAATTGGATAGACCTACAACCAATCAGAGCAACGCTGTAAGTGACGTATGTTGAGCTACCCATAGTTGTCAACAGAACTCAACTGCACGCACGCTGGAAGAAGTAGAAAAATAACGAGTGTTGCTTCTTTTACTTGGTCCTCCATGAGTGCGACCAAAGGAGAAACCACAACGACCACAGGGCTTTCATTGTGTCCCATCTTCTTAGTGACCATCGGAGCCAGCTGATGAATTCAACTTTTGCCGAATCCTGTAGGAAGGACGGCAAACACATCTTTCCGATCGACAAATGCTTTGATTGCAGTTCTCTGTTCGTCTTTTAAAATGAATGCGCTGTCGATTTATTTTACAACAGACGCAATAGCCGAATCTATACATCTCAGTTCTCCAGCTGCAGTGATCTCTGAGGGAAACCCTATTCAACCCAAGCGCTCTTTGATAACGTGAGGATTACGTAACTGCAGATCATCTGTCCATCATCGTATAAAGCCCGCCCTGGCAATTTGATTGGCCCGACTAATTTTGAACCGATCATAATTACTCATCAATGGAGCGAGTCCAGACCGAACTTCCCGACCAAAAAATGTTGCGGGCGGGGTTCGGGCTGGCATCCAGGCTACATCATCCGGATATTTAAAGTGAAATTTTTTCTATGTGGAATTATAAGTGTAAACACATGCACTATTTATGTTAAGAAACATAACAGTGTGCAAGTATGCAAATTGGGATGCACCTAATGTTTTTTGTTTTTTCATTCATGGTATCTATCAGTTCATGCATTCCCTGGGAATCAGACCCTACAACTTGGCATTGTTATATGCTACTGTTTGAGATATAGAAACAATCAAACTGCATATTGTCGGTATGAGACCTAGATCATGTGATAAAGGTAGACAGTAGTCCTGTCAGTGTACACTAATGTTTCTGTGAACCAGTACCTCATTGTGATTGTAATTTATAGACTTTTAACAATATATATGTGATGGTGATGAAAGCTGTCCAAATGTGCAATTGGAAAGTTGAGTTGGTCTGTGGAAAAGTGTCTGAGGTATGCAGAGGTACAGCAGTTTGCGGAAGATGAACCAGAATCCCAGAAGTCCAGTCTCGGGTACAAAAGAAATGTGGGAGGAATTACAGCCAATTACCAATTTCCTCTTTTTATATATTTACATATTGCACATTATTATATGTACATGAAAAACGTTTTCATTTTGTAAACGTATCCTCAGAGAGGTTCACTTCTCCCCTGCTCCAGACTTGTGTGTTGAGAAAGCTATTGGATAAACTTCTTGTCCTTTTTCAATTGCAACTAGTGTGCACACTTTGTGGTTAAGTCTGTTCCTGTGATTAAAAAGTGTTGTGGTTTTCTATCAGGTACAGTAATAAATTTCTTTTGACCATTGTTAAGGTATTAAAAGGTATTATATCTCTCTCTCAAGTTTTTTTTTGTTACATTAGAAGCTCTAGGGATAGGGTGCCATTTTCTTTTTGAATACTAAATATTTATCCCTGTTTTTGGTTAGTAAGGGAGTAGAGGGTAGCCTTTTTTGTTGATTTCTTTTCTTTTACCTGTTAATGTTAAGCATTTTTAATTTATATGCTTGTTGAACGTGTGTAAGCAATGCTTCTATCACTTGCTTCTGCTTCTTCATTGTCAGTGTTAATTTGTGTTTTGATTCGGAGATCAAACACACTATTTCTGCCAGAATACAATGGTTACAGTTAGCGCTACTACATTAAATCAATAGAGAATGTTGGTGATTTGTGGATTGAAAGGCCTTCTATAACTTGTTCATTCATGGCACAATGTTTCTCCTGGTTTGGACTGTTTAACCTGATATGGTTCATAACAGAGAATTATGTACTGAATTTAAATGCTTTCTCACCGGATCCCCCAGTCCTACTGCAAATGCTTAGGGGTTTATTTCCATGGAATGGAGTTACAAAAGTAAAGCAAATGTAAACCCAACAGAGGTAAACCAGAAAGAAAGAAAAAAACTTTTACAATAAACACGAGTCACTGCATTTGCCTCTCAAACAAATACAGAGGTCAGGGACTACAGAACCTGTTCTCTCACAGAACACAACTAACTTGTACAGAAAAAGTTATAGGGCCCCTATAATGCTGTTTTAAAGTTTCCTAATGTTGTGGTGGAGCAGGGCCGGAGTGGGGCCACTTTTCAGCCCGGGATTTTCAGGCTCAAGACCGGCCCACTTTTTCCATGGTGTTGGAAATTGGATAAATGAACCAACTTACTTACTCTTACTTACTATTGTGTAGTTTTTATTAATACCATGGTTCAACAAATAATGTAAAGGTTAAATAATAATTCACTTAAGCTGAGAAGTTAACAAAAAATATCATGGTCATTTTCATTTTTCTACATGGGTATCATATTGTGGTAATTTACTCCTTTACTACACCCACTTCTGAACAAACAATACATTTTGGTGTATCATGTACCATCATATACTGCTCTTTCTTACATTAAATAAGTTGAATTCATATTGTTTACTCTGGTATCCTCTCTACCTGTCCCTAGTCATGGCCTCCTCATTTTTAGTGGGGGACTGGCTTATCTGCTGCTCAGAAGCTACAAAAAAAAAAAAAAATTAAGAGGTCATTTTACTGCATACACAGATCAAGCTTGAGTTTTGTTTTCAATATGCATAATATTTGCAAAGTCTATGAATCGCCATATATTGGGGGATACAAAAAGGCTAATATTGTAATTAAATGTAATATTTTGCTTGTGAATCTGCAACAAGTAGAATTAGGTACTGCGCCTTTAAGACGGAACGTACTCTGTTACTCAGTCACTCAGGGGGCTTTCACACTGGCAGTTTAGTTCGGAACGGGGCACGGTTCGCATGAAAAATCGCTAATGTGAACGCTGTCATGGGACCCGGGTGCGCACTGGGGTACCGAACCCGAGACTACCTGGAGGAGGTGGTCTGAGTTCGGTTGCTCCCGAACCGTGCCGCGGTTCGCGTGAATGTGAAAGCAGCACGGACTCGGGTGCGCACTTGTTCAGGAAGTAAAGTGACCTGCGCATGCGTTTTAGCTTATTGTGATGTATTCAGTTAAATAAAACACTTGTAAGGGATGATAGTGTTGACGATTTACCTTGGGTACGAGCGAGAGTGAGCCTGCAGTGTAGGCTATTCGTGCATTGCGCGTGAAATCTAGGGCACCAAATTTGGAAATCCTCTGTCTCCTCAAAAGAGTCCGTTTGCAAGCAGCAGAAGGCCACCTTATGTGACACACGCACAGTAAACCTGTATTGTTCACTCAACTGCGCATAATAGCAGTGAATTAATAAAAAACACAATATTGACCCGCGTTCTGTTTTCCATCATGCGCCGTGCACGTTTGCGATGACGTAATATGCACGCAAACGCACCAGGGTTCGATAGAATCAAGTTGAGTGTGAAAGCAGACCAACGCTGTGGGGGGCGCCGGGAACAAACGCGCTCGGGCTCGGACCGCAGCAAACGAGCCCAGTGTAAAAGCCCCCTCAGAGTGGGCAGTCGATATGAGAAGCGCGATCTGTGAAAACACCCGCAATGCTGGAAACTGCACAATGTATTATTTTTATAATGGAGATGAACGTTCCTGTAAACTGTGCAATTGTTGAAAAAATAAAAATAAAAAAAAAATAAAGAAGCGCGATCTGTGAACATCGCATGTATGCGTGCAAGCCCGTTTTATATTTCTGTTGTTCTAATTCTGCTTTATTTCTATTCAGTAACGCAGTTGTTGTTAGCGGTGTGTGTTGCAAAATGCCCATGTGTGCGTGAGACCGACGACGATGTTGATAAATCACCACGGTGGAATATCAGTTAAATGTACGTCTTGTGAGTCTTTGCTTACACCTCTCTACGACCATTTAGGCAAACTATCCGGCTCCTTTTGATTAAAAACGTTGCTAATGCTAGACATTACTAGGCCGAAATTATCTCTCTTTACCTGTTGCCACTTGTGTTTGTCTTGAAAATAAATCTGTAAGCTTGTCACATTTGGCCGCATCCTCCTCCTCCATGCCTTTCTTTTTTTTAACCTGTCTTTTTCAGCCCCTCCTGGCCTCTTC
This sequence comes from Rhinichthys klamathensis goyatoka, assembly GCF_029890125.1. NCBI lineage: Eukaryota > Metazoa > Chordata > Actinopteri > Cypriniformes > Leuciscidae > Rhinichthys > Rhinichthys klamathensis. The sequence continues at coordinate 793,104 of NW_026606576.1, read as the reverse complement.
CTCCCATCCATCCTCCCTGACGCGTGCCGTTACGGTAGGGCCGGACCAGCTATCAGTAGCCTACCTGAGAAAACGTTTTGGAAAAGACGGGCTATGGACCCACCCAAACAACTCTATTTGGGAGGGGAGAACTCGCTCACATGGTACAACCCATGCATAGGCTGCGCGCTGTGAATGCGGAACGCGTGTAGCCTAATTTAAGAAAAGATAGACAACAAAAAAAAAAAAAAAAAAAAAAAAAAAAAATTCCTCGACCGGCCCAAAAGTGAAGCGGCCCACCGGGAAATCTCCCGATTACCCACTCCGGGCCTGTGGTGGAGTCTCCTACAACATGTTTACATGCATCAAAGGTAAAAAAAAAAAACCTGTTTAATTTCCTATATATACATTAATATACATTTTCACATCATCACATTTTCAATGATTCTCAAACGACTCGTCAAATGAATCAATCCCTCTAAATCCCTCCTTTCCGCGAGCTACTCTGTTCTGTGCCAGACAGCTCAGTCTGTTGTGATTGGCCTACCGTGTACAGATAAAAATATAAAAATAAGTATTTTGAACACCATCTTTCAAGAGCAAGCGGTTTGCGAATCCTGCATTGAACTCAGAGATTTGAGAAGCAGTCGTCAGTTAAAAAAAGGGAACACAGCAAACGTTTAGGATTATACTGCTGTGATATCGTGGTAGAGATGAATTTTAACCACTGATTCTTTACATGCTCGTCCTTGGACAGTGAAAACTGGCTTTACCTTCACATTATAGAGCACAGCGCCGTCTTCTCGCATGATGCTGTCCAGTGTCCACAGGAATCAGCTGCCGGTTTGAGGTTCAAGTTTTCCCTGATGTCTGCGCGGGCAATATACTAATGTTTCGTCTTGACATCACAACGAAACGGCTTATGACTCGTTTGAAAACCGATTCATTTAATTGACTCAGAGTCGACTCTTATAAACAAATTTATACATTGGTGGCCAGCACCAATTAACACAAAAAGGGGGAAACGCAGATCCACAATGGCACAAAATTACATTACACAAAATAAACAAATATGAAAACATCAAATATACACAAACAAACACTTCACATAATACTGTCAAATGACTTTTCTTTATAAATGTAATTCCTATATATAAATAAAAGAAAAGGAAGCGAAATAGTCCTTGGAGTCCCCTGGGCAGAAACCGGAATGGTTGGCGGCCCGATCATTGGCCGGAACTGTATATATACGTCCGAACCCCTTTTGACGGCGCACCAGCTCACGGGACTCAGCCGTAACAAACAAGCAAACACAAAAAGAATGGTAAGAATGAACTCAGAAAACTAAATGTTATAGAGTGTGCGCACTTAACTCCAAACGAAAGTTTAAATAAAGTTTGTTAAATTAAAATAATGTTGTTGTGACTTCTTTACTGTAAACTGACCTGACCCAGGCTCAACCAACATCCGCCACAACGGCTCAAACGAAAAGCGCTGTTTCGTTCCACTTTTGTCTCGTTTGCCGTTTGATTAGTGTTGGGCAGATCGAGGCTTCGTGGAACACTGGACCAGTTGAAGTAAATGTGCCGTATTGTGTCCAGTCTTCGAAACAATCCAACACCCGTCTTCATGGTGAACCCTATAGTGGTCAGAACAGTGTAAATGCAACAAAAACACGGGGCAAACATGCATAAAAAATATTTTTTTACATAAAAACACCTTTTACAAATCTAAAGTAAAACATTTCAAATGCAACTATCTAATTATCTAATAAGAGTATCAAGTATAGGCTATGTTATTTTATTAATTGTCAGAGTTTGTTTTGTTTGTTCTATGAATGGCTCAGTACAGGCCAATAAGAGACTATTATTCTACTATTATACACTTTCATTATAATAATGTCTAATTAAAACGTCTACAAATGTATAAAACTGATCAGAGATCAGGTAAAACCCACAAACACTTGTTCATTCCAGTGACTGAATTGTTTCAAAGCAGCTTTACAGAGATAAACATATAATTTAAGGTAACAGATTGTTTTGGCGTTATAGCGGTTCTTGAATAATGTTACTTCCAGCTAAAGTTAACTTTGATTGATTCTCCTCCGTCGAAATGATCAGACTTTAAACGTGAACCTGTGATAAACGCTGACGGCGTTCACATGCTCATTCAGAATTCTATAGCTATGTGCTTTTTAAAATATGTGCGCAGGTTTGTAATTCATACAACCCAGCCTAAACAAACTACTTTTCTTGCCTATAAATTTTGATACAGAATTTTGTTTTATTTTATCACTTCGGGGTACGCGAGCCGGAATTCACAGCGCTTTATCTGTAGAGTGGGAAAGGGATCCTCCATAGGGAGAGGATAGTGGATACTTCAGCACTGCATTGTCATCGGGTCCAGGCGAATCTCCTTCGTCAGATCTGGACACGGCCTGGATCCGGCAGGCTGCGGGAAAACCTCGGGATAAACAAAGACACTAATATTAGCGTAGATGCCATTCTTCTTATGATGTAGCGAGTACATCAAGATTTAAGGGAAGTGTTCCCAGTTCCGGCTGACCTAATCTATGCAGCCTAACATTGCATTTATAGAAGTCTATAGTGTGTTATGTGTATGCTAGGTCAAAGAGATGTGTTTTTAGTCTAGCTTTGAACTGACAGAGTGTGTCTGCTTCCCGGACAATGGTAGGAAGACTGTTCCAAAGTTTTGGTGCTAAATAGGAAAAGGATCTACCGCCAGCAGTCGATTTAGATATTCTAGGTATTATCAACTGGCCGGAATTTTGAGATCGCAATAGACGTGAAGGACTATAATGCGTTAAGAGCTCGCTCAAGTACTGCGGAGCTAAACCATTTAGTGCTTTGTAGGTAATCAACAATATTTTAAAATTTATACGATGTTTAATAGGGAGCCAATGCAGTGTTGACAGAACCGGGCTAATATGGTCATATTTCCTGGTTCTGGTAAGAACTCGAGCTGCGGCGTTTTGAACTAGCTGTAGTTTGTTTATTAAGCGTGCAGGGCAACTACCCAGTAGAGCATTACAATAATCTAGCCTTGAGGTCATGAACGCATGGACTAATTGTTCAGCATTTCCCAATGAGAGCATATGGCGTAATTTAGATATATTTTTAAGATGGAAAAATGCAGTTTTACAGATACTAGACACGTGGCTTTCAAAAGAAAGGTTGGTATCAAATAGCACACCCAGGTTCCTAACCGACGACGAAGACTTGACAGAGCAGCCATTAAGTGTTAGACAGTATTCTGGGTTATTACGTGTGGAAGCTTTTTGTCCAATAATTAGAATCTCTGTCTTTTCAGAATTTAGTAGTAGGAAATTACTAGTCATCCAATTTTTTATATCAGCTATGCATTCCGTTAATTTTGTGAATTGGTAAGTTTCGTTGGGTTTTGAAGAAATATACAGCTGAGTATCATCGGCATAACAGTGAAAGCTAACTGTTTCCTAATGATATCTCCTAATGGTAGCATGTACAGAGTGAACAGCAGCGGTCCTAGTACTGAGCCTTGTGGTACGCCATACTGAACTTGTGATCGATAAGACATCTCTTCATTTACTGCTACAAACTGATAACGGTCACACTGTAAAAAATAATCCTGTAAAAAAACGGTAAACTACTGGCAGCTGTGGTTGCCAGCATCATACCGTAAAAATATGGTGTGTTACCGTTTTTAAAATTAACAGCTAAATACCGTTTTGTCAGCTACAGCTATATGCTGTTAAATTAACTGTAAATTAACAGCATATAGCTGTAGCTGACAAAACGGTATTTAGCTGTTAATTTCAAAAACAGTAACACACCGTATTTTTACGGTATGATGCTGGCAACCACAGCTGCCAGTAGTTTACCGTTTTTTTACAGGATAATTTTTTTTACAGTGTAAATACCTTTAAGTACTGTGGTATTCTGCCATGTTTCTCACTGACATGCCCCCAACTCATAAAAATCAGGGCTTAAAGAAAATCCCAAGCTTTCCACTCATATTAACGACATTGTGGTGGAGGTCATGTGCAACTCGTAAATTCGATCGTTCCAACATGGCTTGAACGCACCATTACATTCAGAGCCTTTGCCATCACTGTACGCTCATCATAGTAGTTGTGTTACTACTCACAACCCCATCTCAATTTTAAATATACCCTGCATTTTCTGTTATGTGGATAAAAAAGAGAACACAACACTAGATAAACTTTTAGATTTATTCTTATACAACACTAGAAAGACGTTTACAATTTGCCTTAAAACAGGCATACATACAGTAATTACATACATGCATACCTTAACTGTTCATAAAATACAAATGTACTCTCAAGTCAGGTTTCAGTGAACACTAGCCCATTACTTTATATCAAAACAAATAGTTTATAAAATAAATATCAGTATTTGATACTTTTGGACTGATGGTTAAAGTCTTTTCTGCACAGTTTTCCAAGTTATTTTACACACCTCTTTTCTCCGTGCAGCTTTGGTCCTCTTTTACAGATTTATTCCAATAAAGTATCTGAAAAATAAGAGGAGAACATTTTCAATTAAATGATTTGCAGTGTATAATTTTGATTATTTAAAAATGTCTAATCAAAAACTACTGGATAATTAACTGAAGACTTGGAATAAACTGCACAGGTCAAGTTATGTGTCAGTCTGGAAATGTGAGCTTTGTTTTAGTGAAACAAAATGCAGACATATATGACATACTTACCAAGAATGATAAAACAAGGAGACACAGGCAAGCATTTTCTCAAGGTCAGCAGGAGTGGCAGACATCTATTGGTAAATAAAACAATTAAGATGACTGACAGTATCTGCAAATAATATTTTTAAAAAGTAATGTGCTACTTGTTGCTTATATTCTACAGAGGCAATAGGCCTATCATTCAGAATATGAATGGTTTATGTAAAAATTATATTTTTTTCATTTACTCACCCTTATTCAAATTTAAACTCCAATGATGCAAAAGATGATATTTTCATTGGGATGAAATGTCTGTTTGTCCCTACAATGCAAAAGAAGAGAATGGGGATCAAACTTTCAAACACCAATAGTCATAGTAAATGAAGGATAAAGGTAATTCATATGGGTCACATGGTTTAACTAGTTTTCTGAAGTGATTCAATTTGTTTGGGTGAGAACAGACCAAACACTTTTCACCGTACATCTAGGCCTTCTGAAGTGAAACGATGTGTTGGTGTAAGACAAATATCCATATTTAAAACTTTATCAACTAAAATAACTAGTTTCCTGCAAAGGCCATACGCATTGATTTACGGCAAAAGAATAACATTTGAACTTGACACACAACGTAATGACGAACGCAGTTGCCCAGCCCTGTGTGTTTGAACTGAGAGAGGCGTCAAAGCTTACGCTACTCCTACATCTATGTCATACATTTTTAAGTGTTACTCTTGTGGCGTAGTTTTAAATATGGGCATTTTTCTTACAAGAACGCGTCGCTTCACTTCAGAAGGCCGTTATTAAGCCCTCTGATCTGTTTTGGACACTTTTATGATGGATATATGCACTTGTATGGACTTAAGAAAAATGGGGCCCATTCACTGACATTAGTTTGGAAGAGCCAGGACATTTTGTAATATAACTCTGATTGAATTTGTCTGAAAGAAGAATGTCATATACACCTAGGATGGCTTCGGGGTGAATAAATCATGGGCAAATTTTGGTGAACTATCCCTTTAATTGTACTGTACCTTTATGTTCCTTTTGGAGCTTGAAGGTTTGGTCCCCATTCGTCTTCCATTGTTTGGGCAAACAAACAAACAGACATAATTTCTCCTCGACAATATCTTAATTTTTCCTCCAAGAGAAAGAGACAACATAAGGTTAAGTAAATGATGAGAGAACTACCATTTTTAGGTGAACAATTACTATGCAGGTGTTCATAGAACAAACAATAGGCAAACTTACAGTTTCTTGAAGAAGCATTCATTGCTTCTCTACAAAGTAAGCCTTCATGAGTTGAACTACAATGACAAGAAAAACATAATGTAAAGAAGAGATACATAAAAAATAAATAAACAAAATAAAGTCTCAATAAAAAAGAAAAATCTGAAAATCGACATTCCGTCCATCCATCTGTTATGCTGCTATTTCTGCAGCGGTTTGAACACGCACGTTCACAGTACACAAGAATTATGATTTTTTATCATACCTCACGTATATTTTGCTAAGCTAAAGATTGGGACATGTGTCCGTTGCATATGCCTAAAGTGTGCATGTGACGGTAGCAAACCAAATGCAGTCTGAGAATGCTAACGAGCTCACAAACAAGCTATCATATTTTACTCGGTTACTTTTTCCATGATTAAAACATGCTATCATGTCATCTTACACTTAGCTGGATAATTTTTATACTGTATGTTAATATCTAGAGGTAGCCTACTTGGTAACTTAGGCTACAGATCAAATCAAATACGTAGTTGCAAATAGCAGTAGCCTAGCAGATAATGAACAGTTTGAATCTCACTTTAAAATTGTAACCACACAAGAAGAAGAAAAAACATTTCACACTAATTTTTATACTCAGATAAATTTTAGGAAAATGTGCAAGTTGGATGAAAGTTTCTTACCCGTTTGAATGTGATGTGATGACAGTCTGTAGCCTACAATGGGATCACGTTCCTGTGGTATCTCGTGGATTAAAACAGTCTCTTCATCCGATTGAAATCACAAAAACATCACTGGATGTTTAAAATGTAATATTTAAAAGTAATAGTTTACAAATAAATGAATAACAGGCAGAGCTGCAAAATGACCTCATGCAGAAACTAAAATGTCTTCTCACATGTACATGGGAAAATATGGTATTATACTGTTAAATAACAGTGTCATACTGTTGCTGGTCAAGACGAAATTTGAAGCGACCAAGTTCTCCCATAATGCATTGCAAAAAACAGTAACTTACAGTTATTACATGAAAACAGCATTTTGCTGCTAAATTTCCATGTAAATTTCCAGGAATTTTTTACAGTGCAGTTAAGTATGATTTAAACCATGCTAATGCAATTCCACTAATGCCAACATAGTTTTCTAGTCTATTTAAAAGAATGTTGTGGTCAATGGTGTCAAATGCAGCACTAAGATCGAGTAACACTAATAGAGAGATACAACCACGATCGGATGATAAGAGCAAATCATTTGTGACTCTAATGAGAGCGGTCTCAGTGCTATGGTACGGTCTAAATCCGGACTGAAAATCCTCGCAGATATCATTTCTTTCTAGAAAGGAACATAGTTGTGAAGATACTGCTTTTTCTAATATCTTTGACAGAAAAGGCAGATTCGAGATCGGCCTGTAATTGACTAATTCTGTAGGATCAAGTTGTGGTTTTTTAACAAGCGGTTTTATCATAGCCAGTTTAAAGGTTTTTGGTACGTATCCTAGAGACAAAGATGAATGGTAATGGTGACTCGTGATTCATGGGTTGACAGAGATCATCGCCCCCCAGCGGTGAACCATTGAAATTTCGAAGTGTTTCGAAACGTTTCGAAACAGTTATGACGTAATGAAGCCTCGTTTACTGAAATCATGTGACTGGCAGTTTGATACACACTTTGAACCATTGATTCGGAAAACAAAAGATTTGTAAAGGTTTCATGAAGCAGTGTTTTGAAATTGCCATCACTACGTTTGATGTTTCTCATATGTAACAGAAATGGCAGCTCTTATCAGTTGGGCAATGTGGTTTAGGCACCATTAAGACCTTGTAGCGTTTATACGCCCGTATAAATATAACTAATTATTATTCATAACGGATTATGATCAATAATTAATAGTTTAATTATTTTCAGAATTTACTGTAGCAGAATCAATAGTATGATAATTTTATCAGTTCATCCAATGAACGGAAAGCATAAACAATTATTAATTCTAGGAAATATAATATCTTCCTGGCCAAGAAAGACTAATTCCCAGCTAACAGCTAAATTAAGAAATATTCAAGGGTAAAAGCATAGGTAGCTTTAGATCGCAGTTCAAGACAATAAATCTGTAAGCACATAACACAAGACAATTATTTTTAAAATATAAACAAGACTTTATTGATTATCCTAGAACATAAAACTAATATTTAACACAAACACACGCACACATACATTCATACGAGTTGCAGAAAGAAAGAGAGTGAGGAAAGAAATGAGTTTTAAGAGTGAAATGGTGAAATCCCAAGTTTCCATATGCACTTATAAGACATGACCTGAACGAACCATCAATCATTAATTTAACCCTTCTATCGTTTCTTAGGCGGGTAATTCAATTTGATATTAATATACACCAGTTCAGCGAGTCTGGAGGTACTTGCTTGTCCTTGCATTGCTTTGGGTGATTCCTTTTTCGTCATAAAGGGGGTTTCCCGGTCCGTTGCTTGGCTGGCTGTCTCTGCCTGGATAGATGTCTTGGGGCGGCCAATCACGTGGTGTGTTGGCGCGGATGAAGGAAAGTCTTTGAAGTTGGAAGCAGGTTTTGCAGTTGAAACGTTAAAACGAAACTTTGCAGCAAAACTTAACTTAGAACCGAGACTTTTAACGGAAAAGAAAACAAAGGAAAAGAAAGGAAGGTGAGACGAGTTAGATGGCTTGAATAAATCTGTTTTAACCCTGATCTTGATTTGGGTCATTTGTCTCTGCGTCTACATGGTTACTGTAACCATCGTCTGCTCCACCCGACTTGTTGTTCTGCCGAGACCTTTTTCGAGAGAGAGCCCGCCCGACTTCTGTTCTATTCTTCTAGCGCATTATTCTACCACAGTTCTGTTCGGGTCTAAGGTTTTAAACTCCAATGTTTTGTCCCGCCTCCTGGAGGAATTTGGAATTCGGGGGTATTTCCCCGTAAGAAAATTTTGTGCATTTGAATGTTAAATCGATCAATCTGGTGCACTTTGAGAGTTCAAAACTAAAAGCTCCAACCCTTATTCAGTGTGCAAATTGAACAAAGAAAAATTCAAACCTCTTTTAATTACAGTGTCTGTCTACATTACACTGCTACATAATAATAGATATAATATTAATCCCATGACAGTAATTGCCATAGGCTATATAATATAATAGTGGTGGTAGTAGTTGTAATTTATCTACTAAAAGTTATTTATGGTCAGATAAAATATAGTTGTACAATGCAACTATGCCTTTTTTTCACTAATTAAATCTACTTTGTGCTAAGTTTGCTTTTCGAAACTATGAATGAGCCACAGTACAACGGTGCGAGTGCGCTCTCCACACAAGCTATAGGTGGAGAATAGAGAGAGTGATAGAGCCAGTTCAGTGGATGGGGATTATTAGGAGGCCATGATTGATAATGGCCATTGGTGGGAATGTGGCCAGGACACCGGGTTTCCACCCCTACTCTTTACAAGAAGTGCCATGGGATTTTTAATGACCACAGAGAGTCAGGACCTCGGTTTAACGTCTCATCCGAATGACTAGGGCTGGCTTTCGATTCAAATTTCAAGAATCGATTCGATTCTGATTCTCAAGATCTTGAATCGATTATCATTATTCGATTCGATTCGATTCGATCTGATCCGAATCTTCGAGATTTAGATAAGTGTTTTTGAAAAAAGCATTTTTTTTCCGGTTGTTAATTGAATTACACGACTGTAGTTATGCAACATATTGATACTATTATTATAGACATTCAACTGCAAATTAATGGAGGATTGATGGTTGTAAAGAACAATCCCCCTTCCAGAGTGTTGATACAACTGCTTTCACAAACTTGCACTGGTGTAGATGACAGAGGACGCAGAGGTATATCAGCAGCAGTACTAGGGCTGTCGCGATTACCGCAATCTTGTAGTACCGCGCCACTGACAAGTCAACCGCAGAGGATTGCAAGTAACCGCAGCAACCGCTATATTCACGTTTTTTTATAAGGCTATACCCTTCTTGTTTTGAACTTCATGCATGTGTATTGAATGTTAAACAAGTTCATAATGATAACAAACAAGACTGTTTATCGTGGTGATGTGTAGCCTACAGAGGCTTCGCACAGACAGTGAATGAGAGAGATCGGCAGAGCGCGTGCGATTACCTGCGTCTGTCTTTGAAGTCATATGTATTCGTGAAAAAGGTTGCCGTGTCAAAGGAAAGCGAAATATTTGCCGTATCATCCTTTTAACGTTCATGTCATGGGTATTTTCCATAAATGCGCGTCAGCAGCAGCGCTGGTCAGCATTCCACAGCGCGAGGAAGCCGCGGGGAAATAAAATCAGCGAGTCATGCATTGAATCAATGCCATAGGCTGTTGGTCTCTAATAAGTGAAGCATCAGCTTCAGCGTTACCCATGCGACGCATTGCTGCTCAGCTGAGCCTTGAGAAGTGGAACTCAAAGTTAAAAATAATTAACACCTTGTTTCATTACATCACTTTTAATGAATCAGCTTTTTTGAACGTGTTCGTTGAATGAACGGTTTAACGACTCACTCAAAGCCCGTTGTCGTAACAATGTGCGCGCTGAGTGAAAGCCTTTCAATGCGCATATCAGGGATCTCCAGTCGCGGCAAGTTAAAGTTCACGGGGAAAATGTAAGCCTATTATTAAATCGATCCTCTGAGTTACGGATCGATCTTTAGAAATTAATATGAAAATCGATTCAGAATTGGTGAATCGATTTTTTCAACACAGCCCTACGAATGACGGTGCTCTTTGACAGTATAGTGTCCCTGTCCCTATACTGGAGTGTTAGGACCCACACAGACCACAGGGTGAGCGCCCATTGCTGTCCTCACTAACACCTCTTCCAGCAGCAACCTGGCTTTCTCAGGAGTCTCCTATCCAGGTACTGACCAGGCTCAACCCTGCTTCGCTTCAGTGGGCAACCAGTCTTGGGCTACAGGGTGATAATAGCTATGGCTATGTTTTTGTTTCTTTCTTTTTTTAAAGTCCCCGTGAACCGGAAGTTGCAAACGACTTTTCTCCAGTGTTGTGACGTATTTCCGAGAGAAACGGAATACCAAATGAGGCAAAATAGTGGGCGTGGCTTTTTTTCCAACTAGCACCTGATTGGATCTAGAAAAGTAGGTGTCTTCATGCAGCCTGTCTACTGTCAGTTGGAGGGGCGTGGTTACGGATGTTAAGCAGACACCCAAACCGTCAAACCTACGTCATCAGGGAAGGTCCTCCAATGCAGAGGTTTCAGATTTTGATTAAAGATTACGAAGCCAAAGAAAAAATTTGTGTGGATTGACTTGCATGGATGAATTGTTCACCACAAAACGATTAATTTAGACAAACAAAGTAAGTATGGTCAATTTTGAATTCATGGGGACTTTAAACTGTGTTTGAACCTTATTTCCTTCTTTTTGCACTTACTTCCTCACTCTGTTTGGCACAATGTTTGGTCCTCATTGAAGGGGAATGAATCTGTGAAGAGCCCCTATAGAGGCTTGGACAGGCCTACACTCCTGTGCTGCTCCTGATCCATCTACCTGCTGAAACCATTCATGTCCTAACAGCTGATCTAATGTTGCTCTTTTCGCTCTATCACGCTTCAGGCACTGGCTTATCACATCACTGCATTCTGAACAAGTTTTGACAAAGGAAGTGGTTAATCATGTTCTTTACAACTATGTGAATCAAAAACTTTGGCATGTATGAAAATAGTTTGCTGTGTTTTACACTTATTTGATTTTGTGATGATTTGATTTGGTTTTGAGTATTTGTGTGTGCATTGAACGATGTTGTTGTCAGTGTGTTATTGGTAGTGCTGTTCTCTCACCTTTGGACACATTGACAACAAATTTCAGATCTTCAAATACAGTGATGATAGTTTGAATTCCATTCACCATCCTGAACAAAATAACACCCAGAGACAAGACTGTTGCAGGGTCTGCGTAGGGCTTGCGTTGGCTAAGTCGTCCTGTCCATGTAAGAAAGAGAGATTTAGAGTTAAGCGAACACTTCATTTGCACAAGTCCTCAGTGAATCATTAGTCTAGTTTCTGATAACATTCAAATCTATAATAGCATCCAATCAGTTAATTCCCCTATTGTGCTTTTGGAAGAATGTTAAGGAGCTGTTCTTGTACCCAGAGTTTGGTGAAAGGATCATACATGATCATATATGATCATCATATTACGGCTTGTTTCTATGGCCATCAAAAAAACAGCCAACTCACCTTTGCAGCCCACATATCCAGAATTTAGAATAAATCCACAGCCGAAGTCTATCAATTTGAGCTGCAGCGTCTCTGTATTGACTAATATGTTATCCATCTTGATGTCATTATGGTAGACACCCCGGTCCAGACAGTCTTTCACTGCAACGACTGCTTGGAGCATTAGGCCACATGCTAAAGTTTCATCTAAGTGACCTCCATTGTGCCAAATGAACTCCTGCAAAGTCTCACAGGGATGTGGATGTTCTAAAATTAGGATGCACCGTTCTGGTTCGTCAAACCACTGATACATTTGTAGAAAGTGTTGGCTTCTGGGAGCTTTTTGCATCAGCAGATTTAGAGCCACTTCGGCAAACAGTGGCTTGGAAGAACCAGGCTAGAAAAAAGTTAAACATAAGGTTAGCTGCCTATGGGTAATCTTATAATCTCATCTATGATTCTATAATCATCGAAATACAGTGGGATTCAAAGAGTCTGAGACCACAAATCTGAAAAAAATCAGATTTTATGTATTATTACTTCATAACTTTTCTTTGGTTAACAATTTTCAAAGTCCTAAAACTATATTTTTTAAAGATTTTTTCCAGGTTTAAAAGATTTTCATTAGCTGCATTTACGTACATCCACCCAAATAGTTTTTAAACAGAACTTCCAGAATCTGAAATCAGATTGGATTAGTTCCAATTGACATAAATCAGTGCATGAAAACATTCCTACCAATTGTGGTCTCAGAATTTTGTATATATTTAGATATATTTATTAAGCCAGCTTACGATATGAATGAAACGGTCACTCGCCCTCTTGTGAATGAATTTGATGGCAACCTGCAAAACAAATCATAGCCGTATTTATTAAAATATTAGGAATGGGGGAAAAAAGAACAGCAGAGAGAAAATAAAATTAAATGCAGTATGACTGATTCTACCAGCTGGCTATCATATACTCTAGTCCCTTTAAAGACACTGCCAAAGGATCCTGATCCCAGCATCTCTCCAACTTCATAAAGGAGGTAAAATGGCCCTGAAAAAAAAAACATTTAAACAAAACATGATTGTGTGATTAGACACATGTGAACATAAGTGATTATAAATAATCAGTATCAAAGCATGCAACATATTTCTATGAACAGGGAATTGGGCAAATAAAATGACAAGGAAAGAGATCAAGAGGACTACATTCATATGAATGCCACATTGCATACATAAAACATCAGGGGAGAACAAGAAAAAGTTGACAAGAGGAAAATAAACAGAACAGAACACATGAACAGGAGTAACAAAAACAGTAGACTAACTTTTAGCTGGCTTGGGATCTGCTAAATTTGTGTCTGGGGTCAGTTCAAGTCCAGATGGACCAGGCTGAGGATAATCTGAATCCTGGAAATCGGCTGCCTCGAATCGAGATGGACCAGGCTGAGGATCGTCTGAATCCTGACAATCGGGTGCCTCGAGTCCAGATGGACGAGGCTGAGGATCATCTAGATCTGGATGAGCAATTGGCTCGAGATCGGATGATCCTGGCTGGTGATCACCAGAATCCTGGCATTGGGCTGCCTCGAGTTTAGATGGACCAGGCTGAGGATCATCTGAATCCTGGCAATCGGCTGCTTCGAATCCAGATGGACTAGGCTGAGGATCACCAGAATCCTGGCAATCGGCTGCCTCGAGTCCAGATGGACGAAGCTGAGGATCATCTGAATCCTGGCAATCGGCTGCCTCGAATCCAGATGGACCAGGCTGAGGATCATCTGAATCCTGGCAATCGGCTGCCTCGAATCCAGATGGACCAGGCTGAGGATCATCTGAATCCTGGCAATCGGCTGCCTCGAATCCAGATGGACGAAGCTGAGGATCATCTGAATCCTGGCAATCGGCTGCCTCGAATCCAGATGGACCAGGCTGAGGATCATCTGAATCCTGGCAATCGGCTGCCTCGAATCCAGATGGACGAAGCTGAGGATCATCTGAATCCTGGCAATCGGCTGCCTCGAATCCAGATGGACCAGGCTGAGGATCACCAGAATCCTGGCAATCAGCTGCCTCGAGTCCAGATGGACAAAGCTGAGGATCACCAGAATCCTGGCAATAGGCTGCCTCGAGTCCAGATGGACCAGGCTGAGGATCATTTGGATTTTGATAATCCATTTGCTCGAGGTGGGATGGATCTGTGACGGGATGTGGACAAAGAGGGCTGCCTTTATTGCCTTGGCCGCAACAAAGGGTGGTGCATTTAAAAGCCTGCCATGTTCTCTTGAAGAATGCACAGATACATTTCTTAATTTTTCTTTTCTTTTCTTAAAAAAAAAGAAAGATAGGGAGAGTAATACATTTAATGACTGTGACTAAATATTTTTTTTAAAATAATAAAAATAAAACTTTTTGTTTGAAGCTTTTAAAACCTGCCTTCATTAAACACGAAGAGCCACAGTGTTTGTCACATTTATCACTTTAAAAAATCATAAAAAATAGAAAGTAAATATATGCTTATTTAATAAAGCTAAACTTAAACTGACAATCATCTATAAAAAAAAAATAAACATAAACAAAATCCAAGGTTGTCATAAATACAAGAATACCACACAAATGGGATGTTGTGCTAGAGTAAAGTCACTTAAGGTCAGGAGTAGAGGCTGACATTTTTTCACGAGAATCACAGGGTCACGGGAATCCCACGGGATGGGAAACAAAATCACTATTAATCACGGGATTGGGAGTGGGCGGGACCAGGAATCATAATATGTCAGGGTTCTGCCTTGGCAACTTTGTCTCTTGTATCTTTGTTTAATGTTTCCATGTTTGTTTTGTGCTTGAGCACATGGCTTTGTCTTTGTTTATGTTGGCCATGTGCTCCCCTTGTCTTGCCTCCTAGTTTCCCCTTGCCACGCCCCCTCGTCTAGTCCTCTTCACTAATTGTGTTTACCTGGTCCTCGTTTGCTCCACTCCCTTTAAATTGTGCTTCCTTGCTACTTGTCTTTGCTGGATTGTTGTTTTGTATTCATGTCCTTTCTCGTGTCATATCCAGGTGTGATTGTCCAAAGTGCTCTCTGTAGCTTGTATCCTTGCAGTTTTTGCTTTGGGGTTATCGTAGACTAACTTTATTTAGCTTTCTTGTTTTACTTAAGCTATTCTAGTTTTTGTTTGGGTCTGTCTCAGATTTATAGAGTTAGATTCTGTTACTGTTACTCTTTCTCTTTGATTTATTATTTGGCCTGGGTTTTCACTTATCTAATACCTAGCTCCTGTTGTGGACTCGTTTTACTTTAGTTATTTACTTTAGTGTTTTTCAATTCTCAATTTTTCAGTTACTTAACTACAGTGTTTGCCCTGCCTTGTACTTCTCTAATGTTTTAGTGGTTTTGTTCTTGTCTTGTTTCTCCTGTGTTGTGCGTCTGTGTGTGTTCGAGTCCTGTCCTGCCCACCTTGAGACTGCACTGACTGCTGTTTACTGGGCTGCTCAATCCTGTGCCCGAGTCTCCTGTCTAGACCTCTGTTGTGGACCGTCTCTGGACTGTGCAACTGTTACACATTGTTTCATTCAATTGGTGAGGTGCTGCTTTAAGCATGAGTCTGCCCCATGATTATTTACCGGGCCTGATTTAGAGTATAAAAAGGTCATCCCCAGAGTAGCGGGATATCACGTCATTGCGTCATCTGGGCGTTATGTTTTCCGGTGCTCGACTGCTCTGTGTGTGTATTTTTTTGCCATAGCTATGGTTTGGCGTCTAGATTGGTGTTTACTGATTTTTCTGCTCCGCTGGTGTCTGTTCGGAGGTACTGATCGTACTGCTCGAGAGGGCATTTCCTCTACGTTGTAGTTCCAGTTAGAAAAGAGACTCGATCGCACGTACAACACGGTGTGCTGTGAGTGACTGCTGCTCGGTAGGTCCATTGTATTGTGTATCTTTGGGTGTAGGACTGTTTGTTGCGTATGTAGGTTTTTTTTGTTTTCTCTCTGTGTAGTAAATGGTATGAGGGAATAGTCTGCTGGATATTTGAACGGAAGTCCCGCTGATTGGTATGTTAACCCACTCATGTCTTTATGTCCATGTTAAAGTAAAAGTATGTTCTTTTAATTCTGTTTCTTGTGTATTTTAGGCCGTTAAAGTGGGCGTTTGACACTGATTAGCATCGACGCTGTTTTGCTCGTTGCTGTTTTTCTTTTTTGATTGCTTTTGTTGATTTTAATTTTCTTATTGGTTTGGTGTTTGTCATTTCATTTTAGAAGGTATGGCTTACCTAGTCCCGTGTTAATTCTTTTCTGAATTCGTTTTAGTTCAGTAATATATTTTTGTAATGGTCTCTTTTGGTTTATTTTGTTTTTCTTATCATATTTGGCTTGTCTTTAGATTTCGAAGATTAATTGATTTAGTTTTTGTGCTGGATGCCTTTATTGAAGGTAAGCGACAGTATGTTATTTTCTTTGTTTATTACTTATTGCTGACATTAACAATTTAAGCCTGTTGTGTTTCAATTTATTTTCTTTCTCTCTCCAGGAGCAGGGGTGACCCAAAAGCGGGCAGGCTAGCCATCCTCCGCATGGTGAATGGAAACTATCCTTTTAAAGAGTGCGGTGTAGGTTTTCTTGCAGTGCATTTCACTGGAGTGTGTGTGCTTTGGACGTTTTGGGCATGGTGTACTAATTGCGGGCTGATTTGAAGTCCACTGCTCAGCCTACTCCGCAGCTCAGCGACGAGAGCCCCCATCTGTTTCCTTGTTGGAGCTAGTTGTTCATATACCAATCAGTGGCCTTGTTCCATTACAATTGTTTTATGGACCCTAGTGGTCTTTTTATTTATGATCATTGAATAAAGGGCTTTTTTCTGTACGTCTCAGTGTTTTGTGGTTGTAGGAAGGAAAACGAACTTGTGCCCTTTTATGGGTATTTGCCCAGCTGGTTCAATGCTGGGGTAGTGTAGTCGTTTTTTTTTTTTATTATAGCTCTGTATATGAGAGCGCAGCCCCTTTATCGCCACACTATTGTTAATAAATCACCATTCACCGCTAATCTCTGTGCTTGGGCCCTGTCATTTCCAGTGGTTCCTGACATAACACTGTGATACCCAACTTTATACACAAATCGTAAGTTATGACCATAACTATGGATCTATGAGACCGAACGATGACCATCACCACGGTCTTACCTTGAATGACGCCATTCTTCCGCCTATCCTCGAGACCTAATATCAACAATGTCAGGTGACTGACCTTAGGGGTTGGCTATATAACATCCAGGTGAACCAACCATTTCCTCTTGCCTGAAACACCCAGTTCATCCTGAGTGACAAGGGATGGTGACGGTCATCGTTCGGTCTCATAGATCCATCGTTATGGTCATAACTTACGATCTATTTCGACCTCACTCAGACCGTCACCACGGTCTTACCTTGGATGACTTATACCGCCAGGGTCACGAGGGAGTCATTTAGTCACAGATAATACAGCAGACCCCAAAGAATTCGGATTTGCCACATTAATCCTATAAAATCTAGTGAACGTGTATGGGCTGCTCCAAGAGGCTGCTGCACAGATGTCTGAGAGCGCTACCCCCTTGAGTGCCGCCCAGGAAGTAGCCATGCTCCTGGTAGAGTGAGCCACCAGATCACCAGGGATAGGTAGATTTTGGTTGACATAAGCTTGTGAAATTGTATCCACTACCCAATGAGACAATCGTTGCTTAGACACAGGTTTGCCTGCACACCTCTTGTCAAAGCATATGAATAGTTGCATGTGTGACTGCCGTAATTGATGAGTACGCTCAATGTATGTGTGCAATGCTCTAATAGGACATAGAGAATAATTATCTAACCCAGCACCCGAATAAAGGGGATCTGGACGGAAAGCATCAAGCTCAATCACTTGATTTATTAGGTTTACTAGGTTTACGGACCTTGGGTAGAAATGACGGGTTTAGCCAAAGAAAACCCCCCGTTTTTTCCGCCTTCCATCTCAACCATTCTTCACTGACTGATAAAGAGTGTAATTCACCAACTCTCTTGGCTGAACATATCGCCAGTAGGAAGACTGTCTTCCATGTCAAGAACTTGAGATCGGCTTGCTCCAGAGGTTCAAAAGGTGCTTTGGTCAGTGAGTGTAAGACAATAGAAAGGTCCCAAGCAGGTGCTCTCATACTTCTCCTTGGATGTAAACGGTGTGCACCCTTAAGAAATTGAGACACCAAAGGGTGTTTGCCAATATTTGCACCATCCACTGACACATGAAAGTGGGAGATGGCTGCAATGTAGACCTTTATGGTATTAACTGACTTCCCCGAATCCATCAATGATTGAAGAAAACGAAGAACCAAACTGGTGTCACACATGGCTGGATCTAGTTGTTGGTCTTGACACCACCTTGAGAATATCCGCCACTTGCTAGAATAGTTACTCCATGTAGATGGTGCCTTAGAACTATTTATTGTCCTCAATACAGCTTCGTCTAAGTCTTTAGAGAGGGGTTGAGCAAGGGCCATACCCACAGTTGTAGTATCTCTGGTTTTGGGTGCCAGATTTGGCCCTCCGCTTGGGAGAGAAGATCGGCTCTCTTTGGTAACTGCCAAGGTTGACCTTGGACCAAACGTACAAGGTTCGGAAACCAATGCTTTTTTGGCCACCTGGGGGCCACAAGTAAAACCTTGTGATGACCCAACGCTACCCTGTTGAGCACCAGGTGAATCAGAGGTAGGGGAGGAAAAGCGTACAACAATTCCTCCGGCCATTCTTGAGATAGTGCATCTATCTCCAAGGGACCTCCCTGGTTGTTCAGGGAATACCATAGATCGCAATGAGTTGTCTCTGTAGTCGCAAACAGATCGACCCTCGCCATTCCGAACTGACTCCATATGATTCTTACCGCTTAGGGATGGAGACGCCACTCTCCCGGGAGAGGTCCAGTTCGAGACAGCAGGTCTGCTGCTCTGTTTGCTACTCCCGGTATGTATACTGCTCTGAGTGATGAGAGCTTCAGAAATGCCCAAGATAGTAGTTCCTTTGTCACCTGGAGACATCGCGCTGATCTGGTGCCGCCTTGGTGATTGATGTGGTACACTGCAGACATGTTGTCTGTTCTCACCAAAACATGTTTGTTCTGCAACAACGGGAGAAAAGCCCTCAAGGAGAGATGGACTGCCTTGAGTTCCAGCACATTGATGTGCTCCGAGGTCCAAGGGGATTCCCAGAGTCCCCTGATGGACCTGCCTTCCCAAACTGCTCCCCACCCCGTTAGAGAAGCATCTGTCATTATCACAGATCGCCTTGCTGGGATGTTGCCTAGAGGAACCCCTTGTGATGGTAACGTCTTCATATTCCAAGGGCGTAACATTTGGATACATCTTCGTGTAACCTTTATCTTCACATGCCTTTGTAATTTGGGATGCAAGTAGAAGTTGTTCAACCAACGTTGTAGTGGACGGGCTCTGAGAAGGCCGAGTGGGACCACAGTCACTGCCGATGCAATCATGTCCAATAATCGCTGAAATTGAATTAACTTAATTATCTTGTTCAGACGAAATGACTGAGCTAGACTGACCAACTGTTCCACCCTCTGGGGTGACAAAGATGCAGTCATCAGTTGGGAATCCAGCGAAATTCCCACAAACACTGTCTGTTGTCTGGGACTTAGATTGCTCTTTTCCCAGTTCACCTTGAAACCCAGTGACTGTACATGTTGAAGGACCATTTCTGTGTCCTTCAGTACTTGGCTGCGAGAAGGAGCACCAATTAGCCAGTCGTCCAGGTATGATAGAATTTTTAAACCTGCACATTGAAGAGGATGAAGGGCTGCAGAAACCACTCTGGTGAAGACCCTTGGAGACAGAGACAGGCCAAATGGAAGGACCCTGAACTGGTAGACCCGATCTTGAAAAGCAAAGCGAAGAAACGGGCAATGATCCTGACAGATGGGTATGTGGAAATATGCATCCTTTAAGTCTATGGAAGTGAACCATTCTCCCGGTTCTATGGATTCCAGAATTTGAACTGTAGTCAGCATTTTGAAGGGCAATACTTTTATGAATCGGTTCAGCTGTCGTAAGTCCAGAATGGGTCGAAGTCCCCCGTCTTTCTTTGGTACTAGGAAATACTTCGAATAGAACCCAGTGAGCTGTTTGCTGGTACTTATCTGTACAATTGCTTTTTTCTGTACTAAGACTGTGATTTCGTTGGCCAAAATTTGTGCCTGGACTGGGTTTCTGACTATGGTCATTTGAACCCCTGAAAAAGTAGGAGGGCGCCGCCGGAACTGTATCCTGTATCCTGTCTTGATGGTATCTAGAACCCAAGGATCTGATGTTACCTTCTCCCAACTGTCCAGGCATAGTTGGGAGAATTCTCCGGCGACTCCAAGACCGCTATGCCTGGCCTCCCCGGGGTTTGAAACCCCTGGTAGTACGCCTCTTAAATGACCCTCCCCTGACTGGAGTGTGAGACTGGTCAGTTTGGGGAGCCTGGTAAAATGGTCTGGTGCCTCGATCATGGAATTAGTAACCCCTGGTTCGCCTTCTGTCATACCCTCAAGTTTCTGAACGAGGAAAGTGTGGGGGCTGAAAGGAATGGGCTGCTCTATGGCCATATTTGGTAAGTCCACCAAATGTCTGCTGAACTGATTCCCTTCTGCGTCTTGCTTGATCAGCAGTGTCCAGCAGAGACTGTGAATCAGTGTGAAATATCCGACCTGGAACCACTGGCATATTAGTCAGGTCCTTCCTAATAGCGTCAGGCAAAGATGTCTGCGCCAACCAGATTTGTCTTCTGGCTTAGATAGCTGAAGACATGGATGCTCCAATATCCCTAGTAAGCTGTGAGTGTGTGATGAGTGCTGTGTCAATTAAACTCATCATATCATGTGTGTCGGATGTAAATATTCCTAACGTGAATGTATGTATTTCACTAATTATCCTTCTTGTTGGTTTTTATTTATTTACTTTTATTTTAAATAGTCTATGAAAATGTTACTTTTTTTATATCATTAGTGTTCATTTGGAAGGGGAGTTTAATGATGTGTTAGTATTGACGTTGTGACGTCATTTCTGAGCAGCTCGCGCTGCGTCCTCAGACTGCTTTGTGCACGCTGAGGAGAGGTGATACAATCAGAGAGAAACATTTTTCATTGCTGTCTCTCTCTTTAATCCATCCAGCACCATCCAATGTTCCATGAGAATAAACCTTCAGTCAGAAGCAGTTCCGGTATCCTGTGTTTTCTATGAGTGACAACACACCACACAACACAACGCAGATAGAGTACAATGGTCAGAATGGGACCGGTTACAGTGGTGCCGTGCCCCGGATGAAGATCAGCTCGTCTTCCAGGATCTTCATCCAAGGATCAATGTCGTTTGGTTACCGGTGGATGCTGCATTTCACTCAAGGTTTCAATGAACAGTAACACAAATAGGTTCATTTTTGCTGAACTGGACATTTCACTTCATAATTAGCGCCACTAATTTTATTATTTTTTCCCTCTTGGTATAATTTAATCATTTATTGTGTTGGCGCTTTTTTTTACACTTGAATTACATTACTCATTGTTTGGTAACCTGTGTGTTAATGAGGAATGATGGCACATGGTTTCAATGCAGACAATTTTAATGCTGATGGGAATATGTCAGATTTAAGTTCTGGGAGAGGTAGATTTCTCAGTGACCGTACATTCACACCTGTTGCAGGGAGGGGTAATGTAGAACAAACATCACCTGAACTTTGTTCCACGCGAGTAACTGAACAGACACCTAGTCAGTTACGGGGTAATCCATTATCCGTCTGCCCAGACTTAAGTGATCCAGCATGGTATCAGCTTATAACACACATTGCTCAGGAAGTAGGAACGACTATAATCTCTGCTCAAAGTAGGGTAGCTTATGGGGAAAGAGCAACCAGCAACGCACAGACTCAAAGTTTAGGTGCAGGTCAGACATTCTCAGAGGCACCCTCACTTAATTTGACAGGGGTTAAACTAGTCATGCAGTCTGAAGCAAAAGAGCCCCCTGTTTTCCGAGGGGATGGAACAGATAAGTTTAGTGTGCATGAGTGGGAGGATTTAATGGACACTTACCTGTGGAAAAGAGGCATACCAATGTTGGAGCACTATCAAGAAATCCTCTCAAGGCTGATGGGTAAAGCCAAAGACATTGTTTGAATTACCCTTCGCAGTAACACTTCCCTAAGACCCTCTGAGAACCCAAAAGTGATATTTGATATTCTGAAACAGAATTTCAGCGAGGTCAGATATTCCTACATGCCCTTAGCCGATTTCTATGGGACAGTGTCTGTTGCTGGAGAAAACCCAGTTGAATACTGGGTCCGTTTAAATAAGGTTGTGGATGTTGCAGAGGAGGCTCTAACTAGGCTTGGGCGACAGATGGATAATCCATGCCAGGAGGCAGCCATGATGTTTGTCAAACACTGCCCAGACCCAACTCTGTCTGCTATTTTCCGCTTGAAAGCACCAGATAAGTGGACAGCGAACGAGGTACAAGAGCATCTTGACAGATATCACACTGAGCAAAAGGAACAAATCCAAGCTGTCAAATCCAAGCGTAACTTTGTTGTGAGAAACGTTACGACTCATACCCAGTCACCTATGGAGGGTGAGGTCTCCAACAGTGTTTTTCCTCTTGTGTCACCTCATAACATTAATGCAAGCACCCCATCTCATCCACAGAATGATGATAACTGCATGAAGACGCTCATCAGTTTACTTGATCGTGCTCTTTCCCAGAATAGTCAAGCAGTGATGAGGCGCCCTCGGCCAAGCCAGCCTCCTGTGAGAGCATGTAAGGTATGCCATTCCCTTGAGCATTCAACTTTAGCACATTGTCGACGACAACGACTTTGTCTTGCCTGTTTCCAACCTGGTCACATAAAGAGGGATTGTGAAAATAGCCAACCCAATGATCGCGATCAGTTTTCACAGCCACCTCAAGGTTCACCGGCTTTAAAATAGTCGGCCCACACCTGGAGAGGGGACGTGTGGGTAGAGTGGAGCAAACTCTCGAAAATGCTGATCTTATGCAAGTTTATGAAAACACCTGTGCACAATCTCCTGCTGAAGTTAAAGTGATTGCACAGAATATGCAATCCCTTGAAGTGTTTGATAAATTGTTTTATGCACCCGTCTGTGTCAATGAAAAATTCCAGATGATGGGAATGTTGGACTCAGGATCTATGGCATGTAATTTCAGTGAAGCAGTAGAGAGCAGAATGCTGAGTGAGGATGTGTTGCCGAAGCCCACACCATTGTCACAGGAAATAATGTTAATAGGCTGTGGAGGTCAAGAAACTAAGCCAAAATGCATGTATGAAGTTGAGCTGAAAGTGTGTGGCGAGAGATGTTTAGTACCCATTCTAGTTGTGCCAGGACAAAGGGACGACTTGATCATTGGTACCAACGTGATTAAGTTCCTCATACACAGGATGAAGATCAGTGATGATTATTGGAGGATTGTGTCTAACAGTGTCTCAGAGCCATCTTCATCGTGTGAAAATTTTTTGGATGTCATGGCAAATACTTGCCGCTGGAGAGGTGGAGATCCACCCGACAAGGTTGGGACTGTTAAGCTTCAGTAGTCAGTTACCCTAATGGACAAAAAAGAGCACCTTGTCTGGGGGAGGCTGCCGAGTAATACTGCTATGTCACCAGGGAGTACTGTAATTGTGGAGGCCAGTTCTTCCAGATCCATGCCACGGGACATCATCGTTGGCCGAGTTGTTACACCGTTGTGGGGAGATCGTTGGGTTCCTCTAAAAGTTACCAACCTTTTAGACAAACCAGTCACCCTAAGAAGAAATCGTAAGCTTGCCGATGTGTTCCCATGTCTGGCTGTGGAAGATTTTGAGCTGTTGCAGGGTTTCAGTCATGTACAATTGCCCACATCCGAGAATTCTTGTCAACTCGGTGCCACAGATGATCTTAAACAAAGACTAACGGACGTAGGCCTCAGTGACATCGACATTGACACATGCTCTGTCAAGGGTGCAGCGAGAGAAAAGCTTGTTCAGTTGCTTGAGAATTACCAGTGTTTCCGCTACATTCAATCTGCCGTGGCGGGCCGCCACACCTAAAATCATCCCGCCACGGCTGCAGCTTCTCGGTCCGATATTGTAGGCTATGTGTTATTGTTAAGCCCCACTAAAGGCATACAAAACATTGTAAAGCACCAAACAGCGCGTCAGCATTCAAACAGCGCGTCACGTTCGGTTACGACAGTAACACGACGACACTCTCTTCAAGATCAATGTTCCCATTATTATACTTTATTTGTAGATAAAGGTCTATAGTTTGCATAAAATTACTTTATCTTGCTGGAGTTTATAGCGCTTTCTAAATCATATTCCTTTCTCCCGGGTGTCTGTTACTACAGCACTAGAGTAGAGAGCACTATGAATTGTTCTTCATGCGCACTGTAAGTTAACTGAAATTTAAAACTGTTAAAAGAAAAGGCTCAATAAACTGTTGCATAGATATAATACATTAAGCATAGATAGATATAATCTCTTCGCTTGTGCTTTGAACTTTTCAATGCGAAGCGCCGCACGCTGTGACTTCGCGCTGCTTCAAGTGCATCATTCTGCGCACGGGATGCGCATAATCGCTTTGCCGCTCTTATTGGCGCCTTTCATGTTATAATGCTTAGGGGAGGTTTAAACACCTGGGATAAGGGGGCGTGGCCACTGCGAATATCACTCATGGGCCACGCCCCCTCCCCCTGGCGAAATGGGCCTGCCACCACGGCTGGAAAAAATCCTAGAGGAAACACTGATTACCATGATGTATTTTCTAAGCATGCTCTGGATTGTGGGGAGGTCAGCGGTTTTGTCCATCGCATCCGCTTGACAGACGAGCGTCCATTCCGACTGCCATACCGTCGAGTACCACCCGCTCACTATCAAAAATTACGCCAAGTTCTCTCAGAAATAGAAGAACAAGGAATAATTCGGAAATCAGTGACCGAGTATGCTTCGCCTTTAGTTTTAGTTTGGAAGAAGGACGGCGGCTTGAGGATTTGTACGGACTTTAGATGGCTGAACACCAGGACCATTAAGGATGCACACCCGCTCCCACACCAGTCTGACTGTCTGGTTGCCTTAGATGGAAACACTCTCTTCAGTACTATGGATTTAATGTCAGGCTTTTATAACATCCCCATGGCTGAAGAAGATAAAAAGTACACTGCATTTACTACTCCAGTAGGACTTCATGAGTACAACAGGATGCCTCAAGGGTTTTGTAATAGCCCAGCATCATTTATGCGCATGATGTTGAGTATCTTTGGAGACCTGAATTTTAGTAGTCTGCTGTGTTACTTAGACGACCTACTGGTGTTTGCGCCTGACGAGAATGCAGCTCTGGAGCGGTTGGAGATAGTATTCCAACGACTGAGGAGCCACAATCTCAAGTTAAGTCCAAAAAAATGCCATCTGATGCGGGCATCCGTTAAGTTTTTAGGCCACATCATTGATGGAAATGGTGTTTCTGTTGATCCTTCAAAGGTTGAGGCCATAGTCAAGCTATCAAAAGCTGATCTCATGGAGGAAAATGGGTGTACTCCATCTGTGAGGAGGATTAAGTCTGTTTTGGGAATGATCCTCTATTACCAACACTTCATCCCAAATTGCTCCTCCGTAGCCAAACTGCTCTTCTCCCTAACAGCTGGACAGAAAAAGAGGACAAAGGTCAGAACTGAGGCTAAGGCAGGCACATACAGAAAGCTCAAGCCAACTGACTGGACTTTAGAGTGTGATGATGCCCTTTCTAAACTGAAAGAGAGCCTACTGCACAGTGTGGTCTTGGCACATCCCGACTTTTCTCTTCCATTAATCTTGTCAATTGATGCTTCTCTGGATGGACTTGGGGCTGTGTTGTCACAAATACCAGCAAGTGAGGAGAAAAATTATCACATTGCATTCGCAAGCAAGTCCCTAAGTAACTCTCAGAGGATTTATCCGGCTCACAAACTCGAGTTTCTAGCCTTAAAGTGGAGCGTGTGTGAGAAATTCAGTCATTGGCTAAAGGGCCACACGTTCACTGTATGGACGGACAATAACCCGCTCACTTATATTCTAACCAAGGCTAAACTCGATGCTTGTGAACAGCGCTGGGTGTCTAAGCTTGCGGCTTACACCTTCGACCTCAAACATATTGCCGGAAAGAAGAACACTGTGGCTGACGCTTTAAACCGAGATCCTTTCTCAAAATCAATCAGTCACAGGCTCATCACAGAGCGATATGGCAGCTTACTCACTGAAGCTGCAGGTGTAACTGAAGATGGAATTCAAGACACTTTCCGTTTACAAGTGAACAGTCTTCATGTGTTGCTTCAGCCGAATTCTGCAGTGTCCTGTGATCACACAGCAGTCGGAACTCATTTGAACCTCCATAATCAGTGGGAGACTGTAACTGAACTGAGGGCTATGCAGGCAATTCAGGCCATTCAAAATGCAGTACCGCTTGGGTATGACACAATTTCAGCAATTCCCCTTGAGGAGATCCAACATGGCCAAGAGTCAGATCCAGTCATCTCAAAACTTATGCCCTACCTGAGTCAAAAGAAGCTACCATCAAGGCGAGAGAGGGCTGGAATGGATGCCAGAGCTCTACTTCTTCTTAAGCAATGGGATCGGCTGAAGATTCAAGATGGAATATTCTATCGTGTCTCTAAATATCCTCTAAGCAAGCACAAGAGGTTTCAACTTGTGCTTCCTTCGAGTCTTAAGATTAAAGCCTTAACTAGTTACTAGAGATGCGCGGTTGGCGGTTACAGCCGCGGACTCCGCGGATAAACCGCGGATCGGGCGGATGACGTGACAAATTTTTTTTTAATTAAATTCGGGCGGGTGGCGGGCGGTTGAACCAATCAAATGAAAAATATATGTATACATTGTTAAATATTGTTATCTGACTATACCTACAACCGAAAAAAAAATTCTGGTAAAGGATTCCACCAAGTGGCCCAGACGTTGATTGACATTGGAGCTAAGTTCGGTGCTGTTGACGCTGGACGAGCCTGTTCTGAAGACTCCCGTTAATTTTGAATGCACAGGAAGAGAGCGGAGAGCGCGTCTTTTTAAGGCACAGTGCAATTCATTTTATACCATCAACAGGCCTAACAATCATATAATAAACTATAGAGCCTCGATATTAAAGAAACGCCGAAGTCAGTGCTTGTTTGTTGGTGCGCCATCAGCTATAACTACAAAAGACAGATGAAATCTAATATTAATAATTGATCCATGTCGGTATAGGCTACACAGCCTAATATTTTATAATGAAAAATAGCCTGCCCTACACAATCAAGATCTATTTACTTTTTATTTAGGAAATTGGTTAATGAAACATGGATTAAAATTAAGATACAATTAATACAAAACGAAATTCACTTTAAAGAAAGGCTTTGTGCTTCTGTTTGAGGTCTCTGAAAGCGGCACTAAAAGACTTTCACAGAGTGGTCGCGTCCGTAATAGAGAACTGTCACGTAACATTGTTGGCGCCCCATAATAGCAGCATGATGAAATTATGTGCCAAAATGCGTTTTCTATTAGGCTACAATGAAAATATTGTACAGTAGCCTATCAGATAAGGTCAGGTTTGCCGAAGTGCGTTTAATTTAGGCTATTTATTTATTTTTGTCCCTGCGCGCCGATCGGAGACACTGCTGATATTCTGAGAGCTTTCTAGTCTCGCGGCTGTCATCAGCAGCGCCTTGTATCGCCCAATCAGAGGATGGCGGGCGGGTGCGGTTTTGAAAATTGGTCAAAAACGTTGGTGCGGATGGATGGCGGACGGATGATGAGTTTTGTGATGCGGTTGCGGATGAAATAACAGCCCATCCGCGCATCTCTACTAGTTACACAATCTTGCTGGACATCAGGGGCAGTCAAGAACTCTCCAGCTAACTCGACAACGCTTTTTCTGGCCTAGAATGGAGCGTGACGTAAGGGACTATGTCAAGTGTTGTCAGATATGTATATTGGCCAAAACACCAGAGCCATCTGCACGAGCCCCACTTGAGAGCATTAGGACTTCTGCCTCAATGGAGCTAGTGTGTTTGGATTTTTGGAGTACTGAGGATAGTAAGCAGCGTTCCGTGGACGTATTAGTTGTGACTGATCACTTTACAAAGTTGGCCCATGACTTTCCTTGTGTAAACCAGAAGGCAAAACAAATTGCGAAGAAGCTGTGGGATCACGTCTTTTGCATTTATGGTTTTCCAACACCCATTCATACGGATCAAGGGACCAACTTTGAAAGTACCCTCATAGCCGAACTGCTCAAGCAGTCAGGCATTGAGAAATCCCACACTACAGCATACCATCCGATGGGAAACGGTGGGACTGAGCGGTTTAATCGGACCCTGGGCAGTATGCTTCGTTCTCTGCCTCTCAAGGAGAAACACAAGTGGCCCGAGCAGATACAGACTCTGACATTCGCATATAATGCCACTGTACATGAGACCACTGGTTATACCCCATTCCAGTTGATGTTTGGTCGCATCCCAAAGCTACCTGTTGATGTCATGTTTGGACAGGTGTTGCATGACCCGGTGATTGTTGACCATGGCAGCTATGCAAAAACCCTCATGTCTTACCTGCATGAAGCAGCTCGCATTGCTCAGAAACACACTGAAAAAGAACAGAAAAAGCAGGCCAAAGGTTACAATTTAAGGGCACATGTTTGAACATCGGAGACAGAGTGCTCCTTGCAAACAAGAGTGAAAGAGGAAAGAACAAGCTTGCCGATAAATGGGACCCAACGGTCTATACTGTAAAGGACCGGAACCTTCAGACAAACATATACAAACTGATTGACGAAGAAGGCAAATCCAAAGTGGTGCATCGAAATCTGATTTTGGATATCAGCTTCTACCCATTGAACCACCTCAAGACGACAAGGACGTACAGTCTGATGCTGACAATATGGAGAGCGAGTCTTGTGTGTCTGAGTTCTCTGACTCGTTGGAAGAGGAGAGTTCTGATGATAGAACGAGGGCATGGGTATTTGAAGGTGAAGAACAGATTGAAGATAAAAAGTGTATGGATGATGATGTTCTGTTATCTGATCAATCAGTCCACAGTCGAAGAAGTCTCTGCGAACAAAATCCAAGTGTCTGCGAACAAAATCCTAGTGAAAATGAGGCTGTTGGGGGTTCTGATCGAGTACCTTTCATAGAGACCGAATCTTCTGCTAATAATCCTGACTAGTTAACAGAAACTTTAAATGACACATCTGATAACAGTATTACTGACACACAAGCACAAATTCCAACTGACACATTGGGTGTTAGGACCCGTGCAGGAAGGGTGGTCAAAAAAGTTAACCGTTTAATTGAGTCAATGGCACAGAGACCATTTTATGTTCCGAGAATGGGGTCATCTTTAGCAAGGAGATCAGGATCATTTCTTTCTTTATTTTAAAAGGTATTTGATTCTATGAAAATACTGTGGAAATGTATACAAGATGTGAATTTCAGGAAGTGTAATACAGGCCAGATTATTGGATGTTGTACAAGGCAGTATACTGTTCTAAGAATATCTGAGACTTGATCAACCTTGGATTTTTCTTAACCTGTAAAGCGGGTAACTTACGATGTTGAACTGCGAATGAGGTTCGTTGTAGATCTGGTTCTGTTGGATCAATTTTTGGGTCATTTGGTCAGGATATTAGTGAAATTCAGGAGGGGTGAATGTGACGGATGTAAATATTCCTAACGTGAATGTATGTATTTCACTAATTATCCCTCATGTCAATTTTTATTTATTTACTTTTATTTTAAATAGTCTACGAAAATGTTACTTTTTTTTATATCATTAGTGTTAATTTGGATGAGGAGTTTAATGATGTGTTAGTATTGACGTCGTGACGTCATTTCTGAGCAGCTCGCGCTGCGTCCTCAGACTGCTTTGTGCACGCTGAGGAGAGGTGATTCAGTCAGAGAGAAACATTTTTCATTGCGGTCTCTCTCTTTAATCCATCCAGCACCATCCAATGTTCCATGAGAATAAACCTTCAGTCAGCAGCAGTTCCGGTATCCTGTGTTTTCTATGAGTGACAACACACCACACAACACAACGCAGATAGAGTACAATGGTCAGAATGGGACCGGTTACACATGCTCTTCTTTATTAACAACCTTCCTCAAAGCAGCAAGAACTATTGCTAAAGCATTTCCTGATCGAGCTTCTCGGGTAGCTGCATAATACGCTTGGCTCATTAACCGATCGGTCTTTTGGCACTCTTTACCAGGTCCCAAAGTGGTTAAGGCTGCGATCTCTTGCTCCACTGATGGCATGTTCCCCATACCACTCTCAGGGGGATAATCCAATTTAACAAACCACCTGCAACCTGCATTAAACTGGGGTGCAGTCTTTGGATTATTCCAGGCTTTCCTCAGCATCTGGGAATAATCCTCAGCCACAGGAATGGACACAGTAGGCTGTGCAGGGGAAATACTCATCCATACACCTTGTGTGGGGGTTGGAGCTGTAGCTTCTTCCTGAGCATCAAGGCCCAGGATCCTTGCTGCACTTAAAATGCGTGAAAGAATGTCAGAATGCAGGCTTCCTTCTGAAACTTCGGACCTGGATTCATCTTCCTCATTTTCGCCAATATCCTCCTCACTACCATAAAGGGGATTATTTGCATGCAGTGACACGGCATCCATAGAATCATCCCTCTCTTCCTGATGTGATGTTAACTCATCTCCAGGAGAGGGTGCAAAGGGACTGCAGATGGCTGCGTGCTTATTGAAGTGTTACGTGTTTCAAGCTTACCAGCAAAGTCACGTAATGCTGCAAATATTTGTAACTGAGTATCGTCCTTGGGCTCTTGCACTACCGTGGCCCTCTCCCGTTTATCTTGAGGCATGTCAGAACTTGGAGACCTGATCGACTCATCAGGCCTCTTGCGTTTGTGAGAGGAACTACTGGGAATCATTTCTTTGCCACCAGTTAAATGTTTGGCTCTCTGCACTCTTTCCTGCAAAGTTAGCTCTATTGCAGCTGCACAGGGGTTTTCGATATCATCTAACAGATGTTGCATACCCAAACAGGAGAGACATTCACGGTGCCCATCTCTTGACTGTATGCCAGTTTGGCAAAACCGACATCTTGAGTGACTCATAACAACAAGCCAGAGGTCAAGTCACTCATATAATAACGGTCTATGATAAGAAAACTAAATAAATAGACAGATTAACTGTAACGAATCACAGTATTTTAATTAATTCTTGAAGTTGAACTGCAAGATTTTAAAATAAACTACCGGCATTTAGTTGAAAAACGCAAGCGACAATGTCATTAACATAGATTGTGATCAATCACCATTCATTAATCAAATCAAACACTTCCTTAAACTGCAGGTATTAGTTAAACACAGTTAACCAGATATCCTTAAAGGAGCACTTCACCCATTTCAACATTAATCTTTATTGAAAGTGGGTCATATATGTAGTCGAAATGTAAAAGAAATTTTGAATTTGGTGCCCTCTTGACCGAGAAAAGACAGATGGATTTTGGGCGCATTTGTATGTAAGACAACAACTCCCACAATGCACCACATTGCACAGCTCCGCAAGCCACTCCCACTAATCCAGAACAGCAGCGCAAACATCACAAATCACTCTTCCGTCTACAAGGCTAACGTTAGCTGCCACCAGAGTTAGAAATTCTTTTCACACAAAATTTATAGTTAGTTGGCTGTGGCTAGCAGGACGAGGGCGAGCCGAGGCACGTGAGATGACTGCGCGAGGCCGGTGGCGTGAGTGATAATGAACGACACCTGTGAGACGCACCGGTCTCTCTCGCGTCTCTCACCGAGGAGCGGACGCATAAAACGAGGAGCGACGACAGGGCAGATCGAGTGAGGAACAGGCCTGATTTTATGTTGTGTTTTGTTTCTGTTGTGTGTGGCCAACAGTGAGGGGCTGCTGGCTTATACTTTTGTTTTGTATTTGTTTATTTTACAATTAAAATGTTTAAATGTTTGCCGGTTCCCGCCTCATTCTTCCCACAACAACGAACCCCGTTACATTGGCAAACTCATTAGCGAATTACTCCTCGTTTGTATTTCTTTCTATATGGTGAATTATTGCATGATACCTGGTTCAGTCAGAACATGCGGTGCGACACGAGGATGGTTCACATCACAACACAAACGTCCGTGTGCTCGTCTGATTCAGAGATTTCGTCCAGGAGAAATTGCTATCGTTGAAATTCTCTACAGCAGACGGACTCTATCTGTGTCCGTAGCGCACAGCGAGAGCACAGGCACCAGCAGTCCGCCCAGCTCGAGCCAGTCTGGGCTCCTCGTCCGCGACAGAAAGCCGCCTCCTGTTCCTCCATCAGCCTCAGCTGCTCTTCACTATATTGCGGCTCGTATAAATAGCCACAAACATCAGTTTCGAGCACAAGATATTCAAAATCCTCGTCTTCCATATCGTGTGTCGTAAATTCAGGCATTATGGTAAATCTAACTCCTTGAGCGCTTGTTAGCTTAGCTTGCTGTCTTCCAAGCAAGATGGCGGATTAATAGTTTAGTTTCTTCAGGTTTAGTCCCACCCACTGATCTGTAATAGGCCGGTGGGGTGAGTGGGTCCCACGCCCTTGAATAATAATGAGCTAAAGGCTGTAGTTTTCTTAGGCCCTGTCCACACGGACACGGGTATTTTTATAACCGTGACTTTTTTTACGCGGTTCGGCCGTTCGTCCACACGAAAACGCACTGAAACCGAACATTTTTGAAAACCCCTGCCAGGGTGAGGATTTTCAGAAACGCCGGTTACAGTGTTGTCGAGTAGACAGTGAAACCGGGGTTTTTGCCTTGCGACGTCAGAGCGTGCGCCGTTAACCGCTGTGTTTGACGTCAGATTTGCGCTTCTGATTGGCCAACGTGGCTTTACGCTTAAGGTTTATATCGCCTCCTGCTGGCGTGTCATGCTCTTGACCGCGCTTGATAGCGTGTTTTTACGTTTTCATGTAGACGGAGACCGAGCATGTGTGGACGGGATTTTTTTTTAAAACGCTGTAGGAAAAACTCCGGTTATAAAAATACCCGTGTCCGTGTGGACAAGGCCTTAATATGCAATGAAATTTATCTTCCGTCCTATCGTGACGCAAAATGACGATATTTACGTCACGGTAGGACGGAAGTAAAACACTTAAATCCTTTTTTCTCCCATCTCAGAAAAAAAAACAAGCAAAATTCCACCATCATTATAATATATGACTGGGTTTCTAACAATACAAACCTTAATGCAAATGGGTGAAGTGACCCTTTAATATATAGATTGTGACGAATCACTTCATACTCATCTTTCGAAATAAGTCTCCGAACAGAACTCCTTGAAAATCATATAATCTATTAGAAAATAATATATCCATCACTCTACGTGTGCACACGCAGTAAACAAGATGGAAAAACTCTCTCCTGCTGCGAACAACTTACCCAAGAACCAATAATAAATACCTGTAAACAAGCTGAAAAAAATAAAGAAACACTCACCGACTTAAGCAATGGCCCTGAACGGTGGTTCAATGTCAACATTGTGACAACCCTGTAACAACCTTCACCACACAACGTAGTTATAGCAACCTTTAGGCCATGTTGTTAAAACGTTGTTAGAAGGTTGGGTAAGTTGTGCCAAAGTTCTGTGTTTGCTGGGTTAATGCCGTTGCTTAAATGTTTATATTTAAACAAATTGTAATAGAAACATAATTCTTTTCTTAAAAATATGATATAAAAATGTATTTTTATGTGTAATTTAAATGTTTGTACAACTCTGTATTATTGAGTGTTGATTATTAAGTAAATCTGAAAACGTGCTATGATTGAATATGATTGGTTTGTGTGATAAATCCCACCTCTTGTGTTAATGCGCGTTTTCGAATCGGCCTGAATGAAGATAATGATGGCGTTAATGGGAAGACAATTAAAAAGTAAACAACTCAGCCACTTGAAATGGCCTGAAAACATGTGAACAATCAGCTTATATAGCTTATACCTATGTGTGTGTGTGTGTGTGTGTGTGTGCGCGCGCGCGCGCGTGTGTGTGTGTGTGTGTGCTCTTGTTTTCATGACAACTGAGGACATTTTTATGATAACACACCTTCAATATGAGGACACTCGGAAAAATGAGGACATTTCCTGAGTCCTCATATTTCAAATGGCTTTAAAAACACACCAAGCAGTGTTTTATTAAAAATGTAAAAATGCAGCATGTCTCCTGTGATGGGTAGGTTTAGGGATAGGGGCAGTGTAAGGGGATAGAATATACAGTTTGTCCAGTATAAAAGTCGTGTGTGTGTGTGTGTGTGTGTGTGTGTGTGTGTGTGTGTGTGTGTGTGTGTGTGTGTGTGTGTGTGTGTGTGTGTGTGTGTGTGTGTGTGTGTGTGTGTAGCCTATATATATATATATATATATATATATATAAAAGCTGTGACGTCATCTTATTTATTTGAAGACTATGAAAACTTCAGATGCAAAAACCTCTAAGTTCGTCAGTCATTTTTATTTTAAATGAGCATTTTCATCATGCTCCTATATGTTTAGGTTCAGTAATTTCACTTTAATGCCAATGCAAAGGTTATAAGTCAGTTATTGAAATGACTTATTTTCAAAAATGTCACTGCAAAAAATTACAGAGTAAAAAAATTAAAAACATAAAAATACTAATTAAAAGAAAAATGTCAAACGGACTATTTATATCACGGACTAATATATCATTCATAATCCTAAACAATGTGCACATCTATAAAAAAAAACATCTAAATGAACAGGTTTGGTTTCATGCAAGTCAAAAATGTAATTAAATCTACATATCAACCTAAAAAATGACATCAACGAAATTCATTTAATTGTGTGGGTTTGATTAAGTACAAGTAATTTTTGTGGGTTATAAATAAGAGATCTTTAATTACAAGTCCAGGTTAGCACTTTTTTTCCTGTTTTTAGTGTGCCACGGTGAGTTTTATATTGTCCCCCTCTGACCAGCCCGTTACAAATCTCCAGCAGGCGACACACCAGATAGAGTTTGTAACGCAGCACTAATGAATAATGTCTCATATTATTAATATGATGTTGTTATTGTCACTGACCTGTCGGGCTGTTCTCCATAGCGGCGGCTGAAGGAGAAGCCTCTTGGTTTGCTCCTGATGGGTCGCTGATCTCTCCTCCTCCAGCTGTCAGAGCGCCACCTGCTGACACTAGACCGCTCATGCTGAGCTCCACTGACTCCAGCGCAGGAGAAACGCGCGTTGTTGTCATGATGAAGAGCTTTTGAACTCTCTTTTGGACTGCTCTTCGCTTACGCTCGGATTCTCACTGAACCGAACAGTGTTATTGCGAGCGCGAGACTATAGGCCTTCGCTCGGAGTTGATGACGTCACAGTGTAAAGCTGGCGTTCTATGAGAGAATCTTCCAAATGGCTTCAGTGACATCATGCCTAATCTCACACTTACTCACAGCAGTTCAACAAGTCTAGGCAGAGTTTGATTCCATAACCAGAGTTTGAGTCCTCACTGAAGGACTTTTTTTTCAGAGAATCAAGAACTTTTTTTTTTTTTTTTTACATTGTAAAGATAGGCCTAACAGATAAACATGGTAAAAACAAAACAACAAAAAAGACAGATAGATACACAGACACAAATGAGTTGCCAGAGTGACAAAAAAAAAAAAAATTCCAATACATTTAGGATGAATAGAGATACAGTTTTCATTGCTTTGGGATTAACAGAGTTTTGGATAGTTTCCATGTATTTAGATCATCTTTGAATAGAGAAAAGACAGGTTTAGAGCCACTACATTTTTGCTTATGTATGTGTGAAATTTAGCTAGTAGGAAAAACAAATTATCTATGTAATATTGTCCTGTTTTCTCCTTTGATTAGTCAAACAAACCAAAGAAAAAACATCTTTAAAACAGAAAGAAAAGTCACTTGGAAAATAAGATTGGATAAACATGAACAAATCTGACCATACTTTCTCTGTTGTCACATTGCCAAAACAAGTGAATGACATCTTCCTCATGCAGGAGAGTGACAAAAACAGCAATTCACTTCAATGTCCGACTTATATTTCATAAGAAAGGCTCTGAGTTCTCTTTTGAACCCCCATGTGCAGCAATGTGGATATGATAAGGCTGCAGCAAATAAGACAAATGCCAGAATGTAAAATCTGTAATTTAATACACAATTAAATGCATAATTTATCATAATTTACTAACCATAAAATAATAATAAAGGTCTTGATAGATTACTTGAGTCATACCGAGGACAATGTGCAGTCGTGAATATTGTTTAATTGCTGTTTCTTCAAAATGCTTATAAATGTCTGTAGGGGTAAAACATTTTTACATTGGAACAAGTTGCTCTTTTTTATTTGTTGATTAGCAATTGAAATCCTGTGCTTTATCACCAATGTTTTTTGTAGTTCCTTGTTCTGAATCATTTCTTACACATGCAGTTTATATGCTGTAATAAAGTATCATAGAATAATAACTTTAAAACCATGGTTTGCACTAACATAGTAAAATACATGGGTTTGGGGGAAAACGGCACTATATCATGTTATAAATATAAACGAGTTTTACC
The DNA here is from genome assembly GCF_029890125.1 of Rhinichthys klamathensis goyatoka. NCBI lineage: Eukaryota > Metazoa > Chordata > Actinopteri > Cypriniformes > Leuciscidae > Rhinichthys > Rhinichthys klamathensis. The sequence goes on along the minus strand of NW_026606576.1, from coordinate 756,396 downwards.
GCAGTAATTTTCTGCGAGTTTGAGAGTTTCTTTGTGTGTTCTGTTGGGCTCATTTGTTGTGATTTCTCCACGAGAGTCTCTCACACACAGACTCATGAGCCTCAACTGGCACAACCTTGTTACCATCAATATATTATCCATTATCAATTGAAATTGACGCTGCATGTAATAAAATCAGAATCGTTCGTGCATGAAAATATTTGGTGACTGAAATTTCGGTGCTCTCCTAGCTATTTATTTTGTTATTGACGTATTATTCAGGCAACTTTTCCGGTCAGACAAGTGAAATTATCTTTCCCTTAAAAAAAACATAGCTACAAAATATAAACATGAATAAAAACAGGAGACATTTAAACATTTTGTAAATGTTATTTATTTGATATTATGCTTTTTTAATAATTATTATTATTAACAATATTATATTAAAATATTATTTTTACTCAAATTGACTTAACTTTCTAATAGTATTTACTTAAACACTCATCTGGAAAACGGGGCATTATTTTATTTGTGCTGCCTTTACATTATGTTATTTGTGCCCCTTTTTGCAGTAAATTTGTTACTGTAGTTTTCTGTTTCTGATGAATGGCTCTTCCTCGTCGGCTTAGTAAATTAAATAGGGTTAGGGTCTTGGTCTTTTGCAAGAATTATTTCACATGTAGTGACCTCCTCAACAGTGTGTTACTCTACCTGACTCCCTTCCTGCTTAAACCACTCATGTTCTACCAGCTGCTCTAGCGTCGGTGTTTCGTCTGGATCATCTGTCATGCACAGGCGTATCAGATCCTGACACTCTGTTCAAGTTTCGAGGAAAGCACTGGTTAGTCGTGTAAGTATGCTCTTAATGACCATGTGACACACTAATGTCATCATGACATGACTAATGACTAATCACTTTTTCCTTTACAGTTTGACTAGTAAATATTTATGTTACTAGCCATTCAGAACTAGAAGCAGTGATGTTGAGCTACTGTAAAAAAAAATCTGTTCAATTTAAGGTAAAATACCGGCAGCTGTGGTTGCCAGAAATGTACCGTATAAAATACAGTAGCAAGACTTTACGGTAGCAAGGTTTTACAGACTTAACTTAAAATTTACAGAAATAAACCGTATTTCATTATCTGATATAATGTTAATTTACAGACCTATTGAAGTATTAATATCTGTTTTGTACCATTCTAATACACTGACAGCCAACAATCACAGCAGTGATGAGAGTCACACAATCAATTAAAGCTCATCATAAGCTGCTCTTTCACAAGAAAGTTAATATTAATATATAGAAGCTGCACAGTGTGATTCACACAAACATTAAACTCCATCATGGTAACACATATGAAATTTTAAAAAGGCAATAAACATTCATTTAACAACATTAAATGTCACATAAAACCCTAATGTACATAACTGATTAGAAAAAGCAAACTATGAAGAAACAGTTATTTCAACAAAAATACATCAAATGTGAAGTGGAATTGTGGGAATGTCAATTTACGTTTTTTCACTGTAAATTATACAATGAGTTGTTCATTTTCACTTTCAAAAACTGTAAATTTAACGGTATTTTACAGTAAAATTACATGAAATGTACCATTAGATCTATCACAGTTATTTACCATATATAGTAAGGAAAGGTTCTGTTAAACAATTAACAGTTTTTCACTGTAGCATTTTTACAGTCTTTTACCGTTAAAATCACGATCATTTTTTACAGTTTGTCTTTCATTTTTCATGTTTATATTTAGGAATTTACATTTGATAAACATGATATGACACAGTGTGTATGTGTGTGTGTGTGTGTTCAACAGTGTCATTAGCCCCTTTCACACTGCAATCCCGTAGCCTAGGAAAACCCAGACAACTTCCGGCAAATTTAGATTTGCTCTGAAAGTTAGTCTGGCAAAGAGCTCATTCAAGCCCATTTCCAATTCGCCGAAATCGCGGCAACAATCAGAAACGTTGGGGCGGGCTTAACACGATGACGACAGCGCTGGGATTTTGAAGCAGATTTTGTAGCCTACATTACAAAGATGGATCCCGCCGTCAAACATCACTCGTTCGAATCAGCTATCGCGTCTGTTTTAAGCGATTTGAACGTTTCCTTTTAGTTAAAAACCGAACAAAGAACCACACTCGGAGATGTTTCTCCGCCGCTCTGCATACGTCATCTCCTTCATCGCTCTGATTGGGTTTAGGTCTATCCGCGACGTCCGTTGGTGACGCCCCTCTGGAAATGATTTGTCTATGACGCTTTGCCAGACCATAACTCAGTTACAACTGAGAATGCTCTGGTTTTAACCAGGCTAGCAATCCCGGTAAATTACCGTAAAATTGCCAGAACGAATTTACCGGTGAATTTTAAAATGTGCTGTTCACACAAGCAACAGCGTTCTGGCTTTTTACCGGTAACAGACCATTCACACATCAGCTCCAAAATAAAACTCTGTGAGGATGTCATTAACCAAAAGTGACCTTTAAAGTTGTTGACAAATCTATTCATCCGCCCGGACAAGGAGAAGCGCTTTAGTTCACTTTAGTATCAATCCGATTTTAAAGGGGTCATATAATGCCATTTTTGTACAAGCTAATATGATTCTTTAGGGTCTAAATTAAAAGTTTGTAATATACTTTAATTAAAAATTCTCATTAGTATTGTAAGAAAACACTTATTTTACTTGGTCAAAAACAGCTCTGTTTTCAGCATGCAGTTTCAGTGCATATGACTTTAAATGATCATGAGCTTTGCTCACCCCGCCTCTCTGTTCTGCGCATACACCGTTTGTAACACAATAACACAATATCCATAACGCGCTGTTCATTATAAACGTGGGATTATGAATTATATTGAGAACGTTGTACATAGAAAACATGCTGTAATGTACCCTGAGTGTAAACCGACGCATTCATCGTGAAGCGTGCAGCTGGCGATTTGCAAAGATTAATATAAATATTAATATAAAGATTAATAAAACGTTACACTCACTTTAGTTCTTCTGAAGGTTCAGCAGGAACACGAATAGGTTCCGATCCTTTATTCAGGTGCAGCTTCTCAGCAAAACCAGCTTTACACTGATCCTCGTTTATAAAGCAGTCCACTGAGAAATGATTCGGCAAACATGAGAGCATTGACGTTGCTCGTGGGGAATATTCCCTTCGAAAACAAACTCAGCCACTGCGTCTTCAGCGGTTCGGATTTAGGAACATTAAAATGACTGCTGTGTTCGTTATTGCACCCAAGAACAGAACACCACAATCGCTTAGACGCCATTCTGCTCATAGACAGTGCTCCAGCATATCAACAATGACCGCGCCGATCCGCGCGGACTATGATTGACAGCTCGCTCATGAGCGAGGGCGGGTCTGTGTTGAATCACTGCTGTCAATCAACAATCGCGGGAGGGGCGTCCGTTTTATTGACGTCACAAAAACGAACGGCTCAATTTGAGGCAGGGGAAAACATATAAGGAGATTAAAACAAAAACACTGGATGGATTTTTATCATTATATGATGGTTGTGTACAGGCACTGCCAACACACATTTCAGTACAATCAACTTGTAAAAGTGCATGTACCATTATATGACCCCTTTAAGTAATTTGTAAACAGACATTTTGCCGAGTAAAGACTCTGCATCATAGTTTTATGAATGGCTCAGAGCCGTTGCTCTTTCAATGGCTTCTGATTGGCCCAAATCACTTCTTATGTCTCTGACATAATCACTTCTTATGTCTCTGACATAATCACTTCTTATGTCTCTGTACGTGCAAAATACCGGTAGTCTTCATTCAGCTTTCACACAGCGCATATACCGGTAATTTACTGGTAATCTTACAACTTCGCTTACTGGTAAATTGCTGGAACCAATTTACCGGTATATTTAAAAAGGTCCTGTTCACACATGATCAGTCACCTGTAATTGCCAGTAAAGACTGTATGTGTGAAAGGGGCTATTGTCTCTTTGTTATTGTTATTGCCATACCTTTTGAAAAAAAGTTGGAATCAAACTTTGGATTATTTTCGAAAGCGGAGCGGCCTTGCACCATTCTGTACAGTACGTTACCCAGAGACAACACTGTCTCTCTGAGCGCGATTTTGTGCTCCACGTAAAGCTCTGGCACGACATATCCTGTCCAAGCAAGCAACAGAGATTCAGAGTTGAGCAAACATTTCACTTGGATAATACATCAGTAAAGCATTATGGAGCTAATAATATGACAAAATGATTTGAATTTGAATTGTGTAAATTTGAATTATTTGCAAGTGTAATCTAACAAAACTGAATTTTAAATAGTTCTGAATTTGAATTTTTTTGGAACGAATATTGAACATCTGAAATTTAACAAACTGAAAGGTTTTTATGGCTTATGGTTTTTATGGAAGAGTAGATGATCTCGGAAAAGTCGAACAGAGCATTTTGGCCAATAAGGGACTGCAGAAGTTTTCCAGTGCGAACGTGGTGGTTCAAGAGGTTGCCGCTCTCTGACTCTGATCATGAATCGCCCGGAGGTAAGTTAAACATGAATGATTTTGTGTTTGTTAGGTTAGCGTTCTCAGCACGTGATACATTTGTCTAAGCGGTCTCTGGTGTTTGTTTTAAAGTATATTTTGTGTAATATTTTGTGTAAAATTGATTAGAACGCCACCGTGTCTACTACACAGACAGGACGCGAGCGGCGCGAGCAAAATAAAAATGTATTAGTGCAACTTTCATTAAGTAAAATCACCAAAAGCCTTCAACCAAACTGAGATGACCCGGTTTTATACATAATGCCAACATAATGCAATTGTCCTTTCAATATTAAAGTCTTCTCTCCTGACTGATGACTGACTCAGTAATAAAGACTGTCTTTGCCGCCATCTAACATTACAGGCGAAATATTTTAACTTATGCTGCTGCTCACGGCCAGGGACTATTTTTTTTCCAGCGGAAGGTTGAAGGCTTTTGGTGATTTTACTTAATGAAAGTTGCACTAATACATTTTTGTTTTGCTTTATTATGATTATTGAGTGGCAATCGCTTTAGAAAAGCAATACACGGTACTCAAGGCTAGTGCTGTCTTGTGAATAAGTCACGTCTGAAGGGGTTGCACTTGCAAGCACTCTGGTTCGCGTCGTATTCACGATACAGCACCATAGCACACCCTCTCGTACCTTATGCTTACATGTACGACGCAATCTAGACCGGACGCGAGCGGTGCAACGCGACCAGTGAAATCCCCAACAGCACACGATTACCCATCCTATTTCTGACCTAGTCCCAGCTCTTTACAACAGTCGCTTCAAGCACTGTGTTGCGCCGCTCGCGTCCTGTCTGTGTAGTAGACACGGTCTAATCAATTTTACACAAAATATTACACAAAATATACTTTAAAACAAACACCAGAGACCGCTTAGACAAATGTATCACGTGCTGAGAACGCTAACCTAACAAACACAAAATCATTCATGTTTAACTTACCTCCGGGCGATTCATGATCAGAGTCAGAGAGCGGCAACCTCTTGAACCACCACGTTCGCACTGGAAAACTTCTGCAGTCCCTAATTGGCCAAAATGCTCTGTTCGACTTTTCCGAGATCATCTACTCTTCCCTGTGACCTACTTTCTGTAAGACCTGAATTTTTGACATTGAAGTTTTGACATTGAATTTTAGAAAACTGAATTTGACGTTTCGAATTTCTTCATCTTGAAAACTTGAATCCGTTTTTTTTTTAACTGAAATTTTGCAGTATTTGAATTCAGAACACAAAAACTAGCTGTTTGAAAATACATGTCTATAAAATTCAGCCATAAAAAACCTTTCAGTTTGTTAAATTTCAGATGTTCAATATTCGTTTCCAAAAAAATTCAAATTCAGAACTATTTAAAATTCAGTTTTGTTAGATTACACTTGCAAATAATTCAAATTTACACAATTCAAATTCAAATCATTTTGTCATATTATTAGCTCCATAAAGCATTAGTCTTTATGATAACATTACAGAAAATCTATAATAGCCTCCAATTCAGTAGTGAGCCCAGAGTTTCGTGAAAGATTCACACATAATCTCGACTCCACATATGATCACTCACTCTGCCATCATATTTGGGCTGGTTTTAATGGTCACACAAAAAGCTAACTAACCTCTGTATTGGTTGTCTTCATCATCCCAACCTTCAATAAGTCCTCCACAGCCAAAGTCTATCAGTTTGAGCTGCAGCGTCTCTGTATTGACCAGGATATTATCCACCCTGATGTCATTGTGAGCAACACCTCGGCCCATGCAGTGTCTCGCTGCATGGACTACCTGGAGCATTAAGGGACGTGCTTGATTTTCATCCAAGCGAGGCCCGTTGAGCTTGAGGAAACTGAGCAAGGTCTCGCAGGGTTGTGGATGCTCCAAGATGAGGATGTGATGATGTTCCTCTTCAAACCAGTCCAGCATCTGGACAATGTCCTGGCTTGGACTCGGAGAGTTTTTCACTCGCAGATTTAGAACCACTTCCATAACCAGTGGCTTGGAATAGCCAGGCTAGAGAAAGATGTTCAACAAAAGGTTATCCGACTATGTTTGGTTTCTGTTTGATGTATTTAGTTATAGTAATTAATTTTGCCAACTTACAATAACAATATAATCATCCTCCTTATACTTAGGAATGATCTTGATGGCAACCTGCAAAGGGTAAAAAAAAAAACGGGTTAAATATATACTGACATTTTTATGACAATATTCAATCTATCTATTTATTGACTAGGCCTACTTGTTTTTGTCAAAAGAGTGGATGCTAATCTATAAGTCAAGTTTACAGAAATAATAAGCGAAAAGTTCACATTTGGTGAATAGAGTAAACATGGTTCTACCTGCTGGCCATCAGATTTGCGAGTCCCCTTAAACACAGTGCCGAAACCTCCCATTCCTAGTCTCTGTCCCATTTCATAAAGGGAGGAAAACAGAACCGGCTCATCGAGATCTGTTGCATCAGGAATCGGCCTGAGACTAGATGGATCTGAAAGAGACATCAACTCAGATTTGAGGTCAGATGGATCTGGCTGTGGATCACGTGGATCCTGTAGAGCCGTCGACCCAAGACCGGATGGATCTGGCTGTGGATCAGATCGATCCTGTAGAGACGTCGACTCAAGACCGGATGGATCTGGCTGTGGATCACATGGATCCTGTAGAGACGTCGACTCAAGACCGGATGGATCTGGCTGTGGATCACATGGATCCTGTAGAGACCTCGACTCAAGACCGGATGGATCTAGCTGTGGATCAGGTAAAACTCTGCTGCCACAGAGGATGGCGTGTTTTACAGCCTGCCATTTTCTCTTAAGGAATGCATGACTGCCTTTCTTTGTCTTAATTTTTGTTTGTTTTTCTAAGAAAAGAGAGATAGAGTAACAGAAATTACCACCAAAAGATATTATATTTGGTTTAAAAGATTCAAAACCTGCCCTTCATGGGCCCTTTTCACATTTCCGGCGTTCTCAAAAGCGGAAGTCGTCAAAGTTGGGTAAACTATAGTGGTAAACGGAAACTACAACTAATATAATTTTTGCATTCCCATTTGCCCCAAAGCAAAAAAATAAAAATAAAAATCCATAATAGTATTACTATATGACTTTCCAAAAAAGGAAACATGGAGAAAAGGATTATGGTGGCGAGAAGAAAAGATGTCAAGTTTGCCATCAAATGCGGTTTTAAAAGAGCAGTCACAGAGGATTTTGTGACAAATAGGGTTCAGTTTAGCCCTATTTTTTTTTTAGCGGCCAAAACATTTTACATCGAAACTGTGGCTTTTATAATCTGGTTTATTCAGATATTTTGTTTAGGCTAGAATAAGTTCTGAATGGCCAGTAACTTAAAAATGCAAGTAGGCAAATTGGCTGCAATGCATTGTGAGGGGTGGGAATCACTATACCTCACGATTCATTACGATACACGATACATGGCTCACGATACCAATAATATCACCATACAGCAGTTCTGCAATAATCAAATAGCTAGACAATCCTATAATGATACACATCACAATATCTGTCTAGCTGACAGGGCCGGATTAACCATTAGGGCAACTGGTCACTTGTCCAGGGGCACATGACATCTAAGGGGCCCTGGGCACCGTCAAAATAGGTTAGATCACGTTATAAACGCAGTCCTCACTTTCCTAATTATATGCAGATTTTTGCAACTCTTTCGATCAAAATATAATGTTAGATCGCGTCAAAAACAGTGTCTGTAGCTTCCTGAGCGAGCTGTCATGTCGACTCGCGTGACTTGACACTCTGAAATTTTAAATCGGTGGGAAGATGGAGAAGCAGTTGCCTACGGTTGCCTATTGCCTAACATAAAGGTCTCGACTGTCTAGCGTTATATTTTGCCAACGAACTCCAATTGAAACTGTGATATGGCTTTGTGCCTTTATAAAACAGCAAAAGACTTTAATTAAGTAGCCTATATAGGCATTCTGTTTGTGCTGCATTATTTAAAGAAAAGTGCACACTTTGCTCACGCGATCAGCATGGTGATCTGGTGTTTTCTCCAAAATGAAAGCTCAAGGGTTTATTGCTGGCAATTGAAGAAATTAGGACAAAAGTATTGTAATTTTCCTATACTGTGTAATTTAATGCAAAATAATTTTAGGCTACATTTATAGGCTAGGTCTATATGGATTTTACGTCATAGGAATAATTATATAAATCATTATTATAATAATAGTTTGGCATCCTAAAACACCAGTGATAATGTAATGTAGACTGAGACTATATATATCATAACTAAAAAGATGTTTGAGCCCTCTTTAATGTCCAGGTACAAGTCAATGCTTTTTCTTTGTTCAATGTGCACATGGGTTAAAGCCGGTTGAAGCTCTGAATTTTGAGCTCTCAGAGTGCACCAGATTGAGCATTTAACCTTAAAATGTGCAAAATTTTGTCAGAGGTCCACCCAACATAGTTTTACAAAATCCTATGGAAAACACAGATCATTTAATCTAATCTCATCCTAATCATCCCCATATATATATACACCAATTGGCTTCATCACTATGTCTCCTCTCCACCAGTAAGCTGGTGTGTGGTGGGCGTTCTGGCGCAATATGGCTGCCGTCGCATCATCCATCATCCACAAACTACATTTGTCCTGCCTACACTGTAAAAAAATTATGTTATGTTTTAACATAATCATCACTTGATCTGCATCACAGTGATTCAATAGCAAACGATTTTTAGCATTTTCAAAATAATCCAAAATATTTCTTGAAAGTTTTTCTGATCAAAACACTCCAATAAATTATTTTATTTAGACACACTGACATCAAGAATCGGCCTGTGAATCTTAACAATGGTGACAATAATAAAGCATGTTGCAGTGCATTCTGCGTGTCACCAATCAAAACTCATTCATGGCTCCCATCATGCATTGCGGTATGAATAAATTATGATCTGAAATGTCTTAGTAATTTCCTTTTCCTAATTGAATATTCTGTTTGTCACCATTGTTGAGATTCATACACTGATTCTTGATGTCTGTGTGTACCTAAAAGAAAGATATTTTTTTTTTATCAGAACATTTTTTAAGAAATCCTTTGGATTATTTAGAAATTTCTTTCAGAAATTTGTTCTGTAGAATCACTGTGATGTAGTAATCAACAATATACATTTAAAATCAGAGATAAGGCTCTAAATGAGTTTTGTGATGCAGGTCAAATGATGATTATGATAAAACATAACCAACACCATCAGATCACCTTTACTCTTTGTTCATTTGGCAGTTATAACTCAGATACAGCAGCCAAACAAAAACTAATGTTAACAGTTTAAGGGTCAAGAGCCCAACTAAAGCAAACACTGATCACCAAAATGGTGGCTTAAAAAATTAGATTTTCTCCTTTGGTAATTCTTCTTGTTAGCATCAGGTGTCTTCAATAATGGTCAATCATCACTCAATGAATCACTTAATTAGCTCTTTAACTTTAACACTCATATTTTAACACTTTAACACTTTTGAGTCTGGAGCCGTATAAACTCCCAGGAGAGTTCATTTAACACTGGAGTTTTTGCTGTGAATAATAATAAAAAACAAAATGCTTTTACTATTGTTCATTTGCACTTATGAATTTAATGTATGATTTATTTTTTATTTTATTAGTTTACACAAGACTATAAAATGCTTATTACGAACTAAAAACTTGCAACAATTACTTTCACAATATAAAATGTCACACTTACTCTGTATCAGTCTACAACCCGAATTCCGGAATAGTTGGGACGTTTTTTAAATTTGAATAAAATGAAAACTATAAGACTTTCAAATGACATGAGCCCATATTTTATTCACAATAGAACATAGATAACATAACAAATGTTTAAACGAAGAAATTTTACACTTTTATCTACTAAATGAGCTCATTTCAAATTTGATGCCTGCTACAGGTCTCAAAATAGTTGGGACGGGGGCAACAAATGGTTGAAAAAGCAAGAAATTTAGAAAGGATTCAGGTGGGAGAACATCTAGCAACTAATTAAGTTAATTTATATCAGGTCTGTAACATGATTAGCTATAAAAGGGATGTCTTAGAGAGGAAGAGTCTCTCAGAAGTAAAGATGGGCAGAGGCTCTCCAATCTGTGAAAGAGTGCGTAAAAAGATTGTGGAACACTTTAAAAACAATGTTCCTCAACGTCAAATTGCAAAGGCTTTGCAAATCTCATCATCTACAGTGCACAACATCATCAAAAGATTCAGAGAAACTGGAGAAATCTCTGTGCGTAAGGGACAAGGACAAAGACCTTTATTGGATGCCCGTGGTCTTCGGGCCCTCAGACGACACTGCATCACTCATCGGCATGATTGTGTGAATGACATTACTAAATGGGCCCAGGAACACTTCCAGAAACCACTGTCGGTAAACACAATCCGCCGTGCCATCTGCAGATGCCAACTAAAGCTCTATCATGCAAAAAGGAAGCGATATGTGAACATGGTCCAGAAGCGCCGTCGTGTCCTGTGCACCAAGGCTCATTTAAAATGGACTATTTCAAAGTGGAAAAGTATTCTATGGTCCGATGAGTCCAAATTTGACATTCTTGTTGGAAATCACGGACGCCGTGTCCTCCGGGCAAAAGAAGAGGGAGACCTTCCATCGTGTTATCAGCGTTCAGTTCAAAAGCCAGCATCTCTGATGGTATGGGGGTGCATAAGTGCATACGGTATGGGCAGCTTGCATGTTTTGGAAGGCACTATGAATGCTGAAAGCTATATAAAGGTTTTAGAGCAACATATGCTCCCCTCCAGACGACGTCTATTTCAGGGAAGGCCTTGTGTATTTCAGCAGGACAATGCAAAACCACATACTGCAGCTATTACAACTGCATGGCTACATCGTAGAAGAGTCCGGGTGTTGAATTGGCCTGCCTGCAGTCCAGATCTTTCACCTGTAGAGAACATTTGGCGCATCATTAAACGAAAAATGCGTCAAAGACGACCACGAACACTTCAGCAGCTGGAAACCTATATAAGGCAAGAATGGGACCAAATTCCAACACCAAAACTCCAGACACTCATAAACTCGATGCCCAGACGTCTTCAAACTGTTTTGAAAAGAAGAGGAGATGTTACACCATGGTAAACGTGCCCCCGTCCCAACTATTTTGAGACCTGTAGCAGGCATCAAATTTGAAATGAGCTCATTTAGTGGATAAAAGTGTAAAATTTCTCAGTTTAAACATTTGTTATGTTATCTATGTTCTATTGTGAATAAAATATTGGCTCATGTGATTTGAAAGTCTTATAGTTTTCATTTTATTCAAATTTAAAAAAACGTCCCAACTTTTCCGGAATTCGGGTTGTATTTCTTCTGAAGACACGTGTAAGGTCCAACATGGAAAATCATTCGGTTTTCACTGGCTTCTCTCGAAAATTCTCAGACAAAACAATTGTTCAGCGAATCATCTTGAGCGGTTCATTTTAATGAATCGCTCAAATCCGCAAAATGATGGAATGAATCTGACCATGAATAAAAACTAAAGCAGCTAGACAATTTTTTTGTGTGTAATTTAATGAATCTGTGCTCATAATTGTAAAAAACAGTGTTGACGTTGAAGATTTATGTTTGAAGCGGTTTTAAAAGCTTGACGTTTAGGTTTTAAGACCATGCAGTCTACCAGACAGCAAGATAGATAGATAAATTAAGTTTAGTTTACTATCAAAGCATTAGAGTATAATTGAAGTAAAACCTGCAGAAAATGTAGTGCAGTTGTTTCAACTTACATTTATAAGTTAAAATAACAACTACACTTGTTAATTCAACAGAAAATCTGCAGTTGTATAAACATACATTTTTCAGTTAAAATAACAATTTTACTTGTTCATTCAACTTTCAGTCTAGTTGAGGACAAGACAACTTAAAATTTATTGTTGTCTGGACAATCTAGTTATCTCTACACAAAAAAATAAGTTGAAATAACTAAATGAAGTTTTATGTAATAAAGTTCGGGAGGAGCTTGTTCAGGTAATCAACTAATCAACTCAAGAGGAAGCCGGTATAAATAAAGCTTTTCCTCACCTCCTGTCTCACGACAAGTCTCTCAGCATCCCTCCACCACCCCATCACCTCACACTCGGCTGGGTCTACCCCAGTATAGGGGGGAGTCTCTGGGTTCGGGCAAAATTCTGGGCTCGGAGCCCTCACCCGGACAGCAAGCCAAATACGCATTAATATTACATTTGATTTCATGTACGTGTGAACTCGTGAAATTGCAAAAATATTTTTTACAGTGTGGGGGGGCGGGGGTGGGGGGGGGGGGCTACAAGACATTGTAGACACTGATAACTAATGCCTGTGTGAAGAGGTTAAGTGCAGGTTTTTCTCTTTTTATTCAAGTCCAAACTGTTAGAAAACAGCACAAAAAGGTTTTTCAGTCTGTAAATTAAATTGTTTTAATGAGATGGCATTGCAAGTGGCTTTGCATGTTCGTAGTATTACCGGTGGACTTTACTTTTAGTTCTTGTATATCGAGTACGCTTTGTCGATTTTGTTTTTCCCATCAATGGTATAAAAGCAGAAGTGGGTCCAGACTTTGGACTTGTGGTTGTGGTTGGAAATGTGGCTGGGGCATCTATTATTCTACTCACTGCTGTCAGATATGTTGTCCCACCCCTAATGGTGAGTGGAAAATTTTGTTTTCAAACCCTGTTTACATTTCAAATATTGTTACTGACCTGTTGTGCTATTCTCCATCAATCTATCGTGATTGGTGTCTGTCTGGACAAACTTTGAATCTCTTTACTCGCGTGATTACATTCGCTTCACTGAGCTGAGAACTGAAGTGAGAGAGTTTGTGTCTTTTGTGACGTCATTGTGACGCATCAGGCGTTCCATGAATGTCCTCGAGCAGCGGAGCTCGAGCGCAGCGCAGCGGACTGACTGGACTGTCTCGAGTTATGAAACATCTGGAGGGAGTCAGCCGCGTTTCCATTACCCTTCAAATTGCGCAAATTGCGAATTGAAAATAAGCACAATGGAAACACGTCAATTTCGCAAAAACTCCGGTTTATCGCAAAAAAGTTTTTACGCTCCCATGGTGGTTTTTCAGGCAATTCAAAAAGGATTCTAAACCTCAAAGAAATGCCACAACCAAGACCTCGGAGCAGAAATGAGGGAGAAACACAGAGAAACACATCATATGAGCCGTTCACAGTATATGCTATAGGGTCTTTCCTTGCTATTAATGCTTGGATAACACGCCACGTCTCGATCCTTCCATTAATAATAATTATGACTAGTGCGGTGGCTCTGATATGCCTATATATAAACCTACCAACGTCCGTTGCCAATTTTCGCAATAGTTTTTTGTCGATATTTAGAAAAAAATCACAAAAGTTTCGCGCAAATCTGTAATGGAAACGCGCACGCGACAGTCGACGCATTTCATTTCTCTGCAGAATATTATGAAATATTTGAAACACCGCTGCTTCAGTTTGATAAGGCAGCTTAAATTAAAGTGTTAGTTGATCTAGGTGCCTAAAAGAAAACATAAGTTCAGTCACCTATTCTAAAGCTTTTAGGGCTATAGGCTATTCCTTTTTAGATTAACTGTAGCCTATAAATAAGCTATACTGCAGCCTAAAAAATATTGAACGCATGCCAAAAATGTGTGTAGGCTAGCCTATTTAAAAAAAAAAAAAAACATTAGCCTATAAATAATGTAGGCCTAATGCATATAAAATCAATATAGTTAATAATTAGCAGCAAATGCCTCCAACTGTGACTCCATAGGCCATAATAGCTTTTTTGGTTTGTATATTATTATGGTATGTGTATTATTTTTGTTTGTACACTTTAGTTATAGCTCAATAAAATATAGTAGCATATTCCAAATGAACAGATTCAAATTTCACGGTCAATATTTGTTTTATGTTATCTGAAACTATTTGCTATATTTTGTTTTTGTAGTTTTAAATCTGTTTTGTTGTTTTAGGGTAAGGGTTAGAATTTAACTTATTTTACTATATTAACTTATTTTATTTTTTATAAAAGCTAGCATGCAAAGTAACAAAGTTAATTTAGAGTTTTTTTTTGGCTTTGTTGTAGATTTAAGATTGTCTAATAAGTTCATATATTAGTAAAGCACAAATTGTATTTTATTTGTTTTAAATCGATTAAGGCATTAACATCTGACATGGTGAAATCAGGTTAAACTGGCCACTTTTGCCATTAATCCCAATTTAAAAACCGATAAGCATGTTAGGAAGAGCTGAGTCAGTTAATTCAGACTTGTTTGCAAGGTTGTCCCCCATCTTATGGAGAGTTCTCCAGCAGAGGGCGCTACACCCTATGCTTTTATGCTTAAAATGAGAGACAATGAATGTGCAAAGAATTCGGCATGTTTCTTCTTTCTACATGGGATACTTAAGAAACGAAATGTGTCCGTGTCATCACATTACATCACGCCCAGAACTGTGTTGGGATAGAGCTCTCCTCAGACTTTACTGATTTTGCCTTGGCTTTTCATCAGTTGTTATTCTGATGATTTTTTTTAGAGGACATTAACTGTCCCAATACATTTTGTCTTCATTTTTAACTCTACATCCCTTATATTGTTTTATAATTTCAAACTTAACAAGTATCTTTTTGTGTGTTTTCACATTTTTTTCAAGGGAGAGTTTACTGAAAAATTAAAATCATCTATCCTCATTTATTAACCCCTGTTCCAAACCCCGAATGCTTTTCTTTCTTCCACACTAAAGAAGACATTTTGAAAAAATCCAATAAAAGTAAATGGGGTCCAATGTTTGTTTGTCTTTTAGATGTCTTCTTTAGTGCTCTGCAGAAGACGTGAGACTGAGTAAATGGATGAACTATTCCCTTCGCTGTATTTTGTCTCTTGTTGCTCTTTGTCCCTCTTGGTTTCTAAATTTAGTTTTCTCCAGGAAGTGCAGATAAAATGTCTCCTCCTCTCTATGCTGTGGCACGGGCTCAACAAACCCCACACACACAGTGTCTGTTTTCTCTTTCAGGGGCCAATTGCCTGCTAGTATTTTTATAATCTCCATCTTCCCTGACCTGTTGCTCTTCTGCTGGCGCCAGTGGTCTCTGACCCCCCCGTGTGTCCCGGGACTCCTGGGTGGATAATTGAGAGCAGCTGTTGCAAGGTGCCTTGCCCCCCACCCCGGCACCCGGCCCCGGCCCCTGCTCACTGCACTTGCTCTCGCTTAACATCTCCTTAAACTCTGCAGGTCTTCTCCATCAATCTCTCTGATGGACTGATAACCCTAATCTCAGCCTCTCTCTTTCTGCCCTCCTATTGGCTACTCGTCATTTAACAGGCACTTTTCTTACAGTACACTGATGGCAGAAACAGGCCCTCGGGGCGACCCGGAGATGAGTGGTGCATGTGCTCAAGGGCGCATTATAGTACTTCAAAAAAAGTCCTACAAACCATGTTTATACTGTGTTTTTAAAGGTTATACATCTATACTCATAGGTTTCAAGCTTGTAAGAAGGACAGGTAAACATGAATTATTTATGTATGAATTTAAGGGGGCATAATATCTTGGAAGACATACAAAACAAAAGCAATATTTTGATAAATAAAAACTTTTTTTGCCAATTAAAGATCATTGTATATGTGCCCTTCTGACACAAAGACTGTCCCAACTGTTCCCCGTCATTGGGTGTATATATTACGATATTTGCCCCCTTGCGTTGATTTCCACAGGCATTTATAAGGGCAACTTTTCTAACCTTTTTAAACATATGCATCCCCTTTCATGTAAATTCTTACTTATATGCAATTAGAATAAGACACTATGGACTGATCAAATGAAATCAGTGCCAACAAAATCCATCTTTCCACTGCAGATGTGCACAGATGCTACGTCTGAAGTGGCATTTACATCTATTTAATGTAACATTAAACGTATGAATGTGTGTAGTATGAATATAATCTGTACATACTACATTCTCCGTGTTGTCACATGATCTGCCGGCGTCTCCCGTGGCCTCATGGGATAGTGAAGTGCTGCCCAGCGCCAGTGCATTAGCGACATGCTAATGCTAAACTATATTTGATTCAATAGTAAGTGAGTGACAAGCTCTATTGTGGGGTTGATGTGTGTGGAGAATCAAAAATGCAAGTGTTGCGAAATTAAACCACCGTCATGTGACCAAAAATGGCACTTTATGATGCATAGCATTCGGACATTCATTGACCAATGAGAATTACAGAAAGGCCGTTCAAGTTGTGCTTTCAGAGATCCACAACTTTTCCAGAGAAGAGATTTCTTATACATTTCTGAAAAACGGAGAGATTACAGTATTCTTAATTGTGTGGTTCGAGGGACCCTGACAGAGAACTGAAAGATGATTCGTCCTCCTGAACACGTACACGTTCCCTGCGGTCGCCCTCCGCATCGCCTCCGCACCGCGAGAGCTCCTCAACCCCCGGAGATCCCCCGCCCGCTGGAGGAGCACACGCCGCTCTCTCGGCGCAATGCACTCTCTCTCCATTCGTTCTGTCAGTGTTCATTCTGAACGGTCATTTTACGCTCTCAGCCTCCTGTAAACATTCATGCACTCATTAAAACTTGACCTAATGTACACAAGCATAGTATGGGTAGGGGTTGGGTTAGGCGATAGAAAAGAGCATTAACCTGATATAAAATCAATGTCCTCACTAACATAGTAAAACAAGTGTGTGTGTGTGTGTGTGTGTGTGTGTGTGTGTGTGTGTGTGTGTGTGTGTGTGTGTCCCATATGTGTTTTTGAGTTAGAATATCATGTCTGTATTCTTATATGGTCTAGTTTTTTTAATAATTCATCCCTTCCTATAGCGTTGCTGAAAAATACAGTTCTGTAATAGGCCTACGCTATTCTTGTAAACATTACATGGGAGGTCTTTATAACAGATGTTCCCTCTCTCTCCCTTCCCTTTTAAATGTGTCTCTCTACCAACACCTGTTGAGGCATGAGGGTCCTTAAAGTGTGTGTGTGTGTGTGTGTGTGTGTGTGTGTGTGTGTGTGTGTGTGTGTGTGTGTGTGTGTGTGTGTAAGGAAGGAAGATGAGGTGTGGGGAACTTTAGAAGACAATAACTTCTTGATTGTAACAACACTTGTCTCCCTCCCCTCTTTCTCACACACACACACACACACTCTCTCTCTCTCTCTCTCTCTCTCTCTCTCTCTCTCTCTCTCTCTCTCTCTCTCTCTCTCTCTCTCTCTCTCTCCCTCCCCTCTCTCTCTCTCTCTCTCTCTCTCTCTCACACACACACACACAGAGAGAGAGAGAGAGAGAGAGCTCTTTGAACTGAATAACGGAGCATGCATAAGCTAATCAGCCGTTTGCTTCTCATTGGCACCTCAGTGAAAGACAGTTTTTAGCCTGTTAGCATTCCTGTGAAAGGCAGTAATGCAAATAAGCTAAAGGGCATGAGATGCATCACTTAAACACACAATTGGTTGAACTTAAGAGTGCTTTTAAATAGGACTTAAAGGGTTAGTTCACCCAAAAATGAAAATCATCCCATAATTTAGGCTACTCTCCCTCAAGTCATCCTAGGTGTATATGACTTTCATCTTTCAGCCAGACACAATCTGAGTTATATTAAAAAATGTCCTGCATGGCTCTTCCAAGCTTTATAATGGGAGTGAACAGTACCTGAGAAGCCCAAAAAAGCGCATCCACCCATCATAAAAGTAATCCATACGGCTCCACGGGTTTAATGAAGGCCTTTTGGAGCAAAGCCATGCATTTTTGTAAGAAAAATATCTCACTGATATAGACTCTTCCGCCAGAACTAGACTCGCGTACGGCCGTTACCGGAAGCAGTGATTACAGTTTATGAAGTTATAAATATAGATTATAGAAGATATAATATAGATATTTTTGGGCAAACTAACCCTGGTATATATCTAATTTCATAATTGTCTTGAAATATGGTTATAATATAAGCGTACTGCGGAAAATTACTGACAAGTATTTATGGTAAGCTAAAATGTAATTTCATTTCTTTTGAAACGTATGTATTGTAAATAAATAATCATTCAAATAAATTGTTTAATATTATTATGTGTTATAACTGCAACAGCTTGGTTGCAGCACGAATAGAAAAAGCACCATGATCTATGATCAGCAGTCTTTTATTAATCCAAACTTCAGAAACAACCAAAATACTCACGATTCTCATAACAAAAACCATGCAAGAACAGAACAACCAACAAATGGAGACAATAAGAGACAACTGGGAACACACACTGAGGGCTATACACCTGCAAACTAAGGAGGAAGCAAAATAATGAGCAACTCAACTAGAAACAGGTGATGAACGTAATCAGTAACTATGGTAACAAAATGAGCGGGAACCTGGGAAACAAAGGAAACATAAACAGAACACAGGAAAACGAGGTGATGCAAACTAAAAGTCCATGGATAACTAAACTAAACTCAGGCAACTAAACTAAACTGATGTCACTTCCTAGAGGATGCCTTGCTTTTGTTAGTTAAAGGTTTATTAAAGAAAAGATTAACTGGATGGAGAGTGAAAATTGAGGACAAAAAAAACTATAAATTGATTGCCAGTTAAAACTATATTCCTCACACATTTTAATAGAGAAAGAAAAGGAAGAAACACAAAAGGATTTATTTATTGATTGCCATTTTTGTTTGTTTTATTTGTTTGTTCGTTGTTGTTGTTTTCAGCCGAGAACATGGAAAAATGAAACACATCCGCTCAAACGTGATACTGTGAAAACAAGCATCTTTAATAAGTTGATGAAGGGCCTTTACATTGTTGACATTATTTTCTGAGTGTGGACATTAATTTAAATGTTGTGTGTTTCTTTAGCGGCGTCTCTCAGCAGTGGGACGGATGTAAGCACATCTGGAAAGGCTTATACGCGCTGAAGCAAGATCTCTGGAGCCGTGTGTGTGTGTGCGCGCGAGTGTGTGTGGGAATTCTCTCTGCTTTCTCTGTAGGGGGGAGTTTTCTAAAACCCCCCTAAAACAAGCTTTAAAGTAATGACTTGAATGTGAGTGTGTGTCCCCAAATGCAGAAAAGAGTGATGATATTGATAAACCCCTCATTTTTATGTTTGGTTTTTAAGATTCATGTCTGGAACACATGAGCACCACATCCCTTCCCCTCTTCAGTCTGGCAGTCTAGCCCATGCATTTCATGTTAAGATCAGTCAATGTCAATGCTTGCCAATTGGTCAAATGAACAATTTTGGTGCTGTGTTGGGTCACCAGTCATTGAACAATGTAACGTCTGGATGCTGAAGCAAAACCAGCTGAGAACAACTTATCCAGCACACACACACACACACACACACACACACACACAGAATATCTCTTTCCAACAGATACACACTTCATCAATATATACAGTACATCAGCTGACCCACTTTCTATAAATCCACACATGCAAAGCTGTAAGTGCAGGGCAGAAAGCTCTGGCGTGTGTGTGTGTGTGTTGGCTTTGGCTCACTGATGTGGCCTTCATGGTCTGGCTCTCAGGGTATTTTAGGATCTCAGCGCTGATAATTAAACTGCACATGAAGTCCTCGAAAGAAAATAAATAAAGAGCCACTCAAGGACAATGGATTACTCTATCATGTTTCTCCGTGTGTGTGTGTGTGTGTGTGTGTGTGTATTGTTCACAGTGTTAGTGCACCTGTTTTTAGAAATGTATGAATGTCATTGCAAGTGAAAAATATCAAACCAAGTGCCATTTTCAAGCAAAAATAAATAAATGTTGCCAACCTGACAGTGTTGGTTACCATTGACATCTATTGTATTTCTCAGAATATCTTTGTTCACGTTGCACAAAATAAAGAATAATTCACACAGGTTTTGAATGATATTAGGGTGAGTAAATGAAGACAGGATTGCTGATGAAGTAATATGCGATAAGATGTGTAGTTAGTCTATAAGTGTGATGGGACCCGCCGTTGATCCAGCAGAGGAATGAGGTTGTTTGATTCATGCTGGGCTGAGCCCATCCACACACACACCTGCGTGACTCTCCACCCCCCCCCCGCAGCAGGACGGACGGGGGGGCACTGAGGGGGGCAGGAGGGGGGGGGGGGGGGGGGGGGGGGGGGGGGGGGGTATACTGAGGGGGGCAGGGCGGGGGGCTGTTGTTTTGGCTCTCAGGTGGACCGATATCTAGAATTACACAGTGACAGCTGTAGAGACGCTTCAGCAGACCTTAGACCGAGCTGGCAGGTCACTGTCTGTCACAGCTCACCGGTGTGTGTGTGTGTGTGTGTGTGTGTGTGTGTGTGTGTGTGTGTGTGTGTGTGTGTGTGTGTGTGTGTGTGTGTGTGTGTGTGTGTGTGTGTGTGTGTGCGTGTGTGTGTGTGTGCGTGTGCGTGTGCGTGTGTGTGCATGTTTAAGAAGCGGTAAAAGTGCATGTAAATCTAAGACACTTGATTACATTGATTGATTCCAGCAGAGCTTGATATTAGCATTTTTGTATCCTTTAATTGTATTGAATGTGCACTTAAAATATTTTTTTTTTTAAATGGTACTTGCTGATAATACAATAAATGTTTTGATTATATTATATTATATTATATTATATTATATTATATTATATTATATTATATTATATTATATTATATTATATTATATTATATTACATTATGTTAAGGGCTGTGCAATGATTAATCGTGATTAATCGCATCCAAAATAAAAGTTTGTGTTTACATAATATATGTGTGTATAATTATTTTGTATATATAAATACACACACATGCATATATATTTAAGAAATATTTGCATGCATATACTGTATATACAGTATATTTATATTTAAATATTTTACACGTGTTTTTCTTAAATACATACATGCATGTGTGTGTGTTTATACATACAAAACTAATTATACACAGTACACTCACATATATTATGTAAACAAACTTTTTTGGATGTGATTAATCGTTGCACAGTCCTAAATAAAAGCAATTAAAGGAACGTTCACCGGTTCTCAACAGTGTTTCGTAAGCCACTTTTAAAAAGTGCTCTTAGTAATAATGTCAAATTTAAAGTACATTTTAGATCTTTATGCTTAATCTTTTGTCGTGTTGTTTGTGTCATTATTTAATCTTTCCAGAAGTGCACTTATTTTGATGTATTGACTAACACATTAAAGCACATGTAAAGTAGTTGATTATGATTTTAGCGGTAGTTGAGCGGAGAGGCAGATCTCGGCAGGCGGAGCTGGGGCGGCGGGCGGCCGGATAAGAGTTCGCATGCGCACACACACAGTGCATCCGTGTGGATGTGTCGGGTTATAAAGGGAAGGTAATGGCCAGTGTAACTGATCACGTAACCAGATTCCAGAAATGAAGTACTTGTATTTCGATTATATTACATTTTAAAACTGTAATCAGACCACAGTTACTTTTTGATTACATGATTACATATTCACACAATGGCAATACATTATTCATATAATTTATTTATTCTCTCTGACTTTTCTTTTTTTATCTTTTTAAATTTTAGTTCAGAAGGTCTTCCAGGTTTGTGGAATTACACACAAAAATCATTTGAGAAGTGTTTTGTTTTTCAACATTTCTCCATTGCATCTCTCGTGAACAATTGATTATCACTCAATGTTTGAATCATTGTCACAGTGGGTCAGTTATCCATGTATGTCTTTTCATCAGCTTGTGTACTTCAGACGGATTAAAATGCAGCAATTCACATCATTTCTTATTATTTAAATATATTTACTTGAAGTACCATCTGAGATTTTAAGGTAATAAATGAATTATTAAGTCAATAATCTAACAATACATTTGCGAGTTCACGGTTCTCTGATGTCAGTTAATGGTCACATGACATGCTAAGCAAATAAAATAGTTCATCTTTTACAGAAAGGGTTTTATTTTGATTGTTTTTATATTTATTTATTTTAATTTAACATTTTTTAATTGAGCTTTTCATTAAACTCACAAACCCCCTGCATGAACACAAGTTTGGGAAATCATGATGTTATTTAATCAACTTCATGTTGTTGATTAAGAACGGAAATATATTTTCTTTCTCTTTGAATTTTTATATCAATATGGTACAGAAATATCCTATTCAAATCAATGTGATAAACAAGTTACGTCAAAAGTAATCTAAAAGTAATCAAAAAGTAGTCCGATTATATTACCGTATGTGTAATGTAATGGATTATGTATAAAATTTTTGTTATGTAGGCCTAATTTGGAAACAGTTACTGACTAAGTCAAATCTAGCCAGCACTGGGAATGGATACGTGAATCGATTGGCTGAGAACGAACATTACATTGAACGAACCAATCAGAACGTGAATAGAGTTTCATGGCTGAACTATTCATTTGATTAATTGGTTTTTAATTTTGACTGAATTTATTTTACAGTACTGATTGTAAAGACTTGCATTGAGAGTGTGTCCATGAATCCTGAAATGTTGTGTAGATCTGCCACACAGGCTGGCGTGTGTCTCAGTCGTGTGTAACCGGAATCTTTAGTGGTAGTAAGGGGACAGGTGTGGACCCACCTGACCACATCCAGAGGTCACGGGCCCCTTCTGTCCCCCTCCATCCACCTGTCTGTGCCTTCTGTGCTGGGACCTCGGCTTCTCCAAACACTCTCACCAGAGGAAACGCCTGCTCACAGACACACACAGATCAGACGGCTGATCATATAAGCATAGAGCTGTAGAGTTAAGGTCCTTGCACACCGAGGCCGAAATTCTCGTCCAAAATTTCAGCACCTTAAAAAATAAATACGACCTCACGTTGTATAAAAAAAAATTCGGATCAGTAAGCATTTTGAGAGGTGTTATTTTGACAATTCAGTCATAACGAATACGAAAAAACGTATACGAACATTTCGGATTTAATATTGGCAACATGACATCATGACTTTTGCGTAAACATACACTTTCAAGTCAAGTGGCGTGTTATACGCATTTTGAGCTATCCGCGTGAACCGTCATCTTTTGCGTGTATGTCTACGCCGTTAAATGTCCGAGCGAAACGAAGCAAAATGTAGATCTACATCTGGGGTGCGATATTTTTCTTCCTAGGATGGTAGGGGAAGACTCATAAATGGTATTAACCCCAGTGACGGGTAGGTTTAGGGACGGGGTTGGGGTAGGTCATATATTTATATATACAGTAGGCCTAATGTAACGTTAGGTCAAGGCGTTGATAAACACGCTGAAAAGCGATTATGCGTGTTGATAGCACGCCAAAAATGGAAATACGAATTGGCGTGTCATACATACGCCATTTCATGAGATCAGTCTGATATTGGAGAGCAAATGCCAGAAAACTTTATCTTGGAGAATTTGACGAGAAATCTTTGATTAAAGCCCCTTAGCAGCTCTTCTGTATCTACTTGAATAGGGAAGTTCCACAACTGTTTCTCAATATTATGTTTCAATATTTCAAATCACCAATAAAATCTGACAACAATAGAATCATAAATGTTGTTCCTTTAGTTCGAATAACACTTAAAACCACATACTTTACCATAAAGAGCACATTTTAAGACATTTTGAGTCTGGGACAGGGCGAGGAACCCTCTCCACACAACACGATTTATTCATTTTCTCTTCTTTTCAATGAGCGCTTATACCACTTCTTTCACCGATCTGCCAATCACAACCGGTAGGGAAGCCAGCAAGGTACTTGGGATCAGGCGGCAGTCGTTAATACCTGTTAGCTGAAAAGAGGGAAAGGAGGTAAAACACACCAAAAACAGCAATACTCATAGCAATAACCTAAATCACGTCCCAAAATATAATACTCAGACACAAACCGTAGCATACTCGAGTTCTTCCACACATTGGTGACGTAATCCTTTGACTGTTAGAAAGAAATCTGCTCTAAAAAGGGGCTCGCTGGCACCCTTCTGAAACATAAAATAACAAATGGGACACCTATAGTTTTGTGGACGTCCTGGACACACACATGCAGTGGCTATATTGTAAGTCTGCAGGACTACAAGTGCACATGAAGTGTGGACAGGCACAGGCACAAACTGCTAATATGCCATTTTTCAAAGTCTTGATGGTGTGGTTTGGCTCTACTAGAACAGGTTTTCACGCTTGAATGTTTAAAAAACACATAATATTTCACATCTTTGACATTGTTGCAGCTCGTCTCTTCCTGGTCTGTCAGTGAGGCTCTAAGGTGAGTTTCCCAAAAGCATCATTAGCCAACTGTTTTTACAAGTTTTGTTGAATTGTGTTGATAACCACAGAACTTGCGACCATCTTTGGCTTATTTGGACACACCCCTTTAGTTCCTGTCTCTATGAACTTTGAGTATGCCTTGGGCGGGAATTATTTAAATGAGGAATATTGTGACGTGTTCGTTCCCTGAAGAAACTCAAGACTACAATGGAGGCGTTTCAGGGAGTTCAGAAACATTGACACTGAGAAGAAATCCCGTTAGAGGGACTTTGTGCTTTGCAACAGACCTTTTTCCATTCTCAAACAGAAACAAAGTTTAAAATGTAAAATAAAAAATCAACAAAAGAAACATAGGTCTTCTTTAGTCTTAGAAACATAGGTCTTCTTAAGTCTTAGAAACATAGGTCTTCTTTAATCATGACACATTATCACATTTTCTAAAAAGCTGATTTGAAACAATATGTATTGTGAAAAGCACAAGTAAATTTAATTAAAAAAACGAAATTCTCCATTTAAACTTCGTTTAAAGGCACATTATGCAGAAATTGTGCTTTAGTCAAACAGTGACCCCTATAGTCGCTGTGGAACACTTACACTGTCGTAAATAGCTATCGAGACATATGTGGACATTTTTGGACTGGTCTAATTATCAACAATGGATGAATGAACAGCATCGTAAAAAAATGGCATACTACAAGCAAGCGCAACAACATAGAACGCAATCAAGTTTAGAAATAAGAGATTTAGGCTACTTAATCCATCAACAAGATCGCCAGGTCAGCATCGCGGTTGAATCCAGTGCTGCTTTTTAGCTCGCGCCAACTAGTGAAAGCCCGACCGAGTGGGACTGTCACAAGGAAATAGTCAAAGGATTCAGTTGCGAGTAAACAGTAATTTATTGAGCACAATAGTAGATATCCGTGTGGGTCAAAATGGAAGCAGACAGAAGAAGACTCAGGCTCGGCAACGCAGGGACGCAGTGGGCAGACACAGATGCAGGAACAGGTAGAAATTCCTCCGGGAAAATCTCAGGAAACCACAGCATGGTACAGGAGTGGAATGCAGGAGAACACGGTGAGTAGAACCCTGGGAGCCTCAACAACCAACTGACAAAGACAGGACGAGGTAACAAACAATATATCGGACATCCTCATTCAAAACAGCTGGCGCTGATCAGCTCATCAGCCGCGCCCGCGCTCACTCACACAACACGCGCACACATAGCGAGGGCGAATCAGGGACTCTTTTCCGGTTCCTCACGCGGTCAGATTCTCTTTTCCTTTTCCAAGTCTCTTCCGACCGCGTTTTCTTTGCTTTTTCCATCGTCGAGTATCACGTCTGAAATGCGCGCAAGTGTCTTCGTGCTTCATATGTGGTTGTTGATGTGTGTGACGTCGTTGCCGTAAAGCAAGTCGTGATTCTCGCGAGATTTGTCGGGGGCGCTCCTCTCAAACTTGCATTGCTGGTTTTTCCAGCGGCGACCCCGCCAAGCTTTATTACCAGGATGATTCGCCCTACTATGAGTTTGTTTACCACCGAAATGACTTTGAAGCTGTTATATCAAGGTACAATTCTTGCATAGTGTGCCTTTAAACTGTTTAATTGTTTGGGTGAGCAGTGTATCAGTGCAATTTGCTTTTCTTTTCATGGGAAGTTTCTTACAGACACTTCAGCACTAAACTATCTTCTAATGCACCATTTACCCCATAAGGATATCAAAGCAGGCATCAAAGTTTCTATTTGTGTGCATAATTGTAGCAGTTTTCCCATATGCTCCATGAAATTTGTAATCTCATCAGTACCTTGAACCGATCAGTGCCACATATGCTTTTTGGGAAAGGAATATGATATGCTGACATGAGTCACAGTAAGAAGACACCAAATCTTTGTCAAAAATGCACACACTCAGAGATAAATGAATGCTAAGACTTATGAATGCGCTGAGTGGTTGTGAAATGTAGAGATACGAAGGCCGACAGAGGGAGTGCATTTCAGACAGGTGCAGTTATACACCTGCAGCCCGTCTTCAGGACACAAGTGTGTGTGTGTATGTGTGTGTGTGGGGGTGTGTGTGTGTGGGGGTGTGTGTGGGTGGGTGAGTGTGTGTGTGTCACGGCAGTCCCCTTCACCTCTGCCTCACACAAGTGGCAGAACAATAGTGTTGTAAAGTGCTGCAGGTCTCAGGGCAGGACAAAAGTGCACCTTGCACCTTTCAAATCAACCAAAGTACCTCCCGAGGGCCCAAATACCTGTGGCGCAGTCAAAGACACTGCAGGTGTTTTCTCTGTCACCGCAGGTGCAGTGCACAGTGAGAGACACGCCCTCAATCTCACAGAACAAAACACAGAAAACTACTTTCTTACAGTGCTTGCATGAAAGGCGTCTATGGAAAAACCCACTGTATGCTACAGTCATGAAGGATAACTCATATCATGTCGCTTGTTGAGGTGTTCAGGTGAGCTATTACTTCTGGTGGACCAATAAATCCCATAGACTTACACTGAAGAAGTCATACCTAGACACCAGAATATCACAGACACTTGGAGGGTGAGCTCTTAGAGCAAAGTAGCAACTACATTTAGAAAAACGTAGCTAAAAAGCCAGTTGCAGCTCATTGATCTTAAACGTGCATTCAGTAGTTTGGTGCTAATTTAAAAAATCTTTACATATTAATAAACTTTTCACTCTTCAGTATATGTTTCTCCTCTTTCCTTACCTTCTGTTTTAGGCTTTCTCTCTCCCTCCTCTCTCCTTGTTTATACTGCTACACATCTCTAATTCCCAGCCCTCTCCTCAGTCTCCCTGTAAATCTGAATGTGCTATTACACACACTTTGTTTGGCTCTTGCAGAGATTCTTCAATTGGGCCTGAAGCCATGAACACCAGACTTCAGTCTGCGGCTAATGTGATGCTGTATAACAGCTGTGTTTCTCAAGGTTGCTTAAATCCTTAACTGTTATTCCACCACAAGTACAACCTGTCCCCTCCATTCACATGTTGATCAGTACAGATAAAGCAGGGTATTTAGTATTCATCCCTTTATCACAGGGGTGTCCAATCCTGCTCCTGGAGGGCCAATATCCAGCAGAGTTTGACTCCAATCCTATTTAAACACACCTGAACCAGCTAATCAAGGTCTTCGGGATCACTAGAAGCTTCCAGTGAACTGAACTCTGCAGGAAAGTGGCCCTCCAGGAGCAGGATTGGACACCCCTGTGATAAAGGGATGAATACTAAATACTAGGCAGGCCAGGGGTAGCCAAACCAACTCTTGGGGCAAATTCCAGTCAGAAGTGAGCATCCCTATCCCCCACTCACTCCTAAGGGCAGAACATGACCATAAATTATTAAATTACTTCCTTGAAGTGACCATTGCATGTTCCCTTCGCTAACGGACCTGTGGAAGGGCTCTTCGTGAAGGGATTCAGTTGTTCACTTTCGTTTGGAACGGTACGAATGGAGTTGCCATCCCGAAGTTCCCTTCAAGGGTGCAAAAGCACAGTTTGTAATTCGCCTGGAGTTTAGCTCCAACTCTTATCAGACACACCGAAAGCAATCAAGGTGTTACGGATTACTTGAAAACAACAGCTAGGTGTGTTGGAGGAGGGTTGGGGCTGGAGTTTAGGACGGTCTCAGTTCTGTTCCTGGAGATCTATCTTCCAGCCCTGCTCCAACACACCTCTCTTTAAATATCCAGTGCTCCTGAAGATCTTAATTAGCTGGTTTGCCAAGTTGGTGCTAAACTTTGCAGGAAGGTGAATCTCCAGGAACATGATTGACCACCCCTGGCCTGGATGAATAGGAGTGAAGAAACTTTGCCTTTAGACTGCAGTCAAGTCAAGTCAAGTCAAGTCATATTCATTTATATAGCGCTTTTAACAATGGAGATTGTTTCAAAGCAGCTTTACAGAGATAAACATACAATTTACGGTAACAGAGATTGTTTTGGCTTTATAACGATTTTGAATAATGTTAATTCCGGCTAAAGTTGGTTTTGATTGATTCACTTCCAGCAAAAGTATCATTTGTTATTACATTAGGGGCCACTAAGACGACGGCGTTCTCTCTAAACAGACTTTAAACGCGAACCTGTGACCGGATGGTGTTCACATGCGCATTAAAAATTGATTCTATAGTTATATTCGTTTGAATATATGTGTGCAGGTTTGTAATTTCCCAACAAACCATGCCTAAACAAACTACTATAAATTTGATACAGAATTTTATTTTATCACTTCGGGGTACGCGAACCGGATTTTCAACAACGCTTTATCTGTAGAGTGGGAAAGGGATCCTCCATAGGGAGAGGATAGTTGACACTTCAGCACTGCATTGTCATCGAGTCCCATTTTGAGATATGTTTGGTTGCCATATTTCCATTGCACTGTTGAGACATTTAAACATATTTAAATAGACTCCACCATCCCTGTGACCCTATATAAGACAAGTGGTTTGGAAAATGGATGGGTGGTCCTTCATTACATGGAGTGATCTGAAGGCCAAGAATCAAGAGACTTAGACTAAGATTAAAGAGTCTCATATTCAAATTGGTCACCACACTATATATATATATATATTTATGCATTCACACCATGTCGTAATTACCATAAATAAAGCTCCTTATGCTTTCGAACCGCTCTCACGGTACTTTGATGTAATCCATCGATCGGTCTGCACAGCGCAACTTCAGGTCGAACACAGCTTAAATCTAAAAATGACTAGTTTACACGTTGTAATTACAAGTTCTACAGGCACATGAAGTTTTTTTTACAGTTCACAATCGTTACGTTAATTATGACGCACCTACAAACCTCAAACGTCCACTGATGTCAATCCTCATTGCTTCACACGTCACATGACCAAACAGCATGGCATTTGCCGTTTGTGTCGCCATATGTGATGTAGACTTACAGTATATAGTGTATCGATATAGTCTGTAGTTGGAACTTGCCAGCTTAATCGTGTGCATTAATTTCATCTTTACAGCGTAAACATTTTGTGTCTTATTGACTTTCAAAAAATGCTTAAACATTCTTCTTTTGGGTCCCACAAAAGAGAGAAAGTCATACAGGGTTGGAATGGCCTGAGGGTGAGTAAATGATGAGCAGACATTTACCTGCTAGGACACAATCTATGTTCAAGAAGAGGGGGGACATTTGAGGAAACAGAGTCAGCAGGGGAGTTGAGACTATTGAGGTGGAAGAGGACAGAAAGGCTGCATCCGGTTGCATCTGGAAAAGAGAGAGAGAAGGAAATCTAGTAGCCAAAGCATGTGGGTAATCCCCACACAAGAGCACAGTCACCCAGAACTATGTTAGTAATCCAAACCATCATAACAGCTCCTGGCTCAAACACGATCCCTATGACTCAGCTCTCTAAACCACCACCTCAAACATGAAAAGACAAGAGCATCACTGCACAAATATGCCCCTTTAAGGGCAATGGACGACCACTGCTGAGCACAGAGACGTGAACAAGGCCATTTAATATCTAGGACCTGTATTCCCAGTTCAATCAATGATCCTAATATTTGTGTCCGAATGTACAACTGGTCTCAGATCTGTGTAAATGTCTGAAACTATCCACATGGAAAGGTTAAAGAATTGGGTTAGAGATGGCATAGTTGTACTCTTTTTCTCATCGCTCCAAATCTGAATGAAATTGTTGTAGTCCATCTCGAGTCCGAGTCCAAGAACGTATTTTCATGGTCTTTGACTCATGGACTCAGACTCGGACCAGGCTTCATTCACCCCAAATGGAAGGCATATAGTTCACTTCAGACCCTCTTCTTGACTCAGACTTACAGTAACACGGGTCTCGAATGAGTTGGTCTCAACTACAACACGGTCTTTGGTAGAACATCACTAAAGTTTCTTCTTGAAGGTTTGATGTCAACAATATTAAATATCTTGCCTGTCTCCTGACTGCTCATCATTCTTGTCAAATATTATCAAAAATAACTTAAATTGGGACCTGTTCCTAACACAAACTCTCATATGACTTGGAATATAGGGCATGAGCCCTATTGATCACTTACCAATACTTCTTTGGTGCATCTAGAGCTTTGACAGCTCAATCCCCTTATCATCCTAATGTCCATTTGTGTTTCACAGAAAGTCAGTCGGACATTAGGGTGAGTTAATGATGCAGAAACTTTAATTTTTGCCCAAACAATTCCTGTCATTTTCAGCTCCCTTTCTAGCTTTCAGGAGGCGTTTCTCTACCCAGATGCTTCAGATGTTTTTTATCAGTGCTGAAAAAAAAGCCAGTGTTTATATGTGACTGACAAGCCGTTTCCTGTGTCCGACGGGCTCCTACAGCCCAGACAGAGGGAAGAAGGGAATGAAAGACGAAGTGAAAGGAAAAAGTGAGGTTAATCTAGGTCAACAATAGGAATAATGGATTTTTTTTAAATATGGCAAGATTTCTGAAATAAACTGGTGATGTTAGACCACTTTACAAATTCTTCTACTGGTACCTTGTGGCTTTCAAATGATTGAAAAATTAGCTTTGGTTATATAGCCTGTACTACAGATTATACACAAATATGTGCTTGACAAAATGTGGTCTTCATGCCTTATTACTGACGGACATATAATATATGCAGCTGAAAGGCCCTCAGAAATGTTCGACAACAGGACTGACAACAGAGCAACTCATACCACACTGCACCGCCATCAATTACAGACATATTATCTCACCCCCTCACAGGTACGGGGGACATTTGTTTGGCTCTATGGGGAATTCTTGCAGATTTGTGCTGCTTCAAGCGTTGAAAGACAATGACATCACCCTCTGTCACCCATCCATCCAGCAACCCACACACAGTTGTCATCTCTCTGTGAACATGACTCCACGGCTTCAATCCTTCACGTCTACTATGTCTGACTCTATGTCTGCAGTTCAGGCCAACCACATCAAACCCAAAAGCCCAAATGACTTTCGTCTACTGAACAACCAGTCATATCTGACCAGATCGGCCCACATACACCCAAACACACACATATTTGCCAATGAGCAGCTTTTTTGACTAAGAGTTATACTTTATTTCAGCTTCATTTCAATTACCAAATTTTTAAAGTTTAGGTTAGCAATAACAACACTGCTTTTCAGAAAAGTGTTTACAGTGGAAGCAAGGTTTTTGTTTTTGAGTTTAAAGCCAAAATGTGATGTTAGTATTTCTTAATTAATTCAGTAAATAAATGCTGTTTCAGTGTGTAAAGTTGTCTAAATTGCCCTTTTGAAGTCGGACATAACTTGTGGTCAGTAAAATTCCTTTTGCTGAAGTTTTCCGCGAGTAAGCAGTCCTATATGCAGACGGTTTTACTAGGATTTACTAGTTAACATGGGCAGTTAGCCACTGTTGTTGCAAGAAACTGCCATTGACATTAATAGGAATGCTAAACGAAAGCTTTCTCCAGGTATTATAGACCTTTTTAAAGATAATTAACACCAAATTCCTTTCCTTCATCCTTGCACATATCGTGCAAAAGTTACCAAGTTCACAAAGCTAAATGTTCTTAAAAATTCTTAAATCATGGACCCAGTGTATTGGGCTTTTTTTATCACTAGTGGAGCTCCGTACTCAAAGAGCACACCATTTTTAGTGGCCACAGATGTTGGAGATAAAGTATGCCACAGACAGAGCTTGAGTTGCTTTCAGCCTGGAATACTTCTTTAAGCGTGCCCTCCCCCCTACAACTAGCTTCCCCCACCAAAATCCCACAGCTTTGAGCCTCCAAATCAGCAAAGGAAGTGCATCGTTACTCTAGCAAGACTGGTTGGCGTCAACGCAGGTCACAAGGGCTTTGTGGATTCAGATTGCTCAGGGAAAGGCTGAGTTGCGGAGGCAGTCTACAAAACTGAAAACCTCAAAACTCTGGCCACAATCGAAGCACAGATTGTTGGAATTTCCCACATTTATTAAATTTCCCCTCGGGGAGGCATATGCATTTGACAGATTGAGGTTCTGAAGCAAAAGAGCTGGATCCACGGGTCTTAATGGTGCAGACGGACCCATTTCTCTTCCTCGTCTCTCTGGTGCTCCTCTAAGTCTTCTGCCTCCCTTTTGGTCTTTTTCCACCTGCAGTGCGTCTCGGACGTGAACATTTGTTGGCCATGTGTCAGCTAAACTGGGTTGGTGTTGTATTAGCGTCCGGCTAAGCAGAAAGTGTGTGCAGGTGTTCTGACCATCACTCAAAATATCTTGACTGCGTCTAGACGCAGACGCTAAATATTTATTGCAGCATATCTATTCAGAGACCTGTGGATAAAAATAATGCATTCAAGGAATAGTTCACACCAGTTACTTTTTTCTATATTAAAAAATATTGAATACGAAATAATAACTTGAATAATATACGTGCACGAAACGCTTTTAATGTTGTTAATGTTGTTGTTGTAACTCTAAGAGCAGTGAGAACATTCTGCTAAAAATGTCCTTTTGTATTCCATGAAAGATATAAAGTTATGCTGTTTTGTAATGATATGAGTATATGTATACAGAGTATTAATTCATTTATGGGTGAACTGTTCCTTCAACACGTCCGGCCTTCATAAAAACACAAATTAGACACTTTTCTGTAAAAGAACATAAATTACTTTATTGGAAAAAATAGCAAGTGGAAATACACTAAAACATCTTTGCTCAAAAAAAATTGCTTAGCATTTGGTTATACGTCCAAAATTTAAACAATAAGTAGAAAGGCAGCTTCATATATCATTGTGGCTTTGGAAAAGACATGTTTGAAGAGGACCAGGTGAAACAGACTTCATGGAAGACCTCTCTCAAATGAGAGACTGCAAAATCCCTTCGGTTCAGAGGGCTTGGAGTAAACTTTGTACATAAACGACATCTAAAACCAAATGACCCTCTTCTTGTGTTTTTGACACCCTGTTCAGTCTTTATAAAATAAAAACATTCTGACGTTGATTCAGAAGTCAGACTGCCAATTGAGAAGCTGGCAAATGACGTGATACCTCGAAGCTCGAATTACAGAGGCAAATTCCATAGCCTAATTGAACGTCCTATTAAAGC
Organism: Rhinichthys klamathensis goyatoka; assembly: GCF_029890125.1. Taxonomy (NCBI): domain Eukaryota; kingdom Metazoa; phylum Chordata; class Actinopteri; order Cypriniformes; family Leuciscidae; genus Rhinichthys; species Rhinichthys klamathensis. Next base: position 722,704 of record NW_026606576.1, on the reverse strand, counting down.
AGGTCTTTGGTGCTTTTCAGCCATCAGTCTAACGGAGGAACGGAGAGCCAATGCATTTGTCGACAGCCCAACAGCTGTCTCAATACATCCAGGCAAGTCTGTGGAGATCTTGGTGAGAGATGACCTCTCACCACACAGGTTTAATAGCAGCTGCCCCCCTCACAGTCCCGGACCAGCCGGCACCGAGGTGCATCTTGGGAATCCACCGAGAGCCAGTTCATGGGCCCTTTTCCCACGACAAAAATCTGCAGTCTATGTGTAACAGACCCTCACTGTGTGAATGCGTGCAAGACTAAGGGTGTTTTCACACCGATAGATCGTTTGCTTTGTTTCGAAACAGGTACTTCATTTGTTACAATGTTGCATTTTCTTCTTGGTACGGCTTGCTTTCACAAGGCAACCTTTCAAAGCGTACCAAAACGTGATCACGCAAGTCACGTGCGAGTAACTGTCCTCTTATTGGCCAGAGTTTCCTCTGCGTCATCCATCAAGATGATTGACAAGTTCGCTCCATGAGCTTATTGTGGCTTCATTTTTAACTGGCGAAACCTTACAGTCTATGGTCGAGACACAGATCTCCCAGCGCTGTCTAGAGGTTTACTGTGTCAAGACACACGCGAACACTAGAGCAATGTTAAGAGCAGGAATCAAAGCTTTATCGGGACAGTATTCTCGCACAGAGAAGCGCAATTACACCACATGTTAAGGTGAACAGGTGCTCTTTTGGTTTTCAACTGTGATAACTAATCTGCTCACTCACAGAATCGGACACTACTGCTTTTTATACAGCACATTTCCCGTTATGAATTATAATACCATTTGGTTCGTTGGTCCGTTAGGTCGGATTGCTTTCACACCTCAAGCGAACCATCCCAGAGTCCGTTTGCACCTCGTTCAGGTCCAGGTCAATTGTTCTGGTGCGGATCTGAGCATTAATGCCGTGTTCACATATGCCTAAACGAACCGAACCAAGGGAGAAAACACACCAGGTTCCGAAACAAACGCTCAGGTGTGAAAACACCCTAAAACTGATAGAAAAATAATCTCTTCTTTTAGCTTGGGGAATAAAAGATAAGGCACCGTGTGCTTCAAAAACGAGTCTCTATGAGTCCAGACATTGACTTATGGCTTAAGCCCGTCCTGTCCCAGCGCCGAGAGATGGGACTCCTCCTCTAGGCAGACGGACAGCAGCCGGAGAGAGTGTGTTTGTGCAGGAGGGACATTCGGCTGAAGGTACGGGAGCACGTCCCACACTGGTACTTCTTCACTTCGGAGTGGGTCTGCAGGTGAGCCCGCAGGTTCGAGCGGTCCGCAAACGCACGGTTACAGTGGGGGCACGAGAAGGGGCGCTCGCCTTAAAACAGAGATGAAGAACTTTTAGTATACACACATTATATGTCATTGCGTTAAAGATGTTTTATGCATTTTAACCTCTAACCTTGAAATACAATTCAGACTAGATTCTGCAAGGTGAACCTACAAAACTTGTGCCCTAAATACTTGCTCTAAAGAGCCACCTCCAAGTTTCTTTGACATTCTTGTCTCTAGATAGATGGTCCTTTATGCAGACGGTCAAGGTTTTACTAGTTAACATGGGCAGTTAGCCACTGCTGTTAGATGAACCAGCCGAGAAACTGCCATTGACAATAATGGGAATGCTAACCAAAGGCTTTCTCCATAACCACGCCACATCCCTTTCATTTATTCTTGCACGTATCGTCAAAGTTACTAAGTTCACCTAGTTTAAATGACCATGATGCAAGATGAAAGCTTGACTATAACAAACTTTCATTTTTTTTACTCAAGTAAGAAGCCCTGCACATGACATGTGGAATAAAAAATAGATATCGTGGCAACAAATTAAGAATTAATGCTCTTTGTTTTAGTAACGAATTGGAAATAAACCATGGTCATGTTGTACCAATTCATTCCCTTGTTTTAATTGAGGCCATGATGTAACTAAAACAAGGAAACAATTTAGGAATTATTCATTTGTGGCCCCGATATTGTTTTTCCCCCCACATGTCATGGATAAAAGAGCCCAACCCCCAAGTTTCTATAACGTTCTTATCTATAGATACGACAGTTTGGGATTTTTACACCACTTTTATTGCCAGCCAGATGGAAAGCGTAAATTCGTTTGGTAGAAAAGTAAAAGACCTTAGTCAGGGTAGCGGCATATTTAATTTTTGACAGGAATGAAAACAAGGCTGTAAGGGACAGATTACTGTGGAAGCTTGTTTCCGCCACGCAAAATAAAAAAGGTAATTGAGACCTTTTATCTCACAATTCTGACGTTTTTCACACGCAATTGGACTTTATAACTTGCGATTCTGAGAAAAGAATCCAACTTACGAGATATAAAGTCAGAATTGTGAGATAAAAAGTCTCATTTACCTTTTTTATTCCGTGACGGCAGCTTTGTATAAAGTCCGAATTGGACTTTAAATCTCACAATTCTGAGAAAAAAAGTCAGAATTTTAAGATTATTCAATTATCTTTTAAAATGTTTTATTCTGTGAATACAGAATACAGTGCGTTTAATGGATTGTACTGTTGTTGAACAACATACCGACTCTTCAGCTGATGAAACGTCTTTCAGAGGACAAAAAACTCCATGAATCAGTTTTAAAAGATTTACATTTACTCATTTAGTTGACGCTTTTATCCAAAGCGACTTACAGGGGATCAGAGGTTGCACGCCTCTGGAGCAACTAGGGGTTAAGTGTCTTGCTCAGGGACACATTGGTGTCTCACAGTGGATTTGAACCCGGGTCTCTCACACCAAAGGCATGTGTCTTATCTACTGCGCCATCACCACCCCCAAAAGATGATCTAGGATCTTCATAGCAGTGCACGAACGTCTATATCCCTCACAGCCTTGTTTTCATCCGTGTTCAATTCAATGTCATCTAACCTGAACAAGGTCTATGGCACACCTACAATCTGCACAGTTTTGGGCTTGTTGAGGAGATTACCACAAACGGGACGTTCCCAAGTTTAATACTTTAAAGGTTTTGGTCAAATGTTGCACCACTCACAGCTTCAGTTTATGGGCTAACTAACTCACCGGTGTGTGTGCGAATGTGTCCCCGCAGCAGCCAGGGTCTGGAGAAGGCCTTCCCACACGTGCCACACACACAGGGGAGTGTGTGTGAGCGGATGTGCATCTTCAGCGCACCCAGACTGGTGTACTCTTTGGGACAGTGCTTGCAGTGAAAGGCGGCTCTGGTGGCGGTGCTGGCGGCTCCTGTGGTCTGCGGGCCGGGGGTGCAGTGCGTGAGCTGGTGGCGGGACAGGCCGGCCGCGCTGCCGCAGGGCTTCCCGCACTGGGAGCACTGGGAGCGGTCGGAGTCAGGGTCCGGGCTGGGTGGGTCGGAGGTGCGGCAGTCGTCCTCCTCTCCACTGCTGGAGCTGCTGGACGGAGAGCTCAGGTCCAGAGGCCCGGGAGGAGACGGGGGGCTGGGGGAGGCCGGGGAGAAGGCGAGGGGTAACACACTGCTGGCCCACACGAGTATGGGCACCACAGAATCACCTTCAATGGTGTGGAAGTCATGTAGAGGGACGACAGCATAGCGTTGGTCTGGGGAAGAGAAAAGGTGCATGTTCAGGGGGGTTGTTGGAGTACATGAAACAGTCCCGTTTGTTAGGTTTGATGGGGTGGTAGTGCTTTTTTTATATTCTCCAGTTTATCAAAAGCACACTTTATTTTCGTTAGTATCTGAATATCTACTGCATTAGCATGCTCTCACTTTTTGAGATTTATTAATGGGATTAAACTGTGAAAAACTACAGCTGAAGCATTTTAGCAGTTAGTTAAACTACATCCTTCAGTTTGTGAGAAAAAACGGTAACACTTTATTTTACAGGGTCCTTGTTACATGTACTTACCATAGTGATAACAGTAAATTATGCATAATTTCATGCAACTAACCCTCAACCTAATCATACCCCTAACCCTATAGTGAGTACATGTTGTTAATTATTATTACTCAGTACTTAAATATAATTACACAATGACACCTTAAAATAAAGTAACCAAAAAAACAATACAATGAAAAACTAAATAGCCAAACTGAAAGTAACAACATAACTATTGAAAATAGTAGAAAATAGCTAAAAAAGTGTTGACAAAAAAAGTAATGTGAACATAAATAGAGTAGGATGTCATGACAAAGTGTTGGCTAATGATAAGCTCTGTCAATTCACACACTGATTTTGTACACAATAACACACATAAACAAACAGCTTTTAAAGGCACACTCACCAGTTTGACTCTCCAGTTCACTGTAGTTTGGCTTCTTGTTGGAGAAATACTTCTTGACAAGAAATGAACGAGGCATTTTGTAGAGATCTTCTCCAAACTTCAAGTTTTGGAGTAACTCTGGACTGACTCTGTGAAAAAGCTGCAGCGCTTCAGAGTCAGAGTCTGCTTCAGATGTCCAGTAATCTTTGCGTCTAGGGAGAGGACGTTAGCTTCTTAAAGTTGCACATGAGCCACTGCCATTCAGCGCACACGGTTCTCTTCATATGAGGCTGCGGGGGAACGGGGCGGGGCTATAGCACAGGTCACGCCCACCAGGCCACGCCCCCTGTCCGAGAGCAGCCTCCACTGCAGGTGCCCGCGGGAACTCTACACTATGCCAGCGGGTTTCTCTAACTTTAAACAATAGCTCAGATTCCAATCTTGGAAGAACTGGGTTATTAAAAAGTGGCTACATTTGTAAAACTGTTGGTAAACATTGGGTGAGACCCCCTGATATGACTGTAAAGCACTTTGGGTGAACAGTTAGCCTAGTAGTCAAACACAGTAAAGTGCCATATAAATGCTTAGGCTATTACATTTAATTTAATCTCAAACATTGGATATTTTGGAGATGTCAATGCAGGTGGATACATTTCAGTTTAAAAACAGACAAATAAACTGAAACAAATAGGCCTATTTAAAGTGAATAAAATATCAGGTTGGCATCTCGCATCTGAATTAAATAGGCCTAATTCAATATTGTGAAGTAAACACTGAGGGGCAAGTTGTCACAATGGAAACCAGTAATGATCCCGTTGGCCTATATCATAACAGTAAAATGCATTTTTAGAGCTTGTGACAACTTGCACTGATTTGTCATTTCTGAAAAATTAAATAGGCCTAATCCATCATAGGCTAGCCTAAATGTTATTACATTTTAGTTAACATTTTGAAAGCGTAGGCTATATGGTTATTTGTGTGACAACTAGCCCCGGTCACCCCATTAAAGGGTGAAATACACCGGTTTAGACACAAAGCACAATCGCAAGTCATTTAACACTCATTTGGAGCACAAGGTCCCATTGATCCTTCATCTGCGGGATCAGAGGACCACATCAGACCGGTTCCCCGCGCGGGGCTCTGCGGGGCGTGAGAGACGCTCAGCGGGTGCGTGCATGGCTGAAAATTAACCGACTGTCCTGAACAAAAGTGTCCGTCCTGAATCCTCCTCTGTTATTTCCATCTCATGCCTCGGGCACATTCACATGCTCACATATTACTGCTCTGATGGAAATGAGGTGCTAACATGTCCATCGGCTACTTTGCGCATTCATTTCTTCATTGTGTCAGTCGATGTTTCCATGATCTGATTACACGGAGGGTGTGAAGTGCCGTGATTTAGCCCTCGTTCATCGCGAGGACGCCGTGCAGACGCGGGTCAACCGAGCTAAAACCCCTCTCACACCAACACGATCTCATGAACGTGCGTATCTATACCACGAATTTAATTTATCGTGCTATTTATACGCCAAAAATGTTTTTTGCGTGCATATGCTACGCACTGTAATCTCTTGGGTAGGATTAGGGATGGGGAGTGCGTGCGTATTACACGCTAAATAATGCGTATCATATGCACGCGAAAAACTGCGTATCATAAACACGCAAAAACTACTTTTGGCGTATAAATGACACGAAAAAATTTAATTCGTGGTATAGATACGCACTTTCATGAGATCGGGCTGCTCACACACACCCGTCAGACACATTCCAGACACTCACACACATGACAAAAAATAGCTTTGTCTCTCTATTCATATACACAAATAGGCCTAGGTAGCCTACTACAGTACAAATACACAACACTTTGAAAAGTTATTGACAATTTAACTCTTGCATACATGTCGCCTATAGGCCTATTGTCTTGTTAAAATATAATTGATATTACATTTTAAGCCATTTATATTATATATAATTGATATTACATTTTATTAGATAGATAGATAGATAGATAGATAGATAGATAGATAGATAGATAGATAGATAGATAGATAGATAGACAGACAGACAGACAGACAGACAGACAGACAGACAGACAGACAGACAGACAGACAGACAGACAGATAGACAGATAGATAGATAGATAGATAGATAGATAGATAGATAGATAGATAGATAGATAGATAGATAGATAGATAGATAGATAGATACTTAATTCAGAACCGCATACAGAACCGCATACAGATACTCGTACTAATTCTGCCATAGACAGTGGGTAAAGTAAGAGTAGTAGCCTATACTAGTGTGCAGTTCTGAATTCAGCAGAAGTGTGCAATGCTAACAATGCTGGCACTTCATGCACTCGACAGTGCATCATTTGGGACACACCTATTGACTGTTTTCTGACTAACTCAAAACATCTCAAAAGTTCAAAACATCTCACACATACAAAAGATTTTAGTGTTGAATTGGCGTTCACATAATTTGCTGCATTTTATGCTTGTCAGTACACATTATAAAACAGCCACAGGTTGTGTTTAGTGACCGGGTGTCGTGATCTCTTGACCTGGACACAGCGAGCGTATAAAGCACAGAAATGTCCTCTGTTGAGAACAGATGTTTTCCTTGTGTTTCTCAGGGGGAGACAGACACTCACTCACACACTCACTCACTCACTCATGCACACACACACACACACACACACGCGCACACACACGCACACACACACACACACACACACACACACACACACACACACACACACACACACACACACACACACACACACACACACACACACACACACACACACACACACTCACTCATTCAACACTGAGTCTTATGACTTCATCAAGACCAGACATGTGATCAGACTTCACTTACAACATGAGAGTGTGTGTGTGTGTGTGTGTGTGTGTGTGTGTGTGTGTGTGTGTGTGTGTGTGTGTGTGTGTGTGTGTGTGTGTGTGTGTGTGTGCGTGCGTGCGTGCGTGCGTGCGTGCGTGCGTGCGTGCGTGCGTGCGTGTGTGTGTGTGTGTGTGTTTTAAAACATGAATGATCAAAATATGTCTTGAAAAGCTTTGATTCACACAAAATAAACAAGATAAATACTGAATTGAAATATATAAATGATTTTATAGATAAAAGACAAATGTGGAAGCAGTAAAATTAATTTATAAAATAAAATTGTGTTTGGTGAAAACATTTTTATCTTCTTTTACCCATCCATTACACAAAACACCAACACAAACACACATATACAAAATTATAAATATGCACATTTATAATATTTGAACATTTTACTATAATGTTTATAATATTTTACTGTTAAAAATATTTTATAAATATAAATATTTACTCTTAGAGGCTGCATTTATTTGATCAAAAATACACTAATATTGTGAAATATTATTACAATTTAGAATAACAGTTTTCTATTGTAATATACTGTAAAGCATAATTTCCAGCATCAGTCTTCAGTGTCACATGATCCTTCAGAAATCATTATATAATGCTGATTTGCAGCTTAATAAACATTTCCGATTATTATCAATGTTGAAAACAGTTCATATTTTGTGTGGAAACTGTGAAATGAATAGAAAGTTCAAAAGAACAGCATTTTTCAAAAATATATATTTTGTAACATTATAAATGCCATTACTGTCAATTTTTATCAGTTTAATGCGCTTATTAAACGGTCAATTTTGAACGGTAGTGTATATAAATTATACGGTAACTGCTACGGCAAAATCCAAAAAGCATGTTTACCGTATTTTACAATAAAAAATTTAATGTTAAATCAATTGTTAATTTAAACCTGTATTTTTACTATAGATTTTTCTTTTCAAATCACAATTGAATTAATAAAATACAATATTATAGTAAGACTTTTTAAATGTACAGTGTTTCACTCTGAGTTTATCTGTTTTACATCCCTTTGAAGGGGCCGTTCTGGTTAAATGGAGGTGTGAAGGCTTCTGCTGTTGGGCGAGCGGGACTCACGGGAAGGGGGAAGGGGTGTCTTCAGATCCCCTGCCTCACACAGCATGGACCAGATAAGGTACCAGACCCCCGCCAGAACTTAAGCTCAAACATATGGTGAAACGCTCCTGTTGTCGGAGGAGCCCAGGAATTTAACTTAACAACCCTCGTCTACCTTGATGACCTGTCTGCTAGGACTCTGCTGTTCCTCTGGACTCCAGCTCAATCAAAACATGACCGGCTCTAAAGCAAACAAACCCATGTCCTCGGATGAACCGGCCGAGGCTGGACGCTGGGTGACGCTCACCATGTGTCTATGTGAAAATAACCACAGATGTTGGATAAAACACTGGCTTGAATAATTATGAAACAATAGATTCTGCAACAATGACAATGTTAATATGGAGTGTGATGTTTACAGACAGTTTACAGTACATCTACTTGACTAAAAATGTAAAAGAAAGACTTCATAGAGCACTTGATCCAAAGAGGTAGTACAATTCCTCAGTTTTATTTGGCCTAAAAACTCAAAACATCAACTTCTTCCAAAATCACCCACTGTTGAACCAACAAGATTTTAATGTTAAATCAATTGTTAATTTAAACCTGTATTTTAATGTTAAGAATATTCAATACTTGAATGTCAAGAATATTCATGCAACACGGCTTGGAGATACGAGTGAGCTGTCCATATCAGGGGGATAAAAAAATTAAGCTTTTTTTGTTGTTTTAAATTACTTCAATACCAATAATGTTGGTGTTCCAGTCACATGAGACACTAAACTTTGTGTTAAAGTCTGTCATGTTGCAGTAAGTGTGTGTTACTTACTGCATGGGAAACCCTAGTGAAAAAGACCAGTGTGTCTGGTTGTGCTGAATGTGTGCTTGCAGAACCTCAAACCAGAAAAGCACATTTAAAAAAATAACTATACTTGCAGATAATATAATGAAATAAAAAGAGAGAATACTAACATTACTGTTTTTTAACACACTTCAGTGCACTTTGTGATGTCAATTTAAAAGTTTTGCTTTAAAGTACATTTTAAATCATGTTTTAAAGTCCCCCAATAATTGTATCCCTCAAAACTCATCTTTGATCACCAAAATGACATATTTAAACGTTTTTTCCTTGAAAAAAGATTCCTTCGTGCCTTAAAATGGCTTGAATGTAACTCGACACCCTTGCCTCATTTAGTATACGTGGTTCTATGAATATGCAAATGAGCCCCGCCTCCACTCACTCACACCAGCTCAGAGATCCACTGGTTGACGATCACACGTTGATCTGATTGGTTACAAGGTCGTTTGTGACGTCAGAAACACCAGCGATTTCACACCGTGTTTTTGAGATTGTCTTTGGTTCACTGCAGTTTTAAGGAGGAAATACTCAGCAATGCTGTCGACTTATGAATTTACACATGGTTTGTCTTAAAGCACATTAAAAACACCACATAGACACATAAACAACATTAAAAACTTGATTTTCACCAGGGGGAGGACTAATAATCTTCTGTCATGCATGAAGTAGACTTATTTTCATGTGTTGACTATGAAAATACTTTATTATCATTTTAACTGTAGATATTTGATATAATATTAGTTTCATTCCTTGATGAACCAAAACATAATTTCACGTGGACGTCAATTTGACACGATCCTCCGACCTAAACACAGTTGCAGAGCAGGCACACCTGGTGGAAGTGTCTCTTTCAGCAGAATAATCACCCTGACACACACTGCACACACTGTTCAGGAATGGTTGAGGAACATGATGAAGAGTTCAAGATGTTGCTATTGCCTCCAAATTCCCCAGATCTCAATCGGATTGAGCATCTTGTGCTGGACCAACGGGTTCAATCCACATCAACCTACAGGACTTGAAGGATCTGCTGCTCATGTCTTGGTGCCAGATGCTGTGTTGTAACCTGTAATGTGAGGTTGACGTCGATGCCACCCCCTCAGAGATATGCTTCATCTTCTTCATGTGAGGTGACGCACAGGTCCTCACTTTATGGAGCACAACAAGAGTGTTTTGCAAGCAGGTCTATTAGCATTTCCATTCATCTCAACGACAGTTTCCTGGCTGTACAATCTGAAAGTCTTTGCTCAGGGGACGAACATTTCAGCCAAACACCCGAGCCGTGAATCACGGGTGACATCCATCTGAAGCTGCAATGAGTGACGTCATGACATCTCTGATTGGCTGATGGAACAACGGGAACACACACAGTCCCAAAGACCCTTTACTAGTGACTATCATGAGCTCTGACATCAAAGACATGTCATTTGCTAACCAGCCAATCCTTGCCTCCTTGGTTGGACGTCCTAAATGCCCATACGTCACCCTGCCTTTGACTTATGCTGCCATCTACAGGTCAACGCCAAAACTGAGCTGACCCTGAAAAGTCAACCAATCAAACACACCTGAACAAGCTCATCAAGCTCTTCAGGATTACTAGAAGGACATCAGTGAGTTTGATCAGGGTTGAGCAGGAAAGTCGAGGGCTAGAGTTGAGAATAATAATAATTGAATAATAATTCGCTTCACATATGGAAGTGGGGAATCTCCTCAACCACCACCAATGTGCAGCACCACCTGGATGAGGCGACGGCAGCCATATTGTGCCAGATCGCCCACCACACACCAGCTTACTGAGAGGAGACAGAGATGAAGCCAATCAGTGTATATGGGGATGATTAGGAGGCCATGATGGATGGGGGCCACTGGGCAAATTGGGCCAGCATGCCGGGGTTACACCCCTACTCTTTTACGAAGGACATCCTGGGATTTTTAATGACCACAGAGAGTCAGGACCTCGGTTTAACGTCTCATCCGAAGGACGGTGCTTGTTACAGACAGTATAGTGTCCCTGTCACAACACTGGGGCGTTAGGACCCACACAGGCCACAGGGTGAGCGCCCCCTACAGGCCTCACTAACACCTGGCTTTCCCAGGAGTGTCCCATCCAGGCACTGGCCAAGCTCAGCCCTGCTCGGCTTCAGTGGGGGACCAGTCTAGGGATGAAGCTGCGGCCCGCCAGAGAAGCCCTGGTTTCCGGACGGCAGTCATGTGATCATTATCTGAGAACGTTTGGGCATTTATTTCCTTTTGTGCCATTAAACTGATTTAATTGTTATGCTAATCAGATACAAAAGCTTAAAAGACTTAAAATAGGGTAATTTACTAAAAGGCTAATTGACCTTTTACCAGGTAACTGATTGCTGGTTAATTCAAATGTAATTTTAAAACACTTGCTAATGAAATGGGCGATTCACCTAAAGTGAACCAGAAAACCATCCTGCCCCATCGCCGATTTCATTGGCCAACTCGATCACTCAGTGACTGTCAACAACAGTTCGGGCTTCATGGATTGAGTCCAGAGCTCGATTGGATTGTAAGATTGGTTGTAAGACTAATAAGATTGGTTATTAGTATTTGTTTCAGCGCTGTGTAGGAATCACTCCCCTCCACAATCTAAGCAAGATTGTTACAGTGATGGAAAGGGGCTATTGATGAAATGAAATGAAAATGATTTTCAGACTTAATCTAGGGCTTAAATTTCAAATAAAGTAAAGTAAATAAAGCATGCTATAGCATCTGTGGCTGTAGTACATCAAGCTCCTCGCCACTAGAGGTCAGGCATGCCGAAACAATCAACTGTTTCTGTCGTCATTGTTTGTTGACAAGTGTTTATCATTGTCTGTGTGTGTTTGTGCTTTATGGGCTTTAACAAAAACCTGTCTAGTTCCTTTTGTAAGTGAACATCCCAGTGTGTCACTCTGAGTCTGGCGGATCCCTACCACTATGAACATAAAACTTTGTATGTGGTTGGGTGTTGATTAAAAATCATTTTAACTTCTCTTCATGTTGTCTTTGGCAAACAAATGAACAACCTAAATATTTAAGGAACATTTTCTGGGGATAGTCCTTAAGTGTATGAGAGCAACTGAGTTAAAATCCCTGGGTTAAAAATGTTGGTTTTAATGATAAATGTTGATTACTTGCCCTTGCCTGTTTACTTTGATTCCAGATCCTGAATTGTGCTTGCTTGTGAAAGAATCTCTGCGCTTGGTTCGCGGACGAGGATAGGTGTCTTGATTTTTGATTTACTTCTTTTACATTGCTACATTTATTAATTTACTTTATCACAGTAGATAGCAGTGCAGCAGTGCTTAATGCCACCATAAATGAGTAGGGATGAGAGTAGATGAGTTTCTCCTGACTATAGATGACACAAAATCTCCTTTTAGCACTCTTGATGAATGGCTATGCTATTTCTAATTTTGTAATTTCATCTCAATATCAACATTTGTGAGATTTAGTAAGCTTTTGAGGTTAATTGATTTAATTTTATTAATAATTTATCTGTGTTAAAGATATAAAATACTGGATAACCTGTAAATTTCATCTATTAAATTCTGCTTTGAATACAATATGCATTTGGAAGGATGTACTGTAACTTCATCATCTACAGTTAAAGACCTGGGAGTTATTAGACATTCAACAACTTGTCTTTCAAAAATCATATTTCATATGCTACACAAACAGCCGTCTTCCACCTCAGAAACGTTGCTGAGCTCCGGAACATGTTATCAGTTTCTGATGCAGAAGTTAGTTCATGCATTCATGACCTCTAGACTAGATTACTGTAATGCATTACTAGCTGGTTGTCCTGCATGCGTCCTTGATAAACAAGCTACAATTAGTCTGCATTAAATTATTACATTGTTTAAATAAATACCTTTTTCGCTAACTGTGATTTGGTATATGTACATTTCTAAAATATATAACTTATACAGTTACCTCTGATAACAGAAAACATGAGTTTGTTGCATGAGTATTTTGTTTGTTTGTTTGTTTGTTTGCATGACATTTTTTTAGACTTGTCGCCCCCTACTGGTGTAACACAATATAACTTTACACTGAAAAATCCCCACCAAATACTATGTGCTGCTTCGAGACATATGATATGATCGAGTCTACTTTTACTCAATATTATTATGTGTCCTACACATACAAGACACCAGCAAGACATATTGCATTTGAGATAGTATGACAAAATATGCAAAGCAGCCTTCATGCGCACGGCCGCATTAACAATAGGGCTAGGCGGGGCTAAAGCCCCGGGGCCCGAGCAAGGAGGGGGCCCGTGATTGGATGTATGATGCTTTTTGTGTTTGATCAAACTCTATTTAACTCTTGGTTTTGAGACCATGGTGAACTTGAGACGGTTTTGCACAGCGCACTTGAGTTCCGACCCTGAGGTCTTAAAGTGACAGTAGCTGCTAATAAAGCTGCTGTCGCCATTTGTGTCCATAATGTTAATCAAACATCAGAAATAAAGTAATTTACTGCCCTTGACTGAATCACTTTTGTAAAATTAATAAGAATGAATGTTGAATTTATAGTGAAAACTATGTATTATTTACAATATAATATTATTCAGTGCTTTAAGTTTTTCAAGTAGGTCGATTTCTTATGTGCCTTTGTTCTATTGTTATTTGTGACTCTTGTCATCAGTAAGCTTGAGATTCTTTTCTTAAGCTATATTATTTTTTGTGATATTGAAATTGGTCACAAGAATTATGAAATTTTAGTGGCATAGAATTTTGATATGATAAAAAATCGTATTAAAAGTAATGTAACTTAACTGTGAAGTATATCATAGATTAATAAAATTACTCGTATAATGATAGAACATTTAGCTCATGTAGTTGGTGACCTAAAGTGGTGGTGGGGGGGCCCTGCAGTAACTCATAGCCCCGGGGCCCAGTGAGCTCTTAATGCGGCCCTGTTCATGCGAACAAGCTTGTGGTTCTTGCTGTTGAAAAGCAACCCTATAGGATGAATCTGCCTCCAGCGTGCTTTACAGCAGAGATGGTGTTACCTGTCCTGCGGGCTGCTGCATATGAGCCAAACATAGCGCTTTTCTTTCAGGTCAATGAGTTCAACTTTAGGTTTAGTTTCAGGGGGGTCTTTTTCACATGGTTTCAAGTGTAACATCCCAACCTGCAGTTTCCCCTTCACAGCACTAGAGGTCACCCTCTGTGAATACTGATACATGTTGTCTTCTTCTTCAGGTTTAACTGTTTATTGCTTTTAGCAAAGCCACTTGAAGGCAAGCCTGCAAGGTTAGCACAAATATATATATATATATATATATATATATATATATTTGTGCTAACCTTGCAGGCTTGCCTATATATATATGTAACGCCTGCTAACGCTGTGGTATGCAGGAAAAGAGACCAAATGGCGTTTTTTTATTTATGAATGTCAATGGAGGAGAGGCTTTAATGGGGACACGGCTTATTTAATGAATCAACAGCCCATCGGCTAATCTTCAACATGTTTGCTCTTAAACATTAGTTTTGGATTGATCTATTTTTATAGTTTACACCAAATAAAAATGCTGTTTTATTTTCCACGTAAAAGCGGGCACCGTGTTTAACTATGCGTGGGTATAGTTTGATACAGTGAAAATATGGAGCTCAAACTCGTGGAGTATTGCTCAATTTTATTCAGAGGCCCAAACTGAGCAAATATATTCAATTCTGTACAGTTGCTGATATTGATATGCTTATAAAGAAAGATGACATTTTCATCGCTTGTAATGTAAATCAATGAGTTTATTTATAATAGTATAGCAGATACGTACATAAAATCCGAATAAATATCAGTTATCATTCTATATCGGCAAATAAAATGTCTTAGTAAGATGATGATATTTAGATATAAAGATCATGATGATATTTAATGCCTAGTTTTACCATTTTTATTGTCGTTTCAAAATATTCAATTCAATTCACATTTATTTGTATAGCGCAGAAAATGCACAAGTCCACATACAATTTAGAGGGATCTGTTATCTGAGGTAACTGTCTAAGTTATGTATTTCAGAAATGTGCATTTACCAAATCACAGTTAGCTAAAAAGGTATTATTTTAAACAATGTAATAATTTAATGCAGAAATAATGAGTTCATTGAAGTAATGAATACTTGTTCGTTAACAAATAATAATGACATTTAGAAAAATGTAGCATTGGTGATTCAGAGTTTGCGCCATCTGAAGTCTTCGCAGGAGTTGGGTCGTCTCTTCACAGGAGTTGGGTCGTCTCTTCAAAGGTGTTGGGTTATCTCTTCACAGGTGTTGGGCATCTGAAGTCTACGCAGGAGTTGGGTCGTCTCTTCACAGGAGTTGGGTCGTCTCTTCACAGGAGTTGGGGATCTGAAGTCTTCGCAGGAGTTGGGTCGTCTCTTCACAGGAGTTGGGTCGTCTCTTCACAGGAGTTGGGTCGTCTCTTCACAGGAGTTGGGTCGTCTCTTCACAGGTGTTGGGTCATCTCTTCACAGGTGTTGGGCATCTGAAGTCTACGCAGGAGTTGGGTCGTCTCTTCACAGGTGTTGGGCATCTGAAGTCTACGCAGGAGTTGTGTCGTCTCTTCACAGGTGTTGGGCATCTGAACTCTTCGCAGGAGTTGGGTTGTTTCTTCACAGGAGTTGGGTCGTCTCTTCACAGGTGTTGGCCATCTGAAGTCTTCGCAGGAGTTGGGTCGTCTCTTCACAGGTGTTGGGCATCTGAAGTCTTCACAGGAGTTGGGTCGTCTCTTCACAGGAGTTGGGTGGTCTCTTCACAGGTGTTGGCCATCTGAAGTCTTCGCAGGAGTTGGGTCGTCTCTTTGCAGGAGTTGGGTCGTCTCTTCACAGGTGTTGGGCATCTGAAGTCTTTGCAGGAGTTGGGTGGTCTCTTCACAGGTGTTGGGCATCTGAAGTCTTCGCAGGAGTTGGGTCGTCTCTTCACAGGAGTTGGGTCGTCTCTTCACAGGAGTTGGGTCGTCTCTTCACAGGAGTTGGGTCGTCTCTTCACAGGAGTTGGGTCGTCTCTTCACAGCAGTTGGGTCGTCTCTTCACAGGAGTTGGGTCGTCTCTTCACAGGTGTTGGGTCGTCTCTTCACAGTTGTTGGGCATCTGAAGTCTTCGCAGGAGTTGGTTCGTCTCTTCACAGTTGTTGGGCATCTGAAGTCTTCGCAGGAGTTGGGTCGTCTCAGGAGTTGGGTCGTCTCTTTACAGGTGTTGGGCATCTGAAGTCTTTGCAGGAGTTGGGTCGTCTCTTTACAGGTGTTGGGCATCTGAAGTCTTTGCAGGAGTTGGGTCGTCTCTTCACAGGTGTTGGGCATCTGAAGTCTTTGCAGGAGTTGGGTCATCTCTTCACAGGTGTTGGGCATCTGAAGTCTTCACAGGAGTTGGGTCGTCTCTTCACAGGAGTTGGGCATCTGAAGTCTTCACAGGAGTTGGGTCGTCTCTTCACAGGTGTTGGGCATCTGAAGTCCACACAGGAGTTGGGTCGTCTTTTCACAGGTGTTGGGCATCTGAAGTCTTCGCAGGAGTTGGGTCGTCTTTTCACAGGTGTTGGGCATCTGAAGTCTTCGCAGGAGTTGGGTTGTCTTTTCACAGGTGTTGGGCATCTGAAGTCTTCGCAGGAGTTGGGTTGTCTTTTCACAGGTGTTGGGCATCTGAAGTCTTCGCAGGAGTTGGGTTGTCTTTTCACAGGTGTTGGGCATCTGAAGTCTTCGCAGGAGTTGGGCATCTGAAGTCTTCGCAGGAGTTGGGTCGTCTCATCACAGGTGTTGGGCATCTGAAGTCTTCGCAGGAGTTGGGCATCTGAAGTCTTCGCAGGAGAAGGGTCGTCTCTTCACAGGTGTTGGGCATCTGAAGTCTTCGCAGGAGTTGGGCATGTGAAGTCTTCGCAGGAGAAGGGTCGTCTCTTCACAGGTGTTGGGCATCTGAAGTCTTCGCAGGAGTTGGGCATCTGAAGTCTTCGCAGGAGTTGGGTCGTCTCATCACAGGTGTTGGGCATCTGAAGTCTTCGCAGGAGTTGGTTCGTCTCTTCACAGTTGTTGGGCATCTGAAGTCTTCGCAGGAGTTGGGTCGTCTCAGGAGTTGGGTCGTCTCTTTACAGGTGTTGGGCATCTGAAGTCTTTGCAGGAGTTGGGTCGTCTCTTCACAGGTGTTGGGCATCTGAAGTAGAGGTCTTCTTGGGTCCTAAAAACTGTACCCGACCCGAATCGACCCGAATCACTACTTACCCGAACCCGACGTGCATAAATTATTTTTTTTAAAGAAAAACCCGACCCGAGACAGACCCGATAAAATTAGACCCGAGTCCGACCCGACCTGACGGCATTTCCTTTAGAACCCGACTGGGCCCGAACGTAAACGGCATTTACATTGTGCACAGCCTGCAGCCCTGCGTTTCTCAAAAATGCACTTAACATAGACGCGCAAGTGTAAGCGCGCTGAAGTGCTAAAATGTCAATCACACATCACTGTAACCCATTACGTCCTATAAAATTTGGCATAATGTTATTTACCGGTCCATACGATGATTAGAACCACCATTCGTTTTCCCTGACATTTTTCGCAATTTCTGTTATCGCCTCCATGCTTTTCTGACAGTGTCGCATATTTTTAAAATTGATTGACAGGCCTGGCTAAACGACAATTCAAATACTTGCATTTAGTCAAACATCCATCCACATGATGGCGCACTAGTTCTTCTTGGCAAAGGGAGGGGTTGGTTTATGTGGAGCGAGCAACTGAGTAAATAAATGCGGAGGCAACCGTGCTTATGCTTATAGCCCATTTGCACGTAGAAGCGCGGATTCGCTCTCTCACTTAGAAAAAGTGAGAGAACGGTGTCATAGAGTTGTTTTAAATACTGCAATTTTCTTAAATGCCCAACATAGTTTAAAAGAATTCGGGTCTTCTCGGGTCCATTTGGAAAAGGCATATTTATTTTAAATTACCCGAGACCCGAGGCCACTAATACCGAACCCGACCCGTGTCCGAGACACTCGTCGGAGTTTTGGACCCGAACCCGCTCGGGTCTCGGGTCGGACCTCGGGTTTTCGGATCCAAGTGGACCCGTGAAGACCTCTAATCTGAAGTCTTCACAGGAGTTGGGTCGTCTCTTCACAGGAGTTGGGCATCTGAAGTCTTCGCAGAAGTTGGGTCGTCTCTTCACAGGTGTTGGGTCGTCTCTTCACAGGTGTTGGGCATCTGAAGTCTTCGCAGGAGTTGGGTCGTCTCTTCGCAGGAGTTGGGTCGTCTCTTCACAGGAGTTGGGTCGTCTCTTCACAGGAGTTGGGTCGTCTCTTCACAGGAGTTGGGTCGTCTCTTCACAGCAGTTGGGTCGTCTCTTCACAGCAGTTGGGTCGTCTCTTCACAGGAGTTGGGTCGTCTCTTCACAGGTGTTGGGTCGTCTCTTCACAGTTGTTGGGCATCTGAAGTCTTCGCAGGAGTTGGTTCGTCTCTTCACAGGAGTTGGGTATCTGAAGTCTTCACAGGAGTTGGGTCGTCTCTTCACAGGAGTTGGACATCTGAAGTCTTCGCAGAAGTTGGGTCGTCTCTTCACAGGTGTTGGGTCGTCTCTTCACAGGTGTTGGGCATCTGAAGTCTTCGCAGGAATTGGGTCGTCTCTTCACAGTTGTTGGGCATCTGAAGTCTTCGCAGGAGTTGGGTCGTCTCTTTACAGGTGTTGGGCATCTGAAGTCTTTGCAGGAGTTGGGTCGTCTCTTTACAGGTGTTGGGCATCTGAAGTCTTTGCAGGAGTTGGGTCGTCTCTTCACAGGTGTTGGGCATCTGAAGTCTTTGCAGGAGTTGGGTCATCTCTTCACAGGTGTTGGGCATCTGAAGTCTTCGCAGGAGTTGGGTCGTCTCTTCGCAGGAGTTGGGCATCTGAAGTCTTCACAGGAGTTGGGGATCTGAAGTCTTCGCAGGAGTTGGGTCGTCTCTTCACAGGAGTTGGGTCGTCTCTTCACAGGAGTTGGGTCGTCTCTTCACAGGAGTTGGGTCGTCTCTTCACAGGTGTTGGGTCATCTCTTCACAGGTGTTGGGCATCTGAAGTCTTCGAAGGAGTTGGGTCGTCTCATCACAGGAGTTGGGCATCTGAAGTCTTCGCAGGAGTTGGGCATCTGAAGTCTTCGCAGGAGTTGGGTCGTCTCTTCACAGGTGTTGGGCATCTGAAGTCTTCATAAGAGGCTGGATCCAAACTAAAGCTGACATACTCTCTAGTTACTCAGGATGGGCATCCCGAGAAAAAACAGAAAAGTAAATAGAAAATAATGAGCGTAGCTGCTGTTCATAACATTAATCAAGGATAATCATGTGCATTTGATCTGATATAACAGTATAAGGGTAGGAGATCCATTATGTGAATGCTAGGCTAAAGAGATGCATCTTTAATCTAGATTTAAACTGGGAGAGTGAGTCTGAGCCCCGGACATTATCAGGAAGGCTCTTCCAGAGTTTAGGAGCCAAATGTGAAAACGCTCTCCCTCCTTTAGTGGACTTAGATAGTCTAGGTACTATCAAAAGACCAGAGTTTTGTGATCTTCAAGAGCGTGATGGATTGTAAGGCGATAGAGGATTAGTTAAATACACAGGAGCTCATTTAGGGCCTTATAGGTCAGTAGCAATACTTTGTATTTGATATGGAACTTAATAGGTAAGCAGTGTAGAGATGATAATATTGATATGATATGATCATATTTTCTTGACCTAACAAGAACATTTTGGACTAATTGTAGCTTGTTTATCAAGGATGCGGGACAACCAGTTAGTAATACATTACAGTAACTAACTTTAATTTTCTTTTTTTGACCAATAAGTAATACCTCAGTCTTAGCTGAATTTAATAGAAGAAAATTGCTGGTCATCCAATATTTTATATCTTAAACACACTCTGACAACTTAGATAATTTAAAGAATTAATATGGTCGTGATGAAATATAAAACTGAGTATCATCAGCATAACAGTGGAAATTAATTCCATGTTTTCTTATAATATTACCAAGTGGCAGCATATATTGAAAATAGCAGAGGGCCTAACACAGATTCTTGCGGCACTCCATAATTTACTGACTTTATCTTCGATGTTTCCCCATTTAAGTAGAAGAAAGGACAACGGTCTGATAGATACGATCTAAACCAGCTTAATGCCTGTCCCTGAACACCCGTGTAATTTTGTAATCGATTTAAGAGTATTTTATGATCTATAGTGTCGGACGCAGCACTATGATCAAGTAAAACTAGTATTGAGAAGCTAGAAGTAAGTCATCTGTAAATTTAACAAGCGCAGTTTCTGTGCTACGATGGGGCCTAAATCCAGACTGAAATTTTTCATACATATCATTAATTTGCAAAAAAGAGCAGTAGTATTTTTAGTAATTTAGTAGTAATTCAAAACATATAATGCAGTGCAATGATGATCCTATTTGAGACATTCTCACATTTTAACATGATTTTTCATAAAATTATTGATAATAAAGTAAACCTAATTTGCTTCAGTCCAGTAAGTGTTCATCTTGAAATATTACTAACAATATAAAAAGTTTAATTGTATGTTTACTTTATAGAAATCAAAGATTTCACAGCAAAAAAAAAGACACATGAAGCACGAGCTGAAGGGGAACATGTTTACACTTGCACTAAAAGGCCTTTTACTTGCCAAAAAAAAAAAAGATAAATTATCAATCAGATGTCAGTAGATTGTGTGCAACAGGTTTTGGTTTTGTTAGAAATTTAGAGGCCTCAGAAATTAATGTTTTAAATGTACAATATGTAGGATTTTTGCAGAAAAATATCCCAAAACCACTAAGCCAATGTTATATATTTTGTTTAGTTGATTACTTACAATATCCCCAATGTTTCCAACTATTTGTAAATCGTGAGAAAATTGCGATTTTAACCAAGGAAACGGGGCGTGTCAGCAGGGGTGAGGATCGCCAGTTAATGGCGTCATATCCACGTTACCCCCGGTTTCCGCTCATACTGCCATAGTAACCATGGCGACAGACGTGGACAACTTATGCTTAGCAGGACGCTCACGCTGTTGTTGTTGTTTTGTTCAAACATTTTGGCAAGCAGACTTTGAGACAAAAAGAGGACTAGAACGAAGATCAAAATCTTTCGAGATGCCGAGAGCTCCACGTCCGCGACTAACTTCGACTTGACAGAGTGTTCCATGTTACTTTATTAGACAGGTGAGCAAATGTACATAAAACTAATCAATGTTATTTAGTTCAATATGAAGAAATGTTAGAATATGATCTGTATGTTATTCTAATGTTGATCTAGCTTACTGCTAGTCGTCTCATACAGCCAACAAACAACCTAAGTTAACTAACAATATTTAACACACTCGAGTGTTTATTTAGTGTGATAGTGTAACTGTTAGAGCAAGTGAAACAGCGCTGCGTTACCTCAAGTTTAATTTGTCTAATAAACTGACCTGTGTGAGTATTAATTCAGCACTTGCGTAGTTCGGTAGAACGAAATGTCCTTATTCCTTTATATCCGCGGGACTCGCGTTGCGTGTGGCGCTGGTAAATACGTCTCTCGTTAGCAATCGCGCCCTGCTTCACACCGCAGTCATGTTAAAAACATCACTGTATTCACTCATCCATTAAAGATCCATGACGACAAGATCCATAAATCCGCTTAATGCTTTGTGTCATCGATATACGCCTTTGTTATTGTAAGAGATTAGCGACCCCTGGTGGCCAAAAATTACATACTGTACATTTAAATATGATATTATCTATGCACTTTATATGTCATATTGTTGCATTCTTGACAGCTTTACCTACACACACACACACACACACACACACTCTGTTGAGCGAACCTGTATTGTATTCCGCCACCTGCTGGCCAGTCATGTCTCTTCATGCGACCCCTGCGACACACACAGGCTCGTGTTATGAGAGTAAGGGGAGACACGGGCCCCGGGGAGGATATTTTAGGACGGGGCAGGGAAAGGTTATGCAATCTGAGGTTCAAACTCACCCCTGGGCTGTTGTACATACTATCCATCATCCCGGCCTGTGTGCTGAGTGTGTGTATACATGATCTGAAGGAGAACACCGGACATTGATGAATACGCCTGTTCCAATAGACTGATCCAACGGGAACAGATCGTGTTGGGAAAGGTGGTCTATATGACAGCCAGGAGTGAAGGGTGAAAATCTGTTAATGATGTCAGTTGCAAAGGAATGTCTGTCTGAGGTGGAGCAAGTTATTACATTTAGCTGAAAGATTAGGAAGATCTTTATAAAAACCCACACTGATGAACCATTGTAACAAGTATTAAAAGAGTAAACAGGCTTTGACGGACTGTTGTACTGTGATCTAGCGAGAGGTTAAAGCTGTTCTTTTGGACTATTCCCCGGTTGAGGACGGTGTCTGATCCTCTGGTGTACTTCATACTCCTGCCAAGGGCTTTCCACTGGGACTGTTTGTTCCCATCGTGCAGAGACACATCAGACGAGCGCAGAAGAAGACGGATGTCGTATAGTCACTGAACACAGGGAACAGAGCAGGAAGAAGCTCCACAAATGAGCCCTTTCATCTGTGTTTACTTGAGTCACGGCACTCATTTGCAAACGGAAGAAGAATCCTACGCAAATGTTTCATAGATAATAAAATTATGCCTCTTCCTCTACCTACTTCTTACTTACTTTTTTTAAAGTCCCACTGTAGTCAATAATTGTATCCCTTAAACCTCATCTCTGAGCACCAAAATTACATATTTAAACGTTTTTTCCTTGAAAAAAATACCTTAAAATAGCTTGAATGTAACTCGCCACCCTTGCCTCATTTAGTATATGTGGTTCTATGAATATGCAAATGAGCCCCGCCTCCACTCACTCACTCAGCTCGGAGATCCACTGGTTGACGATCACACGTTGATCTGATTGGTTACAAGGTCGTTTGTGGCTTCAGAAACACCAGCGATTTCAAAGCGTGTTTTTGAGACTGTCTTTGGTTCACTGCAGTTTTAAGGAGGAAATACTCAGCAATGCTGTCGACTTATGAATCTACACATGGTTTGTCTTATATTAAAAACACCACATAGACAAATAAACAACATTAAAAGCTGGGTTTTCACCACAGGGGGACTTTAAGTAAAAAGTGTCACAGCTTGTTTTGTTTTTTACTAAGCTCTTGTAAATCCAGGTATATTTTTTCATATTCTCATTTGAATGAGAGAGGTGTCAGCCTATGCAAAGCACTGTGGCTCGAGGGTTTCGGTCATAAACACAGTCACCATCAGGGTTGCCAGGTCTGCGTAACAAAAATAGTCTATAAGTAGCCCATATCCCAAATATCAAAACTCAAAATATGGCATTCCATACCTAAAATACTTATTTTATAGTCACTGTTATTCAAATTGAAAACCATATTTTGTTGTGATCATAAACACAGATCAAAGGTTTCTTACCAGTGGCCCTTCTTCACAAACCTTTACATCTAGCATTATCAGTGGTACAATATAAAATATTTCAGTCGAATATAATTGATATAATCAATCAAACCTTTAACCCGCGGGGGAATAAATCAGCCCGTGGCACCAGTTTAAAAGAGGCCTAATCCCGTGGGAAAACCGTGGACTTGGCAACCTTGGTGACTATGTTAAGACTGAGACTTAAGAAGGGATGAAGTGAGGTCTTACTTTTCTGATTCATATTACACCAATCCAGCTGTTTAAAACTTAAATGCATGCATGTTTCACTATTCATTATTATTCTTTAGTGTCCCGGAATGTGTATCTAACACAAATGGATCTCTAAATGGATCCCTGACATAAAGAATGCAAACGTAGTGTTTTATTGTTTGTTTAGTTCTGTATTAATGTTGTGTTTTTATATTTTTTCCTCAACTATGGACAGCACAGTGGTCAACTTTTGTTGTGTTTATTTGTGCTATATAAATAAATGAAATGAAATGAAATGAAACTGCCCAATGATATAAATCTGTAAACAGTACAGATGGCACAGATGCCTGCTGGAATGTGGAAGGGTTTAAAGCAGGTGTTTTTGAGCAGGTGCCTCCCCACAATCATCATCAGCATCTGGCTCATATTCGAGATCTCAACCCCTCAAAAACATATTCAAAATCAAGATTATGTTTACTGACAGCTTGTCATCAGATCCACCATTAAGCGAAGCTAATTTGATTAAGCACCTTCTCTGCAGTAAGAACCATTTGAAGATTTGCTGATGATACTTGTGTATTATTTAGTTTTATGACGGTAGTAATAATTATGAGTGATGCGTGTTTTTTTTTATGAGAAATTGCCACCATCAGTATTGTTGCAGTAAAAAAAAGATCATTACGATTAATTAATTAATTAGACAATTACAATTAAAACGCTCACTATTACAGTATATACCTTGGGTCTCCAATACCAAAATTTACAAAAAAAATATTAGAAAACAGACATTCTTTTAGCATTTTTTTTTTCTTGTTATATTGTTGATATATTATACTTGTTATACAAAGATAATTTTGCTGGAAGTGAATCAATCAAAACCAACTTTAGCTGGAAATAACATTATTCAAAAATCGCTATAAAGCCAAAACAATCTCTGTTACCGTAAATTGTATGTTTATCTCTGTAAAGCTGCTTTGAAACAATCTCCATTGTTAAAAGCGCTATATAAATGAAGATGACTTGACTTGATATTGAATAGATTGAGGAATACTAAGAATTAGGAGGAGGTCTAATTTATCTCTCTCTCTCTCTGTGTGTGTGTGTGTGTGTGTGTGTGTGTGTGTGTGTGTGTGTGTGTGTGTGTGTGTGTGTGTGTTTGTAAACAGCACAGCCTAATGAACTGAAAATACTAAACTAAAAATATATCTGATAAATATCTTTATATACATAGTTTATAATTGTTTTGGACATGTTTAAACACTTTTTTCAAAATCGCTTCTTTTACTTTAAACAGAAGATCCATTCGAGTTTGGAATGACATGATGGGTGAGTAAATAAAATAGTATGACTAATTTTGTACATTTTGATAGCAGTAGCAGACAAAAGACCAAGTCTTTTTTGTAATTCTTTTTAATAATGTTATAAATAACACCAGAAAGCGGGTGAAGACTTGCCTCTAGATTACTGTAGCATATCATCATATCCCTGCTCTCCGACCCAGAAACACTGCATGTGAACTATACAGATAAAGAGTGAGAGTCGAGTCAGACAGCAGCCCTCACCAATGACCTCAGTCTTATCACGAACAAGAGAGAGAGAGAGAGAGGGCATGAAGTTCAGTTTGTTATAGATGTTCTCTGACTGTCTGCAAACATATCTGCTCTTCAGATTTGAAGGTTATATTATTATATTATATTTCAGAGGAGAAGCAGCACAAGGAGATAACTTTAGTCAGCTGCTTTCATAGACAGCATTATTATGCATCATATCAAATGGACAAGACTGACGAAAATTGTGTTGCCTTTAAGACACCTTGTTTTGGCCAAATTCACAAAGGCAATCCCAGAAGCAGTGCAACAAGCTCTGATGAAAAGGCTCAAAGTTTGAAAACCCTGCATTACACCAAAGTCCTTTTAGCCAAGTCATGCCACTCGGCCGCCATCTTGGCAACGCCTCCGGGCAGCTATTTCGGACTAACAAGACCAGGCTCCTATCTAAATGAATGGGCAGAGAGTCGGAACTGCACTTTCACTGGTCACCGGGACATAAAAACTGCATGTAAAGAAACAGCAGTAAAATATGATAAAAATCGCTGAAAAAGTTTGATGACTTTGCCCCAAATGGTTTAAAAGGCTTGACTGTTAAAAGCAGACGATTGGCTTTCCAGCGGGAGGGGCGGGGCATGTGCATACAACCGCCATCTTTGGCGTTACAGATTTTCCCTATATAGTTGGATTGAGGAAGTGGCATGTCTCTATATAAATTGTCTCTGATTACACTCTCAGAACTCTTACAAATAAAGGTTCCACGTGTGGGTTTTCACAGTAAGAAACCCTGTTGGTTCCACAAAACGTTTTGCCACTATTATGTTCTGTCCTGTCTGCACCTGTTCTCGTTAGTCCCCGATTAGTTGATCTTCCTCCACCTGTGCCTGGTTAGTTCCCTCATTTCACCCTCCCTGCGTCTCAATGTCCATATCCATCCTGAGATTGAAATAAGTGTGTCCCAAAGCATAGGCCCTGTCCACACGGACACGGGTATTTTTATAACCGTGACTTTTTTTACACGGTTCGGCCGTTCGTCCCAAGGGGGTAATCCATCGACCGGAGGTTGAAGTCGGCCGGGTGCCGCCATCTTGTAGCAGAACTTCACTTGCGTTAGCTTGCGTTAGTTACAGTGTTGTCGTGTAGACAGTGAAACCGGGGTTTTTCCCTTGCGACGCCAGAGTGTGCGCTGTTATCCGCTGTGTTTGACGTCAGATTTGCGCTTCTGATTGGCCAACGTGGCTTTACGGTTAAGGTTTATATCGCCGCCTGCTGGCGTGGCATGCTCTTGACCGCGCTTGATAGCGTGTTTTTGCGTTGGAGACCGAGCATGTGTGGACGGGATTTTTTTTTAAACGCTTAAGGAAAAACTCCGGTTATAAAAATCCCCGTGTCCGTGTGGACAAGGCCTTAGTATGTTGAAAAGAGTGTGCCTGAAGTCCCCGGGTGGTCTACTTTTTCTGCTGGATTTTCGAAGTGTGGATCCGTGCTCACTCTTACAGGCTAATATTGCACTTTGGAGGAGGAACTACAAACACGAGTAGAAAGTGTTAAAAAAACTACAAAACATAGCGGATATGCGCGACCGACGGTGAGAGGTTTAGATAAAGGTTTGAATGACTAATCAAAGTTTAACCTGATAAAAAAAAAAAAAAAAAACTTTTAAGTGCATCATTACACTTTAATATGAGTCTCTGCATGAAAGACCCACGACTGCAGATCAACGATCCGCGACATGCATTTCTCTCCGATACGGTAATGAAAGGTGGAGGATTTTATCTTTGACAAGATGATTGACAGGTCAGTTTACGTGACAGGCTGCGTGTAACTAAGCGACAGAGAGCAACCGTTAAAGACGCAATTGTATGACTTGTGCTGCGTTCCAGTCCACTTTTAGACACACTTGCGAACTTCCCTAAGCACTTCCCCTTTGGGGAATCCCTGCCGCCATTTTGAAGTGCGTTCCACTTCGTGAAGTGGACGAGGGCAGTTTGTATGGACAGACCCTCACTCCCTCGATTTTGCCAGAGGGAGCGAGTCTACTTCATATGTACACTTTAGGCAGATCCATATACCACAATGTGTATGTATGTAGTGCCATTCATGCAAAGTAAGCAATGACGTACAACCGAGTGAACGAGACGGAGGGAAGTTAGCGAGTGAAGGGCATGACAATTTTGGACTGGAACGCAGCATAGCCTATATAGTATGTTGAAAGCTTGTCTACTCTTCTGCTACACACTCAAAAGTATGTACTTTTTCTTCACAAAAAGAGTAGCCTACATACTTAGGGCGTAGTATAAGTAGGCGAATTGAGACGCAGCACCTGTGTATTTATAGGCCTACTCCCTATTATGTTCGGCCCTTTGTCAGTTATTGTTTGATGTAATGCTGTTCTTCATGAGAGTCACCAGTAAACTCTATTTTTGCTCATGTGTTTCCTTATCTTCCTCCATTGGCTAAACGTTACACCTTTCAGTGATCAGTTCTTGAAAGAATGATGTTTTTCTTAGTGTGAAGAACATTTTAATTATCTAAAGAACCTTTCATGGAACCATCGATTGCAACAAAGAACCTTTATCTTTAAGAGGGAAGAAGATGGCTAATATGGGTTTGGAATTGAGCTATTTTAAAATGCCTTGACAGGAATCATTAACCATAAACTAAGCATTCAGTGTGCCAATATTTGTGCAGATCACAAAGCATATGTGTCATTATCTGGATTCCTAGTTAAATGAATAAGATCCTCCATTGAGTGTGCCTCGGGTGTGTTATTGTGACTGAATAAATGAGAAGGGATCGGCCTCTCCCTGACATACACTCACTGGCATTTAAGTTTGTGTGTGTTTCCATAGAGTCTGTCCTCCGCCTTGTTTACTTGAGAGTTTGTACGCTTTCATCAGGCCCCTCCTCCAGCTCATCCTCACTTCATCATCACACCGTCCACTCCGTCTGTTTATAGCGAGGACGCTGGAAAGGTTAAGAGGGCCATGAAGGGAACGTCAAACCAGGCTGGAGAGCTCCAATAAAATCAGCTTGTTCTCAAAACAGCCGTCTATCTCTCTGTTATCAGACATCTGGTGTACATGCAGATTTCCAGCAAGGAAAGTCTTTCACAGACACTTTAGGACCCCATTTGCAAATCCTCACAGTCGCTAGTTACAGTGTATTTACTACACAGATTTAAACTAAACACTACAATTTGCACTGTTTTTATGCCGTTTGGGTTTCTGTTTCTGTGAATAGTGTTACTCAGTCGAGGGTCATGTAAAGTATAACACTGCCGCTCGGCTTACACACTTTTTCACCTTTAGGTTAAGGTGAAGGCCTGCAGAAATACACCTGCCAAACAAGCTGACAAAACCACGCTGTAAGAGAGGAAGTGTCTGCAAAACAAGTACATTAAGTGTGCAAGGGTGGAAACATAGAGACAGAGATATTTCAAGAATCTGATGTTTCTAGGAATGTAGAGCTGTGGTGTGTAACTTCTGCAGCAATAGACCTCAGGCCCTGTTCACTCCTGGTGTTAAGAGAGTTTTGGTGGATCGGATCACAAGTGGACGAGGGAGACACATTCCTGTTTACACCTGGTGTTTTAATCGTCTCTTTTGTCCACTTTCAACCACTTCTGTCCTGATTTCTTCGAGGGGAGGGTCTATGGGCGGGTAAATGTATTTTATTTTTTTCAGATCTTTTGATGGATAAAATTAGCTCATCTAATTTACGCATGAACGCGCCCGGAGACGACGGGAAACACACGAAGAGAATTAGCTTTAGTTTCTGCTCTGAGACACAAGACCAGCCGAACGCTGTGAGTGTGTTAGAAATCAGGAATGGCGAGAGAACATTGTGCTTGATATGTTTTTCATCTTCAAACCAAACTTGTGTCTCCAGCCGACAGTTTAAACCCCGTCTGTCTAGAGCTCTTCCCATAATGTTACGCATTAGTTCAGTAGACAGAGAGAAGACGGTCTTTTGTGGCTGTTTGAACACATTCGCTCACATGAGCGTTTACACTACTAAAGCAATCCGGTCGAATGTGTTTTCTCCCTCTGGAAGTGGCTGAAAGTGGACAAGCTCAAAACATTTTACACCCGTTTACACCTGTGTTTAACGTCGTCCACTAGTGATCCGATCGACC
The DNA here is from genome assembly GCF_029890125.1 of Rhinichthys klamathensis goyatoka. Taxonomy (NCBI): domain Eukaryota; kingdom Metazoa; phylum Chordata; class Actinopteri; order Cypriniformes; family Leuciscidae; genus Rhinichthys; species Rhinichthys klamathensis. The sequence continues at coordinate 693,297 of NW_026606576.1, read as the reverse complement.
GAAACACATCTTAACACCAACTGAATACGGGACAGAATACAGTGCATTTAATGGATTGTACTGTTGTTTAACAACATAGCGACTCTTGAACTGATGAAAGACTGATGAAACGTCTTTTTGAGTGGACAAAAACTCCATGAATCAGTTTTAAAACATTTGAGTTGCGAAAATAACATGATCTATAGGATCTTCATAGTAGTGCGGGAACATCTATCCCTGACAGCCTCGTTTTCATCCGTGTTCAATTCAATATGGCGTCTAACCTGACTAAGGTCTATGGCACCAGAATGGCAAAAATTGTTTCCAAACAGGTTTTTAAAATTATTTTATTTAATTTAATTTAAATTAAAATTTAAATTAATTTATTACAGTTTTTCCCAAATGCTAAAACACAAAAGCCAATCCTCTAAACCAAATGACACATTTACTAAATCTAGCCATCATTTCCCAATATCATAAACACATTTCACATGAAGAAACAATTCACAAAACACAATCCTCCGTTCTCATAAATCTTAACACATTTATCCTTGCTAAAACACAAGTTGCAAAAGAACTCTGCTCATATTCTCAAATGAAAGCTCATGTGATGCAAAATGCTTGCCACAGTCAGCAATATTTGAACACAATGAACACACCTGGCATCATTCTTTACACACAACGACTCAAAATTGAAGACACTTGTTGCTAATGCTGTGACCACATGTATAAAAGCAAGTTCAGAGTTCACAGTTTGCTGAAGATTCCAAACAAACACAATAGATGAAGGCAGAGTCAGGGGAAGAGGAATTCGAGTCAGAGGAGGGAGAAGAGCTGGCCATGGAAGAAGAGGAGCAGGCCAACGAGGAAGAGGAGGAGGCCAACAAGGGAGAGGAGGAGGCCAACAAGGGAGAGGAGGAGGCCAACAAGGGAGAGGAGAAGGCAAACAAGGGAGAGGAGGAGGCCAACAAGGGAGAGGAGAAGGCCAACAAGGGAGAGGAGAAGGCCAACAAGGGAGAGGCGGAGGCCAACAAGGGAGAGGAGAAGGCCAACAAGGGAGAGGAAAAGGCCAACAAGGGAGAGGAGGAGGCCAACAAGGGAGAGGAGGAGGCCAACAAGGGAGAGGAGAAGGCCAACAAGGGAGAGGAGAAGGCCAACAAGGGAGAGGAGGAGGCCAACAAGGGGGAGAGGAGAAGGCCAACAAGGGAGAGGAGAAGGCCAACAAGGGAGAGGAGGAGGCCAACAAGGGAGAGGAGGAGGCCAACAAGGGAGAGGAGGAGGCCAACAAGGGAGAGGAGAAGGCCAACAAGGGAGAGGAGAAGGCCAACAAGGGAGAGGAGGAGGCCAACAAGGGAGAGGAGAAGGCCAACAAGGGAAAGGAAAAGGCCAACAAGGGAGAGGAGGAGGCCAACAAGGGAGAGGAGAAGGCCAACAAGGGAGAGGAGGAGGCCAACAAGGGAGAGGAGGAAGCCAACAAGGGAGAGGAGAAGGCCCGCAAGGGAGAGGAGCAGGCCAACAAGGGAGAGGAGCAGGCCAACAAGGGAGAGGAGGAGACCAACAAGGGAGAGGAGGAGGCCAACAAGGGAGAGGAGGAGGCCAACAAGGGAGAGGAGAAGGCCAACAAGGGAGAGGAGCAGGCCAACAAGGGAGAGGAGCAGGCCAACAAGGGAGAGGAGGAGGCCAACAAGGGAGAGGAGGAGACCAACAAGGGAGAGGAGGAGGCCAACAAGGGAGAGGAGGAGGCCAACAAGGGAGAGGAGCAGGCCAACAAGGGAGAGGAGCAGGCCAACAAGGGAGAGGAGCAGGCCAACAAGGGAGAGGAGGAGGCCAACAAGGGAGAGGAGGAGGCCAACAAGGGAGAGGAGCAGGCCAACAAGGGAGAGGAGCAGGCCAACAAGGGAGAGGAGAAGGCCAACAAGGGAGATGAGAAGGCCAACAAGGGAGAGGAGGAGGCCAACAAGGGAGAGGAGAAGGCCAACAAGGGAGAGGAGCAGGCCAACAAGGAAGAGGAGAAGGTCCAGGAGGGAGAGCTAGACAACCTCACACCATCATTACGGACGAGAGGCGAGCAACAGTCATTGACCATGTCATTGTCCATGGCATGGCAATGGCTGAAGCAGGACTAAGAGTCCGTCCAAACCTGAGTAGGTTCACTGTGGCCACCATGGCCATCTCCTCTCCCTCCTCCTCTCCAACAAGGGAGAGGAGAAGGCCAACAAGGGAGAGGAGAAGGCCAACAAGGGAGAGGAGGAGGCCAACAAGGGAGAGGAGGAGGCCAACAAGGGAGAGGAGAAGGCCAACAAGGGAGAGGAGGAGGCCAACAAGGGAGAGGAGGAGGCCAACAAGGGAGAGGAGGAGGCCAACAAGGGAGAGGAGCAGGCCAACAAGGGAGAGGAGAAGGCCAAAAAGGGAGAGGGGAAGGCCAACAAGGGAGAGGAGGAGGCCAACAAGGGAGAGGAGAAGGCCAACAAGGGAGAGGAGAAGGCCAACAAGGGAGAGGAGAAGGTCAACAAGGGAGAGGAGTAGGCCAACAAGGGAGAGGAGCAGGCCAATAAGGGAGAGGAGCAGGCCAACAAGGGAGAGGAGCAGGCCAACAAGGGAGAGGAGCAGGCCAACAAGGGAGAGGAGCAGGCCAACAAGGGAGAGGAGGAGGCCAACAAGGGAGAGGAGGAGGCCAACAAGGGAGAGGAGCAGGCCAACAAGGGAGAGGAGAAGGCCAAAAAGGGAGAGGGGAAGGCCAACAAGGGAGAGGAGGAGGCCAACAAGGGAGAGGAGAAGGCCAACAAGGGAGAGGAGAAGGCCAACAAGGGAGAGGAGAAGGTCAACAAGGGAGAGGAGCAGGCCAACAAGGGAGAGGAGCAGGCCAATAAGGGAGAGGAGCAGGCCAACAACAAGGGAGCAGGCCAACAACAAGGGAGAGGAGCAGGCCAACAAGGGAGAGGAGGAGGCCAACAAGGGAGAGGAGGAGGCCAACAAGGGAGAGGAGAAGGCCAACAAGGGAGAGGAGGAGGCCAACAAGGGAGAGGAGCAGGCCAACAAGGAAGAGGAGAAGGTCCAGGAGGGAGAGCAAGACAACCTCACACCATCATTACGGACGAGAGGCGAGCAACAGTCATTGACCATGTCATTGTCCATGGCATGGCAATGGCTGAAGCAGGACTAAGAGTCCGTCCAAACCTGAGTAGGTTCACCGTGGCCACCATGGCCATCTCCTCTCCCTCCTCCTCTCCAACAAGGGAGAGGAGAAGGCCAACAAGGGAGAGGAGAAGGCCAACAAGGGAGAGGAGAAGGCCAACAAGGGAGAGGAGCAGGCCAACAAGGGAGAGGAGCAGGCCAACAAGGGAGAGGAGCAGGCCAACAAGAGAGAGGAGGAGGCCAACAAGGGAGAGGAGCAGGCCAACAAGGGAGAGGAGGAGGCCAACAAGGGAGAGGAGGAGGCCAACAAGGGAGAGGAGAAGGCCAACAAGGGAGAGGAGGAGGCCAACAAGGGAGAGGAGGAGGCCAACAAGGGAGAGGAAAAGGCCAACAAGGGAGAGGAGAAGGCCAAGAAGGGAGAGGAGAAGGTCTAGGAGGGAGAGCAAGACAACCTCGCACCATCATTACGGACGAGATGCGAGCAACAGTCATTGACCATGTCATTGTCCATGGCATGGCAATGGCTGAAGCAGGACTAAGAGTCCGTCCAAACCAGAGTAGGTTCACCGTGGGCACCATTATCAGGGCATTCAGACAACACAACAGGTATTGTACTCTATTGCTTTCTTTGTCACAAAACAATTTTACAAGCCTGTGAAAGTAGTCTATTGGTTTCAAATCAGTTGTTACTGTATTGTAAAACATGTCAATTGACAACACATGTTTCTTTCTTTAGAGTTGAAAGAATACCACATAGAGGTGGGAGGGTTGCCATATTTACAGCGGCACAAGAAACCCTCATTGTGGATATGGTTCGTGAGAACAACCTCATCAGACTCCGGGAGATCAGAGACAAAGTCATTGCCGATAATGTCAACTTTGAGAGCACTGATGATGTCAGCTTGGCCACAATAGACCGAGTTCTCCGGCGCCAAAAGATGCGGATGAAACAGGTCTATAGGGTTCCCTTTGAGGGCAACTCTGCGTGACACAAAGACCTACGTTACGAGTATGTGCAAGTAAGTATACATCCATGTTCAGAGTACAGTTAGTGGACATACTGTGTTGCTCAGTGGCCTACATTACTTCTGGACAATACTGTGCTACCTGATTGACTGTTGTATGAACACCTGTGCACTTTCACATTTTCACAGAGGATATTACAGTTGGACGCGATGGCCAGACCTCATGAGTACCTCTTCCTGGATGAGGCTGGCTTCAACCTGCAGAAACAAAGGCAAAGAGGCCGTAACATCATTGGCCAAAGAGCCATCACTGAGGTTCCTGGCCAACAGGGGGGTAATATTACTCTTTGTGCGCCCATGGGTTTGGAGGGGCTTGTCCACCGGCATGCAGTCCTTGGGTCTTACAACACCCAACGTCTCCTCAACTTCCTAGAGGAGCTAAAAGACATCCTCCTGGACCGCCAACAACACCATCCTGGGCCCGCACATCACATTTATGTGATAATTTGGGACAATGTACGTTTCCACAGAACAAACCAAATCAGAGAGTGGTTCACCACCAACAGTAACCACTTTTTAAACGTCTGTCTGCCACCCTACTCCCCTTTCCTGAACCCCATAGAGGAGTTCTTCTCATCGTGGAGATGGAAGGTTTATGACAGACAACCATAGACTAGAGAGAACCTCCTAAGGGCAATGGAGCTGGCCTATGTTGACATCCCAGTGGAGGCCTTCCAAGGATGGATTCGCCATTCCAGGGCGTTTTCCCCGCGGTGCCTGGCAAGAGACAATATAGCCTGCGATGTGGATGAGGTGATGTGGCCCGATGCAGCTCAGCGACATGATGCCGCACAGTGATTGTGCTGTGTGTGTGGTGTGAATAAAGTAAATAAAAAAACTTCACACCCTGATCATGTTTTCAAGAGTACAGTTGTGTTACAGTAGTATACATGCAGAATTTACTATAGATTTATACTCTTCATATGAAACTCACAAATCTAAATGCCTAATCCTCTGCAGAGATCTAAGAAGATCCGTTACTGTAAAGTTTCTAAAAATATGCATTGGCAGTAATGAAACAAAGAACCTTCTCACAATTTGAGCATTGTGTTTTCAATTGTTTTGCTGTAGTATGTAATGATGTGTATAGTGTTTACATTTTTGAAAGCTTCGAGCTGCTCTTTTGGTGTGAAAGTTTGAGTTTTGAAGTGAGAAGGTGTGGTTGTGTTTATGTAGCTTTAGAAAAGGGTGCTGTGTTTAGACATTGGGGAACATGGAGGAAACGTTTGTGAAATGTGTTTTAGCATTTGAGAAAAACTGTAATTGTGTGTGTGTGTGTGTGTGTGTGTGTGTGTGTGAGAGAGAGAGAGAGAGAGAGAGTGTGTGTGTCTGTGTGTGAGTCTGTGTATGTGTGAGTCTCTGAGTGTTTTAGAGTGAGTATTGTGTGTGTGCGTGTGTGTGTGTGTGTGTGTGTGTGTGTGTGTGTGTGTGTGTGTGTGTGTGTGTGTGTGTGTGTGTGTGTGTGTGTGTGTGTGTGTGTGTGTGTGTGTGTGTGTGTGTGTGTGAGAGAGAGAGACAGAGAGAGAGAGAGAAAGAGAGAGAGCAGTGGCGTAACTATCGGTAAGCAGGGTACGCGGTTGCTTACGGGCCCGGACCAATCAGGGGCCCGCGTGACTGGAAGATATTGATTGACAGCCGGGGCCCCCTATCACATTTTACTACTTTTAGTCTGATCGCATTTTACTTTATCTCGAAATTATTTGAATAAATAATGACATAAACATATTTTACCGATCATTAAATACATGTTTGAAACGAACAATGATGGATTTTGGTGTAATTTGTTTCGAATTGAGAATTGGGAATCCCCGGGTGAACATGCGTATTGCGTCACTCAATTTGCCATACTGTCAATTGCCCGTGCGCACCATCTGGATCTTAAGGATTTAATCGACAACTTTTCACAGAGGAAAGCACGGAAAATGCCGCTGTAATGCAATTGAGCATCTTTGATATGTATTTGGACCTAAGCCTGTGTGTGTAGTCATAGCAGTGAGTAATGTGTTATGGTGCCCGTCACCAGTGTTTTTTATTTTGTTGTGGTGCGCGTAGGCTACTCCTGATTTTGTCAGTCATCTCATCTCTTATGGCGCTTTTCCACTGCTGGTACGGCTCGGTACGGCTCAGTACGGTTCGGCTCGGCGCGACACGGTTCGGCTCCCTTCGCTTTTCCACTGCTGGTACGGCTCGGTACGGCACGGCACGGCTCGGTTTGCTTTTCCACTGCAGTTAGTACCGCTTCAAAGTGGGTGGGATTATAGTCGGATCGTTATAGTTTATCCGCTCCTCGGCAACCAACGAGACGAACGTCTGCACTTCGTCCACTGACCACGATTCAGCCATTTCTTTTTTATGGAAGTTTTCTTTCTTTCTTTTTTCGTCAAGCAAGTAGTTTTAAAACAGGTGCTACAGCGGTGGCTGTTGTCTACTGGCTATTTAAATCGAGTGGGTTTAGTGTCTCGTGTCGCAAATACAATGACGCTGATAGTGACGATTCTGTCTCTCTGACCAATCAGTGATCTGTAGTGTTTTCACGTCACATTTAGTACCGGTACGGTACGCTTGGAACCTCAACAGAGCAGGTACCATTTAAAGCGAGCCGAAGCGAGCCGTACCGTACCGTACCGTACCATGCAGTGGAAATGCGCCATAAGTGAGCCGTACCGAACCGAACCGTACTGTACCATGCAGTGGAAAAGCGCCAAAGCGTGCCATACCGAACCGAACCGTTCCATGCAGTGGAAAAGCGCCATTATATGCGTCATCACGTGCAGTAGGGGGGGCCCGCTTTGATACTCCTGCATAAGGGCCCGGTGTTGGCTTGTTACGCCACTGAGAGAGAGAGAGAGTGTGTGTGTGTGTCTGTGTGTGAGTATGTGTATGTGTGAGTCTCTGAGTGTTTTAGAGTGAGTATTGTGTGTGTGTGTGTGTGTGTGTGTGTGAGTGAGAGAGAGACAGAGAGAGAGAGAGAGAGAGAGAGAGAGAGAGAGAGAGAGAGAGAGAGAGAGAGAGAGAGAGAGAGAGAGAGAGAGAGAGATAGAGATAGAGATAGAGATAGAGATATAGATAGAGATAGAGATAGAGATAGAGATAGAGATAGAGATAGAGAGAGATAGAGAGAGAGAGAGAGAGAGAGAGAGAGAGAGATAGCGATAGAGAGAGAGAGAGAGAGAGAGAGAGAGAGAGAGAGAGAGAGAGAGAGAGAGATAGAGAGAGAGAGAGATAGAGAGAGAGATAGAGATAGAGAGAGAGAGATAGAGAGAGATAGAGAGAGAGAGAGAGAGAGAGAGAGAGAGAGATAGAGAGAGAGAGAGAGAGAGAGAGAGAGATAGAGATAGAGATAGAGAGAGAGAGAGAGAGAGAGAGAGAGAGAGAGAGAGAGAGAGAGAGAGAGAGAGAGAGAGAGAGAGAGAGATAGAGAGAGAGAGAGAGGCATACATGGTTGTGAAACATCAGTTATTGACAGAACACTTGGTTTAATATATAATATCATGTCCCGAACTGAACACTGGGGCATGTTGTGCCATGCCTGCGTGCTTCACAGATAAAGGAACCGGCTGGAGGCTTTTGTCTGTTTATTATTATTACAAAACTGTTTCAGCAATTTTATCAAGGATCATGTCCATATTTATTGTTATTATTTTATTAGTAACGACAACCTCATCCAGGGTGTGTGAGTCCAGTCAGCAGGTGAACGGGGGAGTTATGAGAAGATCACACACACACTATAGGATCCTCTCTAGCATCCCTGGCTGTGGAAATGCCTGTATGGTTATTATAATATGTGGCTGTGTTCACTTGCTTTTACTAAATGAAGAATCACTGGAATGTGTGGAAGACTGGCAGCAACAACCGATGTCTGGTCGTATTAATATGAGCACATCTACAAATAGTGATTGATGTTGCAACATCTTTTTCTATAACATCATTTGTAACCTATATAGGCTATAAACTGTTACTATTTAAATTCTACTGCGAGGATTTTTGAGCCAAATCAAAAACAGCAATCCAAAATACATATATATTTTATTTATTATATGTACAATCCTAAATCGCATGCAATCAAAATGTTGTTATTGCTCAAATTGTGTAAACAAAACTGTGTAAACACCATGCAAAATTATTATATATCTGCTATAATAAGAGCAAATATGCAGATGAAAACAATCCGAATTACAGGGAACTACACTTGAGTTATTATCTGAAGATCCTGACGCTTAAAAACGCCAGTCAACCATCAAGGTCTTTATATCCGTAGTCCTCCACAGGCTGCTGACATCATATCAGTGTTCAGACCGTGCGTTGTGATTGGTCACTGGTGACACGTGGCAGTCTAAGCCCCGCCCCCACTGTGAGAGGGAATGGAGGAATGTGGAGAGGGAGGGGCAGGCAATATTTACAAACACTGTTTAAAGAGACAGAGCTCACAAAACACGACCTCTGAGCTGCTGATCATATTACCTGTAGGACCAGCTGGGTATATGCAGCTCATCCAAACAAAGCCCCGGGACAGGACGTTTCAAACTGGTGCCAATGGAAACCAGAAGGAGTTACTGTGACATCAACACTTTATATCTTTAACCACAGATTGCTTGGCCTTTATTTCCAAATCTTCCATAGTCATGAAATTCTAACTTTACATTTTGATCATTTAATTTACAACTTTTCTAAATAAACAACACCTGTTGATACAAACAAAACCATTCAAATGCTGTCATCTTAACGCTGATTGTATGTGATTTTAAAAGGGACAAGGAATGAGAGGCTGTTCACTGCAGAGCCAAATGACATCCAGCTCCCCCTCTCTGGAGGTCATGGGTGGAGCGTAAAGGTCCGACCACCCCCTATCCCGACCCATGACTCGATCCCTCCACCCGTTAGATCCACTGAGGGATCACTTGCAAAGGATAGATGATAAGACCATAGAAATGTATACGTAGATGCCACATTCGAACGTTGCTGACACGCCAGCGCGTCAGCCATCTTGGAACAGTCAGCGTGCCATGTTTTTATAAATATTAACTCAATATTTCAGGATTTTAAAATAGTACTTTTAAATGTTTTTATTTTTAGAATGGTAACTTTTTAATGCCTTCATTTTGCTGTGTTGTGTTAGTTTAGCTAAATCAATTGCTGAAGTCTATTGCGGATGATATTCCTGCGTCTAACTACAGTTGCAGACGCTGTCAACTTGCTCTTGAACGTTCACGGACCGGATTTGACCGTTCCAATATGGCGGACGGCTTACATACAGCGGCCCATAGAAACAGACGCTAATGACCTTATTCTCAGCTGCACCATCTTTTATTTTTAACTTGAATGAAAGTGATGCTGTGAGGCATATATCTCTTCAGTGGGTTGTACTGTTATATAATGTGTTTTTGGATTGTTCTGCTGACGAAACACTGCAAAAATATCTTTCCAAGAAGTTCCAGTAGACAAAAACAAAACAAAAAAAAACAGACAGTATAAGCTGTGTTATAAGTGATCTAGGAGCTTTATAGGCAGCAGATGCCTTTGGAAACACAGCCTCACTGTCATGGCACTGACTGAATGAGGTCTATGAGGCATCTATATATATTTCTATGGATAAGACTATCAGCCCAACACCCACCGTTCCTCACAGCTCTAGATCTGGTGTAAATCTGTGATTGGTCCAGCGCCCGGGGTGGGCGGAGTCAGGGCCGTTGCTACGAGCGCCGTGACGTCACCATCAGCTGTTTTGTACGCTCTGTATTCTGATCTGCGGATCAGCTGGGCGAAGCAATAACATCCCAAACCATATCTGCCGAAAAACACACACAGCTTGCAGATACTGCGGCTCAAACGTCGTGTAACGCAGAACTTACACGTCGATTTCTTCTAAGAAGAAAGACTTTTTTCATATTTTTCTTGTGAATTTACTACCTCATATAAAAAGTATACCTAAAGCTATGCTTTAAGATTTTTTTGTGTTTTTTTTATTGTGTGGTCGTCGCGTTTACAACTTGAATAATTTTGCAGGTAAGACAGGTAAGACGCTCAATATACATATCTCCTTCTGTCTTTTTAAAGCGAGATCTGTTTTGCAGCAGAATTGAGTCGGTCTGTTAAAACTGCTCTAGATCTGACCTGCTTTGAACGCCAGCGATGACACAACAGCTGTCCAGAAACCATAGATTGCCCATAAACGGATCTGTTTGAACAGTATTTTTATTCTGTTTTCCGTTATTACGCGCGCGCTCTCATTTCTATCATACATCATCGTCACTGTTTTGCTCTCGTCATAGATCGCAGCCGTTGACCGAAGCCAGTTTTCTCGACGTTTTTCTGATTTCTTTTCTCACAGAATCCGTCTTAAAAAATAACATTAATGCCAAAATTGTGTTTTCAAGTCGACGTTGAATGCCAATGGATGTAACTTTTGGCATTTTGCGTAAGGGACAAACCTGTATATTTAGCAACATTGCCCGTTTATCGACCGTCGGTTTTTGATTAAACCAGCTGTATTATTGAATAGAGTGTGATTTTTCGGGTTTATATATACGTTACAGTCTGGTTATTTGAGTGATTTGAGAGCGCTGGTAATACCCTTGATCCGAGCTGTCATTGCTTTGACCCTTTGCGCTCAGCCTCTCTCTCTCTCTCTCTCTCTCTCTCTCTCTCTCTCTCTCTCTCTCTCTCTCTCTTTCAAGCTGCATGTCAGACGTACGCTAAAACCTTTTTTATTATTAATCAACGCATTATGTTTGATGTACACATTAAATTTGTCCTAAAAGACGAAAAAAATACTATTTTTATACCTTGTTGTATACCTTGTATACCCTGCTTTTTTTCTTGTTTCTATCAAAACGAACCTGCTTCTCTTCTGTTGTTGCGGCCTCTGTCCGCTAGTCTGAAGAGGGCGGGGTCTGTTGCGTCTATGGCGTCAGCATCATCAGTCATCTGAAGCCCCGCCCACTGACTCACTGATTGACACTGCCTGCCTGTAGGGGAGCCATTGGGACTGAAATTAAAATGAATACAGTTCAGTCACAGTGAATTAAAAATAAGATTATATGGTTATGACATTGGAATAAACTGTTTATCTATTTAATTATTTAACACAAGAACATTATAAGAATGGATATAAACTCATCATCACCTCAAAGATAACTTCTAATGTGCATAAATGAACATTAGATAAGCTTGTAAATGTATGAATAGTTGATGTGATTTTAAATCTCTCTCTAATGGTTTTAAATTCTATTCATTTTAATTTAGCTGATTAATGAGTCATATGGTATGTAAACAGATGTTGATGAACAGACAGGCAGAGAATTGTGCAAATAATATTATGATAATATTCTGGCCTGCAAACTGTCAAGAACAGGTACTGTTCATATTTCATCTTCACATTCCGGTCATATTGAAAAGTTCTGGTCAAACATTTTAATCCAAAATTGGAGAAAAAAAGATGACTTTTAATTTTGCATAAAGAATGCAGCGTATAGGACGATTATGATTTTTTACAATTATGAAAATTACAGTGTTTGTATTTTTTATAAAAAAATATCGCTATGTAATTAATTTATAGATTATTTATACTTTATTCATAGATCACATTATCGCATTAAACAGTTGCATAATATAAATACTCGTAGTGCCACCAAGTTTGACGTTAAACAGATTGTTAAATGTTATTTCTATGAAATGTTACTCCAAAAACAGGGTTTTTGTGGGTCTAAAAAGTGCCTTAAAAAGTCTTAATTCGCTCTTACACAAATTGAGGCCTCAAAGGTCATAAATCAGAGACCATCTGAAATTCATAAAGTCATGGCATTAAAGGTTGCATACGTTGCAACAAAATCTTCCTTAGTAATGTTGTCCTGTTTTCCAAACATCTAAACATCTTTAAATCTCAAAATACATTTACTTGAGATGCAAATGAACTCTTGAAAAATTCAACAAGAACAAATGAATCTATCAATGAATTATGTAAACTTCCCTTTGAATTATTTTTTTTCCTGATCCCATTGGCAGATATTTGTTATTCGTTTAATCATAAACTTAATTTTGATCAATTTCACAGAAAACAAGACTTCATATTTTATGGATCTCCAGTAAATGCATCTTTGATTTAAGAATCTTTAGACATTTGCACTGGAGGACAAGACAAATATACAGAGGGAGAACATCATTTTTGTGCAGTGTGTTTAGAGAAGACAGTAAAATATATTTCCATTCTAGTGGTTGGGAGCAGAGTGATTCAAGCTACTTCTTTGTTAAATGAATTAAAACGGATATCTGAAAGTTGTATTTTCAAACTCTTGACTCTATTGATGTATTGTGTTCCCTTCAATTATTCCTTACGTTTTCTTTACTTGATGTGTACTTAAAAAAGGTCTTTAAAAAGTCTTAAATTTACCTTCATAAACCCTGAAAAATATTTCATGATATGGTTTTCTTGACTATCCCTCCTGTTCTTTTTTCTGTCTTTGTCAAATGTAGATCTTTGCACCACAACAACCAAGTGAGACCTTATATTGCACTGCGCCTTCTCTGAGACTACAAAAAAAGGCCAATACGTCTGTGATCGACCAGCCATCCGTCACATCACTGAAAAAAAAAAAAAACAGTCACTATAGTTAATAAAACAAAACAAAAATTTCTAAGGCAGCTATCCCTCAGGAAACACAAACCTGTGACCTTTGACCTCCGAGGCAGCCATGTTCCAGCGGCTCAGCAGTCTGATCTTTGGGAGCGAGGAAGAAGGTACTCCAGAACTAAAGGGACCAAAGCCCTGTGTGACTGAGGCTGATGAAGAGGGATGGCTCCTGGTCAATCTGCCCGGTGAGTGTCCTACACAAACAACGAAAAACACTGTCTTTAATGGGACCTAAATTTATTAAGGTAGCTTCAGAGTATGTTGGGGTAACAAGGCAAAATGCTATTGTATATTGGGGGATTAATCTATATGAATTCGGAAAACGTTGGCTTGGTTCCAAAACCTAGTGAACTGCCTCAGTATTTACTGTCTATATAGGCGATTATCTTCGAAGACATCATTATCATAACCACCATGGAACACTTTTTCACACAAAACGCTCAAGAATTGTCAATAGCGTTTGACATTAGCATGTTGCTAAGCTAAAGACGTGAACATACTTTACTTGAGTATCTTAACATAAATACTTCTAGCTACATGAGCTCAATTTTGTGTGTCGAGTTCCGGATTGTGCCAGACACCCCCCTTCCCACCCCGGAACTTGCTTTTTACCGGGAATCCCCTTCTCCCTCACCCCAAGGAACTCACTTTTTACCCCCCCGGACCGTGATTTTTACTGGGGAGCCCCTCACCACAAGGAAGTTGCTTTTTATCCTCCGAAACCTGATTTGATTTTTACTGGGGAGCCCCTCCCCCCTGGGGAGCCCTTCCCCAAAGGAACTCACTTTTTACCCCTCCCAACGTGATTTTTACTGTGGAGCCCATCCCCGCCTCACCCCAAGGAACTCACTTTTATCCTCCGAAACTTGATTTGATTTTTACTGGGCAGCCCTTCCCCAAAGGAATTCACTTTTTACCCCTCCCAACGTGATTTTTAGCCCCCACACGGACGTGATTTGTACTGGGGAGCCCCTCACCACAAGGAAGTTGCTTTTTATCCTCCGAAACTTGATTTGATTTTTACTGGGGAGCCCCTCCCCCAAAGGAACCCACTTTTTACCCTCCGGAATGTGATTTTTACTGGGGATCCCCTCCCCGCTTCACCCCAAGGAACTCACTTTTTACCCTCCGGAACGTGATTTTTACTGGGGATCCCCTCCCCGCTTCACCCCAAGGAACTCGCTTTTTAGCCCCTGAACATGATTTTTACTGGGGATCCCCTCCCCGCTTCACCCCAAGGAACTCGTTTTTCAACCCCTGAACATGATTTTTACTGGGGATCCCCTCCCCGCTTCACCCCAAGGAACTCACTTTTTACCCTCCGGAACGTGATTTTTACTGGGGATCCCCTCCCCGCTTCACCCCAAGGAACTCGTTTTTCAACCCCCGAACATGATTTTTACTGGGAATCCCCTTTCCGCTTCACCCCAAGGAACTCGCTTTTCAACCCCCGAACATAATTTTTACTGGGGATCCCCTCCCCACTTCACCCTAAGGAACTCGCTTTTTAGCCCCCAGAACGCAATGGAGCTATTTTTGGCCGTGATGGGCGGGTTTGGTTTTCTTACGCAAACCTGGCAACCCTGTTTGTGTTGTTTAATTGCCATTCACAAATCCTCTCCTGCTTCACAGGATAGTAAAGTGCTTATAGAATGTGCACTCTAGAATCTCGCCGAAAGAAGTAGGTGTCACTAGAGGCGAGAAAGGTGGTGACGATTCTCCCCCCACCCCATGGAATGCAATTTCAATCGAGGGGAACACCACCCCCAAACCTGCCCCCGCCCCGGAACGTGATTTTAACAGAGGGGAACAATATATGTACATAAAAGCGAATAATATTAAATATCGCAAAGTTGAGCCACTCAAAATCACTGCAAGAGAAATTCCTTCACCACGACAGCCCTACATGTTTATAACTACCTGAATAATAATGGTCTGGTTTAATAAACAGTCATTCAAAGATAACTTTATCGCCCCCTTGAGCTCTGAGGTTTGTCACGCCCACAAAACATAAGTATGGTGAAGTGTGAAATTTCTTTGCCAATTTCCCCAATTTGCCATTATTCCCAATATTCCAACCCCAAGTATCGCCATAAGTTGAGACAGTGTTGAGGCTAGGCTTTAGAACAAAGTCATTGAGATTTTATAAAGTAGTACATGGGGATTAGAGAATAGCAATATTTTAAAAGGGTTATAAGAAACTAATGACAGTATTCCTATTCTCTATGTTTTTCTGTTGTTTCTGTATCCCTTCTCTTTTCTCCATATTTGAATGAATTCCTTTTACTGGTATGTGTGCTCATGGTACTGGCATCCCCCATTCGCATGGCTTCAACCAAACCTTTCACATTCTGGAAATACACCCTGTTCTGTCTTCTATCTCTTCCTACTTCACTTAAGGCGAGGATGGGCCAGAGGCAGCATCAGTAGCACGCCCCTGTCCCCGCAGTGAATGTCATGCATCTCAGATATGTGGCCCCTCTCCTCATACCTGCAAAAAACGTAGGACTAGAGCAGGCAGGAGAGAGGCAGCACATCCTTCCTCCCCTTCCATCTGCTCTCCTCCTGATCCCGCCTCCTTCTCTCACCTTGAGTCAGTAGAAGTGAATGTGTTGTTAAGCGAGCGGGGCTCGAGCTCCTGTAGTGACTGCAGCATGGATGAGAGCTGGTTTGTCACCCCTCCCCCCTGTTTTACTGCAGAGGGAGCCACGGCGGAGGCTAGTCCCATGGAGGACCTCCTCATCGAGCACCCCAGCATGTCCGTGTATGTCTCGGCTGGACCTCTCCCTCCGATGGAAGAGAGCACCACCAGCCTGGCCGGCAGTGTTAGGTAAATTTCACTTCCACAGTTAGCGAAGTTTTACACATGCAACATGCAAGTTTTACACATGCAACATTTACATTTATGCATTATTGGTTTTCAAACCTGTCCCCCAGCACTGCATATTTTGTATGTCTCCCTTATCAGACACCTAATTCAGTTCTTGCAGTCTGTACTAATAAGCTGATGAGTTAAATCAGGTGTGTTAGATGAGGCATAAGTGCTTGGGGGCCTCCAGGACAGGTTAACATACTCTTTTATCTGACTTACAATAGAGCATAGGTCTCTAACCCTGCCCATGGAGATCTACCGCCTCAGCTTCAGGGTTCAGCTCCAACCCCAGTAAAACACACCTGAACCAGCTAATCAAGGTGTTCAGGGTTAGCTGAAAATTACAGGCCAGGTGTTTTGGATCTGAAGTCTGTAGGTAGGTAGCTTTTTAGGAGTAGGGTTGGAGACCCCTGCTATAGAGGAATATCAGCAATTCGTCACAGAGCCGACAATGTTTGTAGTAAATAAATTCCAGGTTTATTAGAAAGCTAGATTAGAAAACAAACTACAGCAGAGGAGAAATGCACAGAAAATTAAAACAAGAGGTAACCAGGTGCAACGCAACACGTTTCCAGCATAAAGTAATTCTGTTAACTGAAAGCAACAAATTATGTTTTATTAACAAACTTCGGGAGATGCACGTTCAGATAATTAACACGGGTGGAGAGCACTCAGCAATCAATGAGAAGAGGTGTATATAGATTCAGCAGTCTCACCTCAATCCATTGACAGTTTTGCAACATCCGGGCCTCCACCACCCCTTCTCCACTCTTCTAGTCCTAACCATTTAGGGGGGTAGGGCCGAACCCAGAGTACTCCCTCCCCCTTAAATGGTTCTGTCCTGCAGAGTTGAGCTCCAACCCTGATAAAAACTTGCCTGCCTGTAGCCTTCTATTAATCCCGAAGACCTTGATCATCTGGTTCAGATGTGCTTGATTAGGGTTGGAGCTCACTCTGCAGAGCTCCAGGATCGAAGTGGCCCATCCCTGGTTTAGCTCCCTACCTAATCAGACCTGAACCAGATAATCAAGGTCTTCAGGATTACCAAAAAAGCTACTGACAGGTTAATTTGATCGGAGCTAAACTCTGCAGGACAGTGAATCTCAATGGCCAGAATTGCACAGCCCTGGCCTACTTATTCTACAAGAAATTTGCGTATTATAATTCCACCTGCTGGATGATTTTTTTTTTTTACAAAATTTGGTACACCGCCTCTTAAAAATGCCCTACACTTATATTCTTACTATCATAAAGATCAGACATTTCTAATTGGAAATATTGGCTCCTGAAATTTGATTGGCTGTTGATAGCCATTTTTGCTCATCTGCAACCAAATGTATTTAACAACTGTATAAGATTAATATTGTAGGATATGTTAGCACTTACACCAGGGGTGTCTAATCCTGTCCTGCAGACTTTAGCTCCAATCCTAATTTAACACACCTGAACCAGCTAATCGAGATCTTCAGGATCACTAGAAACTTACAGGCAGGTGTGTTGGGGCAAGTTGGAGCGAGTTGGAGCTACAGGAGCAGGACTGGACACCCCTGACTTACATCAAATAAAAATCATGCTGAATATCAAAAACTGGAAGGCCGCTGTCTTTAATTCTGATTTCCATCTTACTACTTTTCACGTTCCAGTTTCACACCATTATTTCCATTCTCACTCAAATGTTTCCCATTCTTCCAGCAGGATGTCTGAATCAGCAGTGCCCGCTGTGACCAGGAGCAGCATGACCACACGGGTGACCCGAGGAGCGGCCGCACAGGCAGGTGCCCTAGCTAAAGTCACCCAGGTCTCCAGGGTCCAGAGGGCCAAGGCCCGCACTGAGCGTCGGCACCTGGCACGCAATCGCATACAGCGCCAAAACCTTGTGCGTGAACAGGTCCAACGGCGCACAACCCACACCCGCAACTCCTTCCTGCACCAACCGTGCCAGCGCAACATCTGCCACTGAGGCATCAAAGTTTACATCGAGGGCATTATTACACATAGACACCCCAAGAAACCCATACCTACCAATGAATCCCCCTCCTTCTCAAATGTCCTCTAAAGTCCTCCTATTGCTTTCACTCGTTTTACGTCCATAATGTTATTCAGTTTCATATTAATCAGGTTTGTCCTTGAACACAAGCCAGTTTATCTTTATCCTCTTCTCACTCGTATCTGGCAGGCAGGCCACCACAAAGCACAATTACTCTAAGATGATCCGTATATTTGCTTAAATGCCATGTACCTCCTGTGTGTCCTTGTAACACCTAAATCTGTTTCCCAAGTTGGAGAAAAAGTTTTTCAATCTGGGAGTATAGCAGAAAAGGAGACATGTAAACTCTGTACAACATCCCTCTAAATGTATAACACTGACACTTCAGGTACATCAGCGCTGTTTGTTGAAATATAATGAGGTTCCTTTTTCACATTTGTTTTTAGTTAGCAGGAAAAAAAGAGCCAAACATTGAACGCATTTACCCTAAAGCCCTGGGTATACTTCACTTTCTGTGTTACGCTCTGAGCCTTTCAAAGTGTACTCTTTGGTCGTGAGCATGGAAAGGTGCGTTCGGCGCATGCGCACTATCTAGTGGACTTTTGTATTCAAGCGCTTAAATCACTCACACACGTGCCGTTGTACGTGCACCGTCCACCATCAGGGAACGCGTACAGCCAACGTATACTTTGGGCTTAAGATTTCCAGAAGAGAATTGTACCTAGTAATGTAATTTAGTAAAGTCCTACAGCAACGAAAGAGTCACTTGAAAACAACAAGAATGAAAAGTATGTAGATAAAAGTGTGAACAAGAATTAAACAGATAAAAGCAGTTGAGAGTTTAGAGAGCAAGACAAATATAGTGGAATATGTTTGCTAAGAGGTCATTTCAAAGTAGATGTTGCTGCCTGATTTTCAACATTATGGTGCTAAATCTCAAAAGTAATTCAACTCCCAAACAATTTAATTTCATTGCTTGCTATTATATGACATCTGTTAGGGAACAAATTTCATAGGTGTGCTCCTGCAAAGGCAGAACCCTTCCTAGAGAAGTCAGTTACAGGGAAAACAAATTGGTGGAGAAAGCAGGCAGCGTCAATTCTATACATACTCTGCATGGTAAGGAATACCCCAGTGTATTTAAAAATAGATATTTTCACCCAATATGTATGTGTACCATGCATTTGTGTTTATTAGTGTTGCCTTGGATTAGCTAAGCAACATGCTAACTTTACTGAAATGGAGTCTCTTGAGGCAGCTTCTTAAGTAATCTAGCTCCCTAGATTTTGTAACCGAGCCTGTTGTTAAACTGAGGGTGGGCCCATCTTGGACGGGACCGATACTATGCCAACAACACTAGATTAATTATTATTTTTCAGTGATCTTTTAGGGATATAGCTGTTTGGCATTTTCCTAAAATGTGTTGTGAAGCTGAATTATAGCTCCCTGTCAACATCTGATCTAATAGGGAAAGATTGCGGGAGTATCGGGGCAGTGTGCAATGTCTTTACAGGTCACATGATCAACATATAGAACCGAGCAGAGGTTGCCATAGGCTATAGATATAATCGTGTATAGAATGTGCAGGAGAGTATAGATTATGACTGTTTATTTTGCTTTGTGGAGGATTATTGATGGGTGACTCTTACAAAAAAAAAAAAGTCAAGAATCTTAAAATGACCTCAAAATGAAAAGGAAAACAAAGAATAAGTAATTAAATAAATAATTTTCAGTGTAGCAAAAAAAGGCTCGAAAGTTCCCTTGTCCCGCACGTAACGCTTGTGTGAGAAATCACTGTGACCACAGAAACAAAGACCGAAATCTTATGACCATTTCTCTGTTACTCAATTCATCCGTTTTCAGACGATGTCATTATTTGCATTTCATCATGCCTCTTAAATTGATTTATATGATTGTGATTTACATCTTCAATGCACTCTGATGTTTGCCTGTCAGAGGTTGTTGGGTCAGCGTCTCTCTTGTGACGGACTCGGCGCACATGCAATCACACTAACTATCCTAAAATGTCAGCACATTTACAGGAAATGCGTCCACCACATTGTGATCTATCTTATGTGTGTATTCAGCAATGAATAGACTAACAATGGTGCTGAAAGTATATAATTATATGACTGTTTGTAAATTTTTTGAGACTTTGAGAAGTTTGCACTGTCATACGTTTTATGGAGAATCATGGTATTTAGCGGTATGTTTTCGTTTGCGTTGGTGAATGAGATGCCATTCCAACATGCATGAGTTGGGGAAAAAAGCTATACCTTAAGAGGTGAACAATTAGTTGCATTCAAATGTATATAATTGCAATCTATTTACAGTTCAGTGTTTGCGTTTCGAAACATCACCTTCCTGTTTTCATGGTATCGTTTAATCGTATGTTGCTCCAAAAACTTGAGTACACTTCCGTCTGCTGGGTATTTTACATAAACAAACCAACATTTGCCATGTTGTCGATACCACTGTTGTTACATTATTTGATTTTACATGCAATGTTCTTTATTTCTCCTGTCATTTAATCATTTTAAGAATTATTCTTGTAGTCTTTCCTATCACCTGCCAAAATCTGTAAATCTATTATTGTAGTTAGCTATCTCTTAACAAAATAATGTAAGTATAATGTAAATCTATATGCTTTTATTTCTTTGTTTTCATTTGAAATGGACTGATTTTTCATCATATTGACTCTACAGAGAGAGCAGTACGAATGTCAGTGGTGCATCTAGAAAAATCCAATGCCCTAGCCTTACAAGGGTCCTTAACATCGTCCACTCGAAGGTCGCCTTCTCTTCGCATTGTTTCTATGTATTAGATGAAGTGGACAAGGCAATATCGCGTAATGAACATAAAATCAGTGATCTCTGCCCTCTGAAGAGATCCACCTCTGTTGTTCACCGTCACAGCCGGGCACTGTATACTCCGTGTTATTTCTCTCTCTCTCTCTCTGTGTGTGTGTGTGTGTGTGTGTGTTCAATATGATTAATTTAATCTGTGGGACTATAGAATGATGTCCGTTAGGCCTCATGAGAGGCTGGTGGAAGCGAGTATAGTTATTGTGATTTAAGGGAGGATTGACTGAAAACATGAAATGAGAAAAAAAACGACAAAAATAAAATATGCTTGTATTTTTCCTCATATTGTTATTTAGAAGAGATGTTCACCTTAGTAACAAAGTACAAAAATAGAGTAGGCCTATTATAAAGATTGGTGTCTATGATATCTATGGTGATTGTGCCTTTCACTATTCTGCATGGTTTTCATGATGTGCCGACTGTTTCATCCATACGACATGGGCATCAGAGACCTATGCAAAATACTATGATGGGTTTCCAGCATCCGTTCAGAAATGCAGGTACCAGACAATAACAATAAACACTCAGGATGCAACTGCAATCTGGACTCATTATTCACCTTTGTGCTTATTTCTTCATCTTCATCCACTTGACTTGAAAATAGCTAATGACAACTGTCATAAATCTAACTGTGATACAATAGAACAAAAAATAAAAGCCTCTCTCTCTATAAATGTTTTTAAAAAATCAACAAATAAGATAAAACCTCACAAAAAGTTTCTTATGGAGACATTTCAAAGAATACCACAATACTACCATGGTATAGTAGCCTACAAGTTTGTTTGCGTTGTCTGCTACACATAAAAATAAGGGTTAGCTACAGTGTAAACTTAATTATCACACCCACATTGTTCATTATTCGGAAAAACCTCAGTGTGTTTGACATACATGTGTTACAAACACACACACACACCCCTTCTCCTGGTTGATTGATGAACCTGTTCTGCAGGATCAGCGTCTCTTCATAAGGTGTGACGCATGCGCAGTGTGTGATTCATTTAAAGAAATAATTGCACTTGTTCACCAGGACTAATATGTGAGAAAGGAGCGGAACCGCACGTTTCACCTGTAAGTATGGAAAGGCTGCATTTAAAACATTATTGCTATTAATAATGGCTAATATAGGCTACGTCAGACGGGCGTCTTTGGCCGTTTTAAACATGCCAAGACCTTTGTGTTGTGTTTTGTCTTGGTATTTTGAACGCGTGAAACGCGCACACCTGCGTCTTTAACATCGCGTTAACATGTCAGCTGATCCTTCAGGTTTTCTGCTCCGTATCCGTGTGAAAACAGCGAGTGTGTGAATAAATCAGGTGTATGTTTACAAGACGCAGCTCTGACCTCCGAGTCACGGATGGGAAATAATAATACACATGGATGGAAATTAGTCGATGTCGCGTTGAACGCGCGCGCTCCGGTTTGTCGTGTGTTTTGACGGATGAACCCGAACGCAGATGTATTTCACTCGACACTGGTTATTCTGTGATCTGTTCGGATGTGATCTGTAACACAACAGTGATATTGTGACGGGGAACTGATTCATCCAGGAAGCGCCAGCTCTTCATACGCGCATCTTATCTCTGCTATCTGGTATGACGGAGTGTTTTATTATAGCCTAGAGAGAGACTATCCATGACAAATTGTTTCTTTCTGGATATCGGGCGATGCTGTGTAGATATTAGCTAAACGAGCATCGTCAGCCAGGCCCTCATTACTTCGACATATGGAGGCCTGTGATCATGTCATTCTAGAAGTGTTGAATTGTGATTTTTTTTTTTTAATCAGTTTTTCAAGATAATGCTTGTTCAACACCTTGTTAAATACATTTGCAAGGTTACAAGGGAGGGAAATTTTAGCTCTTGGAAAACGTAAATTTTTACAATAACTGTGCATTCAATACTTATTAATTGAGATGCGAATGTCCTCTTACAGGCCTGTGTGAAGAATTTGGTCAAAATTATTAAAGAATAATATCCTAAACTGGACCAATATATTTTTCTTGTAGTGTAACAATACCTTTTTCAGATAAAATTATTAAATTGTGGAAATTAAAAAAAAAAAAAAAAATCTTTTATAGGAAGTTACCAAGCTGAAATGGTAGCCTACCAAATAGTTAGAATGACCCGTTAGAGGTTTGTGCTAAATCACTGTGAATGCAATGGTCATTATAGTTATAATAAAAGGGACGGTTTACAAAATGCATTTAAAAACGTATATATTTTTTTTTAAATCAACATAGTGAAATTAGCTCTTAGTTTATTTGAACTTTGTGACATTTAATGAGACATTTTTTTTTATGTAGTCTATCTGTAAGTTGTCATATAAAATGCATACCTGATATTGATAAAAGGAGAAGCAATGTGTAAAATAGTTTTAGGCGAAGAGTTGCGTGTCAGATACCCATAATTATGGATAAACATGCAGTCAAACTAAGGCAAATAGGTCGACATGAGGCCGAAAAAATCCTGTTTATCCCGGATGAATCACTAGAGCTTTTTTTTTTTTACATTTATTTGTGTAGTTTTAATAAACAGGTAAGTAATGCTAAAGTTTTAGTTCACCCAAAAATGACAATTATCCCATAATTTATTCACCCTCAAGCCATCCTGTATATGACTTTCTTCTTTCAGCCAAACACAACCTGAGTTATATTACACAAACGCATGGCTTTGCTCCAGAAGGCCTTTATTAACCCCCTGGAGTCGTGTGGAATACTGTTATGATGGATGGATGTGCTTTTATGGGCTTCAAAACTCCATTCACTCCCATTGTAAAGCTCGGAAGAGTCATTTTCAAGGTCTTTTTTTTTTTTTTTTTTTTTTCTCAGTCACTTCAGATCAGAATTGAATTGAAATTCTCAAAACTAACTGTTTAATCTTCACATCATCGTGTCACTTGTGCACATCAAAAAAAGTTGCAAATGCTTTAGTACATCCATGCAAATGATTATGTACAATTCTCTGCTGTATCAATTGCTTATGTCATGTTGATCAAAATGTAATATAATGGGTCTCTGTTGAATAGTCTCACCCCCCACAACATTTAGGCATTAGTTCACAGCCTTTAAGTCTTTATGCAAAATGGTTGAACAAGTTGTCATAATATGTCAAGCATATTTTTTTGTGAACATTTTTTTTTTCAAAATCTGTGTTCACAAAACTGTAATATAACTCTGATTGTGTTTGGCTGAAAGAACAATGTCATATACACCTAGCAAGGCTCTTTTGAAGGTGAGTAAATTATGGTATAATTTTCATTTTTGGGTGAACTAACCCTTTGTTTCAAAATCCATCGATTCTGAAATAATTTCAACTACTATTTCAACTGTAAAGCGGCTCTTTAAAAGAGGAAACAATAACGTCATTATTTAGTTCAGTTTAATAACAGTGTTAATGTTCATCAATTATGAAACAAATTCAATTCAGCTATAAAGCAGCTCTACAGAAAGCAAAAGCATTAATAAATCACAAGATGGTATTATTGATGTATTTGATGTTGTAGAATGAAATGTGAAAATATCTTGAGCTTGTGTTCACCACAGACCTTATTCCAGACATTTGATTTAAAACCCCCAAAAAAAGGTTCAAAATAAGTCAATGACTTCAGGGCGCTGGAATCGTAAGTGCTCAGATGCTAAATCGTTCTGGGTTTTGGCCTGGGAAAGTGAGTTTCCAGCGTGCTGAAGGCAGACGGTCTGTGGTTTCAGAAGAAGCATGTACGCTCCGGCAGCCGAGACGGGAGTGACCGTGGTAGAGAAGGATCCGGCTCTGACCAGTGCGTACTCCCCTGTGGACTACATGAGCATCACCAGCTTCCCCAGACTCCCGGAAGATGATGCCTCCGCCGACAACGCCTTCAAATCGCGCAAAGACGACGATAACTTCCTCAGTGAGCAGGACACGGGTGAGTGAATGCGTCTGATGCGGTCACCCGTAACCTGAAGTGTCACCCAGTGTCTCCCTGGGAAGGCCTCCTTCCCTTTTCCTCTGTACAGAGAAAACATTGTCAAAATAATTCCAGTTCGCATGGACACGTGGAAGCGAATAATACAATTATACATTTTTAAGGCCAGGCAGGAGGTTTGTTGAGGTCAATTTGTAAAGAAAGACTACATGGCTGCGCACACATTCAAACGCGCATATAGACTAATACACATGTGCACGCCGTCAGCGTTTTCACAGATTTGCGTTTTTGTAGTTCACGCAAAGATGATAACGTTTTTAAAAAATGTCAACGCTTGCACCTTGGAACCTATTTCAAGGTTTGCGTTCTCGATCCGCCAGGCACTGTCGTGCAGATGGACAGGCCGGAGCGCATTAAAGGTTCTCTGTTAGAACGGTGTCGTGTTAAGTTAAAGCAACACTAAGTAAGATGTTTTACCACCGTTTCAGTGGTTCATTAAGTCGTAACAGGGTGAAAGGCACTTCTGGATTCGCTTTGCACTCCTTTATCTGCTATAACCACGCTATGTAAGAATGCCAGATCGGGTCGAGTTTCTGTAGTTCTAATGAGACATAAGAAAACTACAAATTTGACTTGCTTTACGTCAAGCGTTACAATAGTCATTATTTTGTTGTTATTTTTGATATTATTATCTAGCTTGTCTGTGGACATCGTTCATTCCAAAGCCGGCGCTGGATAAAGGGCGAGCGTGCGTGCGACAGTCGGCTGCGCTAGGCTAAATTATTTACGACAGCGGTAATGGACAATTCCACTCCCAACCTGTAGGGCGACCGCAGAGGAAAAGCTACTTGGTGTTGCTTTAACAACTAATGATCTTTGCAACGGAAGTGAATCAATCAAAACTAACTTTAGCTGGACAATAACTTTATTCTAGAGCTGCTGTAAAGCCCAAACAATCTCTGTTACTGTAATCTCCTGTTATCACTGTAAAGCCGCTTTGAAACAAATCTACATTGTTAAAAGCGCTGTGTAAATGAAGGTGCCTTGCCTCGACTGCTGTCTCTCATAGAGCCGGATCTGTTCCTGAACTCGGCCCGGCTGCAGCGGCTGCCCTCCTCCGCCTCGGACCTGGCCCGGCACGACATCTCTCCCCTGAGAGAGACCACCAGAGACCCGCTGGCGCAGGAGTGCGCGTGCACACGGGACGGCCTGACCGTCATCATCACTGCCTGCCTGACCTTCGCCACCGGGGTCACCGTGGCCCTCATCATGCAGATCTACTTCGGGGACCCACAGGTGCGCTCACACACTGCCACACACAGCCTTCCTGGAAAGGCATCCCAACTCGGGAACCGGTGGCCAATGATACAAAGCACTGATTTAAAACAAACCAGAGTTGTATACGTATTTAAATTGTAATAAATGATTGGTTTAATGATTTGTATCTGTATGCTGCCAGGGTTAGAAGTATCCTTAAATTAGGTGTTTAGTAAGGGTTTAGTCTTTTTATTTTTTTATGTTAATGAAGGCAAGCAGGGTTGGTAGTTTTTTCAGCGCATTAATCAAAGGTAAGAGTTGGTAGTTGGTGGGGTTAGTTTTTTTTTTTAAAGTGCTAATCAAAGGTAAACGGTTGGGAGTTGGTAGGGTTAGTTATTTTTTAGTTTTAGTTTTAACCAAAGGTAAACGGGGTCAGTAGTTGTTAAGATCTGTAGTTTTTTCTTATTTTAAACCAAAGAAAAACAAGTTTGGCAGTTTTTTGTTAGTGTTAGCCAAAGGTAAACAGAGTTAGTACGGTAGTTGGTGGGCTTGGTAGTTTTCAGTGAATGATGCGTCAAATTGATTTGCTCATTGAGAAAAGGTGTGCTATTACTGTTTTGTCCAATCAAACGTTTACTTTTTTGGCTGGTGGAGGATAAATTCCAGCTTCTATTCCAATAAAGCCTCCGCCCCTGTGTGACCGCTTCCCTCAGGTGTACAGTCAGGCCGCGGTGGTGTCTGATGTGGCCCGCTGCACGTCTCTCGGCTTCGACGTCCTGGGCAAACACGGGTCCAGCGTGGACGCTGCCATCGCCGCCTCCCTCTGCCTGGGCATCATCCACCCCCACGCCTCGGGCATCGGCGGGTACGAGCTTTGTGCTTAAAGGGATAGTTCACTTTGAAATACATTTTTGGTATGTTTTAGCTTACCTCAAGGGCATCCAAGATGTAGGTGTCTTTGTTTCCGCAGTAGTTTCAATTTTTGATATTTTTAGGTCAAACCGTTCTTGTCTGTCAGTCATATAATGCAGGTCTATGGTCACCACCTCAAAGAGCATGCACAGAGAAGTCCAAATTAAACATGATTTAATGACTCGTAAATGTAAGTACACATTGATGGCCTAAGACACGAAACGAGCGGTTTGTGTGAGAAAACGAACAGTATTTATATCGTTTACCTCTTGTAAACACAGCCACGTCCAAGTGATCTGAGGGCGCCGGCGCGGGCGCGGGCGCTTCGGTCTGTGCGTTACAAGGTGTAAAAACGATATAAATACTGTTCGTTTTCTCACACAAACCGCTCGTTTCGTGTCTTAGGCCATCAATGAGTGCTTACATTTACGAGTCATTAAATCATGTTTAATTTGGACTTCTCTGTGCATGCTCTTTGAGGTGGTGACCATAGACCTGCATTATATGACTGACAGACAAGAACGGTTTGACCTAAAAATATCAAAAATTGAAACTACTGCGGAAACAAAGACTCCTACATCTTGGATGCCCTTGAGGTAAGCTAAAACATACCAAAAATGTATTTCAAAGTGAACTATCCTTTTAAGTACTGGCTTTAATAATAAGTTTATTTTATATAGCGCCTTTCACAAACCCAAGGTCGCTTTACATAGTGGACAGGCAATGAAACACAACAGCAAACAACCAAAACAAAACAACAAAGACAAGTTCTCTGTGTGAAGCAATGAGTTTGTTGTGGAGAAATGATCAATGATCTTCTGCTTTCTAATAAATGATCTTCTGCTTTCTTTATCTAAACTTTAAAGGGTTGGTTTACCCCAAAATGATAATTGGTTAATAGAAGCTCAAAACGTCTAACATATGAAGCAATCGTGTCTCTTCAGAAGTCCTGGATTAAACTAATCCATATGAATGGAGCAGTTTTACAATGCCTTTATGAACTTTTTCAAGTGTAAAATTTTGGTGTAACTTCATTTGTGTTTCGAAGATGGACAAAAGTCTTATGGGTTTGGAACGACATGAGCGTGAGTAAATGATGACAGATTTTCCACTTTTGGGTGAACTATCCCTTTTAAGATTACGAGCTTAAGAAAAGTAGAAACCGGGTTCCCACTGTCAGGGAATTGTATTTTGCACTGGAAAGGTAATAGAAATGAGCAAAATCTTAAGAAGTTTCTGAGGAATTTTCCTTTTTGCTCTCCGTTGTAAAATATTTTGCATATCTCTTACTCTGTAATGTTTGTCTAAAGTAGAACTTGCTGAGAAATCAATGAGAAACTGAGTGCAATGTCTCCTTGATTATAATTGTTTAAATATTATTTCAAAAGTCTAGCCAGAAATCTCTGTTAAAGGATTTTTAAAAAAGAAATCCCCCTGCAGTAAATCAGAAATAACTGGGAAATTCAATTCGTCCTAAGATCCCCGGAGGCTTAAAGAGAGCTCTGCGAGGAGGCATGTGTGCAGGGATGGAGAAACTGATTTTGTGGGTGATTCATCAACAACAGTGAGTGACTCTATCATGCTTTCTTCTCAGCGGTGGCGTGATGCTCATCCATGACATCCGGAATAACGAGAGCCGGGTCATTGACTTCCGTGAGATGGCACCCTCTGGTATTCACGAGGACATGATGATAAATGTTCATCAAAGGGTAAAGCTTTATTTTGATCTGCTTTCATCTTGGCTTAATGTGCGTCATATGATGATGTTAAAAATCCGAAGCAAATCAATAAGTGCAAGTGTTTTCACAAACACAGTCTCTGCAGTGTGCTGTTCTGCAGGCGCTGATGTGTCTCTCTGTGTCTGTTAGTCGGGTCTGACCGTGGCTGTCCCAGGCATGATCAGTGGACTGCACCAGGCTCATCAGCTGTATGGAAGGTATAGCAATTCCTCTTTTCACCTTCTGCCTGAAATGCTCTGTAGATCTCTTTAAAGCCCATCCTTCCAAAAAGCCCAGTCTACTCTGCTCTGATTGGTCAGATGACCCAGTCTGCTGTGATTGGTCTACTCTGCTCTGATTGGTCAGATGACCCAGTCTGCTGTGATTGGTCTACTCTGCTCTGATTGGTCAGATGGCCCAGTCTGCTGTGATTGGTCTACTCTGCTCTGATTGGTCAGATGACCCAGTCTGCTGTGATTGGTCTACTCTGCTCTGATTGGTCAGATGGCCCAGTCTGTTGTGATTGGTCTACTCTGCTCTGATTGGTCAGATGGCCCAGTCTGCTGTGATTGGTCTACTCTGCTCTGATTGGTCAGGTGGCCCAGTCTGCTGTGATTGGGCCACCCGACCAATGAGAGAAGAGTAGACCAATAACAACAGACTGGGCCAACTGACCAATCACAACAGACTGGGCCACCCGACCAATGAGAGAAGAGTAGACCAGTCTGTTGTGATTGGTCAGATGGCCCAGTCTGTTGTTATTGGTCTACTCTGCTCTGATTGGTCAGATGGCCCAGTCTGCTGTGATTGGTCTACTCTGCTCTGATTGGTCAGATGACCCAGTCTGCTGTGATTGGTCTACTCTGCTCTGATTGGTCAGATGGCCCAGTCTGTTGTGATTGGTCTACTCTGCTCTCATTGGTCAGATGGCCCAGTCTGTTGTGATTGGTCTACTCTGCTCTGATTGGTCAGATGGCCCAGTCTGCTGTGATTGGTCTACTCTGCTCTGATTGGTCAGATGACCCAGTCTGCTGTGATTGGTCTACTCTGCTCTCATTGGTCAGATGGCCCAGTCTGTTGTGATTGGTCTACTCTGCTCTGATTGGTCAGATGGCCCAGTCTGCTGTGATTGGTCTACTCTGCTCTGATTGGTCAGATGGCCCAGTCTGCTGTGATTGGTCTACTCTGCTCTGATTGGTCAGATGACCCAGTCTGTTGTGATTGGTCTACTTTGCTCTGATTGGTCAGATGGCCCAGTCTGTTGTGATTGGTCTACTCTGCTCTGATTGGTCAGATGGCCCAGTCTGCTGTGATTGGTCTACTCTGCTCTGATTGGTCAGATGGTCCAGTCTGTTGTGGTTGGTCTACTCTGCTCTGATTGGTCAGATGGCTCAGTCTGTTGTGATTGGTCTACTCTGCTCTGATTGGTCAGGTGGCCCAGTCTGTTGTGGTTGGTCTACTCTGCTCTGATTGGTCAGATGGCTCAGTCTGTTGTGATTGGTCTACTCTGCTCTGATTGGTCAGATGGCCCAGTCTGCTGTGATTGGTCTACTCTGCTCTGATTGGTCAGATGGTCCAGTCTGTTGTGGTTGGTCTACTCTGCTCTGATTGGTCAGATGGCTCAGTCTGTTGTGATTGGTCTACTCTGCTCTGATTGGTCAGGTGGCCCAGTCTGCTGTGATTGGTCTACTCTTCTCTCATTGGTCGGGTGGCCCAGTCTGTTGTGATTGGTCAGATGGCCCAGTCTGTTGTTATTGGTCTACTCTGCTCTGATTGGTCAGATGGCCCAGTCTGCTGTGATTGGTCTACTCTGCTCTGATTGGTCAGATGGCCCAGTCTGTTGTGATTGGTCTACTCTGCTCTGATTGGTCAGATGGCCCAGTCTGTTGTGATTGGTCTACTCTGCTCTGATTGGTCAGATGGCCCAGTCTGTTGTGATTGGTCTACTCTGCTCTGATTGGTCAGATGGCCCAGTCTGTTGTGATTGGTCTACTCTGCTCTGATTGGTCAGATGGCCCAGTCTGCTGTGATTGGTCTACTCTGCTCTGATTGGTCAGATGGCCCAGTCTGTTGTGATTGGTCTACTCTGCTCTGATTGGTCAGATGGCCCAGTCTGTTGTGATTGGTCTACTCTGCTCTGATTGGTCAGATGGCCCAGTCTGCTGTGATTGGTCTACTCTGCTCTGATTGGTCAGATGGCCCAGTCTGCTGTGATTGGTCTACTCTGCTCTGATTGGTCAATTGCCCAGACTGTCATGCATATTCTGTCATAACTTCTTAAAATGAAATATATATGTGCATTATACAGCGATATGTCTGATCATGAATGTGATAACAGGATGGAGTATTTATATAAACAGTACTTTGTTGTCATGGGTTTATAGTTAAAAAAAAGTCCCCCCAACTCCATTTGTCTGAATAATGGGTGTGTTGTAGGTCTGTGTTTTATTGGTTATTTTCATTTGTTTTGCCATGTCTGTGTAATTCATTTGAGGCAGCAGACTGAAACTACACGTCATCCTTCTCATTATTATATCAGTCATTAGGCTGGTATTTTAATGGTCATAATTTTTGATAATAAACCATAAGTACAAAGGGGCGGGTATTATGGAGATGTGTTACATGGTGACGCAGCTACGTCACAGAAATAATGGCAGAACTACAAACGGGTGTTTCAGGCTGGTGTTTTCTGTTATAAATCCAGTCCAATGTGGAGTTAGGAAATCACATGATTTGGGAATGTCACTCTGGGCTGAAAGATTTCCACACGCATATTTAGCAACAAGTTCATGTTGCTCACACAGATTCGCTGTGTTGACCAACAGAAAGCTGCTTTGTTTGCAAGTGTCTTCTGTGAGAGCTGTGCCTCATACATCGCTACACTATTGACAGTAGACAATGGACCCTTTTTGCCCGTGACTGCATGTTTTAAAGGAACAGAATTAAAAAGGTATAACTATTCTTAAAGAAGAAAATTAGATTGCTAACTTGTATGACTTGTCTAGGCATTTTATGCCACTGGAAATAAGACTTCTACTTGTGGTTTTGGGATATTGTGGACAATTTTAAGGTCCTATAGATCCTACTGTGCACCCACTTGAAGTAGTAGACGTCTTACTGAGTAATAGAGAATCATTTTTCATATTTGTATCAATTGTCACTTTAAATGATGGAAAAACAGCTTGACCGTGGTGCGTGTTCGCCCTTCTCTAGACTGTCGTGGAAAGACGTCATCACTTCGGCTGCAGACGTGGCGAGGGATGGATTCAACGTTACGCACGAGCTGGGTGAGCACGCGACACACACACGTGACACACACACGTGACACGCATGCCTGAAGTCTACTACAGGACAGGTCTATAGGGTTTTTACGGTACAAAAATTACAGTAGTCGGTACCAATACCAGTAAAATGTTGCGGTTCTCTGTGCTAATTTCGATACCAGAGCAAAAACTGTTGAATAATGTACTTTTTTTTTATTCCCATTTTGTCCTATCCGATGGTTATTACTGTCATTCATCGCAGTTTCTGACTCAGTCACACATTTAAATACGGCTGTCGATCCAGAAACTTCGCAGTGTACTAAGCAGCTTGAAAAACTAAAGTTGTATTCAGATTGTAAATGGGTAATAACCGGCAAGCAAGAGAAGACTTGAGGCTGTCAATCTCTAAAACACAAGCTCACTGAATTCTACACTCCTGCAGAAACTCACGTTATAATAAAAAAAGCTGTCTTGATTGTAAAATGCATCTCGTATTTACATGGTGTTGTTTACACTTCGTTGGTAGGCTTATAATGAAAGGATTTGTGAGTGTGCGGCTCCCGTTGAACAAAACACCTTGTGCGTTTTCAGAGTTGAGTGGATTCTGACTAACTTACTGACTATCACCTCTGATTGGCCAGTGCGTTCATGTGCTCAACAGATGTGTTTGTGATTGTGTTTTTACAAGCGCTGAGCATTGTAGCCACTGTAAATAGAAACTTATGTGGCTTAGAAAGCACTCAAACAAGCGCTCGTCAACTTTTTTTTTTTTTTTTTTTTTTTTTTTTTTTGTTGCTTGGCCTCGTTACTAGCAGTACATTTGACAACCATAGTATGCAGGCTTGAAAAGTAAGTGGCTTCGAGATGTCAGCCGAAAAGAAATTCGGAAGAATGTGTAGCAAGAAAAGTAAACGTGTCAGTTTAGTTTTTATGCTGAATTTGAAGCAGGTTGGTGTAACTTCCTTCATCTTTCCCCAGCTGATGCGTTGTCTAAAGTGAAGGAGCAGAATGTGTCGGACGCTTTCAGAGATCTGTTCCTGCCTAGCGGTCAGGCTCCACTCGCGGGACTCCTCGCTAAACGTCTGGATCTAGCGGCCATTTTGGACAAGATTGCAGCCAATGGAATCTCAGAGTTCTACAGTGGGAATCTGACTCAGGAAATGACATCAGTGGTACGTCTCTAATGTTATTTTAGTATTATTTATATGTAAGGGTTAATGCCCTTCGAGGTGTCCATTGTCAGGTATTCATGGGCGACGGCGAGGCGCGCGACGGACGGTTGCCTCCGCCGAAGTCCATTATTACCTAGACAATGGAGATCTCGAAGGGCATTAACCCGCTTATACCATGGTCACTTGCCAAATAACACCTTTTTAAAACATTAGTTTATATTTTAATTAGTTTTACAATCGAAATCTAAAGTTTTTACAAACCATAACTTGGTTTCCCTGGTTACGCCTGACGGTTTTAGTCCGCTCAGCTCGTAGAGCCCTTCAGTTTAGCTAACTTACGAGCCAGAAAGCTAACGTATTTTATGTCAAATTCTCCAAAAAGGTTAAAAGTAATAACGAAGTCGCTCATTGTTGTATTAGTAGGCTATGTATAACCATAGATATCATATAATAAAGGCTGGATGTCTTACGGCGGAGTCACTTCCGGCATCACCGTTCGGCCATCTGGTCACAGGCAGGCTCTGATGTAAGATGAGTGATCAGCATGAACACAAATCCTCTTATCTCGCTGAAATCTTGACGGATTTACAAACGGTTTGGTTTCTTACAAACCTTATTAACATGGCTATAATTCTGAATGCTTGAACATATACACTCACCGGCCACTTTATTAGGTACACCTGTCCAACTGCTCGTTAACACTTAATTTCTAAGCAGCCAATCACATGGCGGCAACTCAGTGCATTTAGGCATGTAGACATGGTCAAGACAATCTCCTGCAGTTCAAACCGAGCATCAGTATGGGGAAGAAAGGTGATTTGAGTGACTTTGAACGTGGCATGATTGTTGGTGCCAGAAGGGCTGGTCTGAGTATTTCAGAAACTGCTAATCTACTGGGATTTTCACGCACAACCATCTCTAGGGTTTACAGAGAATGGTCCGAAAAAGAAAAAACATCCAGTGAGCGGCAGTTCTGTGGGCGGAAATGCCTTGTTGATGCCAGAGGTCAGAGGAGAATGGCCAGACTGGTTCGAGCTGATAGAAGGGCAACAGTGACTGAAATAACCACTCGTTACAACCGAGGTATGCAGCAAAGCATTTGTGAAGCCACAACACGCACAACCTTGAGGCGGATGGGCTACAACAGCAGAAGACTCCACCGGGTACCACTCATCTCCACTACAAATAGGAAAAAGAGGCTACAATTTGCAAGAGCTCACCAAAATTGAACAGTTGAAGACTGGAAAAATGTTGCCTGGTCTGATGAGTCTCGATTTCTGTTGAGACATTCAGATGTTAGAGTCAGAATTTGGCGTAAACAGAATGAGAACATGGAACCATCATGCCTTGTTACCACTGTGCAGGCTGGTGGTGGTGGTGTAATGGTGTGGGGGATGTTTTCCTGGCACACTTTAGGCCCCTTAGTGCCAATTGGGCATCGTTTAAATGCCACGGCCTACCTGAGCATTGTTTCTGACCATGTCCATCCCTTTATGGCCACCATGTACCCATCCTCTGATGGCTACTTCCACCATGTCACAAAGCTCTAATCATTTCAAATTGGTTTCTTGAACATGACAATGAGTTCACTGTACTAAAATGGCCCCCACAGTCACCAGATCTCAACCCAATAGAGCAGTGGTTTTCAAACCCTGGGTCGCGACCCTCGGGTGGGTCGCGAGAATTAAAAAATGGGTCGCCAGTGATTTAAAAAAAAAATTCCGTTTTCTAATTAAATTAATATTAATAATAATAGCTTTGAAACAACGAAACAAACTGAATGCTTCTCCTGACATGCGTGTTGCCCTCTCGTCCTGCGAACCGGCTTGGGACCAGATTATGCAGAATAAGCAGGCCCTTCTCATTAATATACACAAAACACGCACTCGTTCGCTCCACCCGCAACACACACACGTTCGCTCCATCGGCAACAACACACTAACACTCGTCGTTCCTTCCTAGGGCTGTCAAAATTAGGCTACTCAAAAATTACGTTCTAAAAAATCCCTCTTAAAAAACACATAGGCTATATTCGAACTATTCGAACATCTGGTTGTGCATTTTGTCAATGACGCGCATTACGTCAATAACAGGTCAAATTAATACAAAGAGACATAACTACTTGTTTAGGTAGTTTATTTAAGTTTAAACATATTTGACAACGTATTACCTACACAAAAACAAGTAGCCTAAATCAACTAATGGCCAAGACCGCAGACCTCACTCTCGCTAGGCACTCTTTCTCTCTCTCTCTCCCTCACCTCACGCTCTCTGCCCATAACGGTTTAAATGAACAACAACAACGATAAACAAATGTTGAGTGCTGATCAAGAGTTTTGTGCAAGCAATGTAAGGCCGCGACTCTTGTCCCAAATATAGCAGGCTTCATTCAGTGATTGAAACAAATATTATTAACATTAATTGAAGTTTTAAAGAACCGACATTGAACGCCCCGAGCGAGCTGTGCTGTGGTAAACATGGAACTTTTCCTTGACATGAAACGGTAAATAATCAAACCAGTGAAGCCTGCGATGCATGGAACTGCTGTATCTAACCTACCTTATTCATGCAATAAATAAGAATAAGAAATAAAAAACTTTCAGCTGTGCCAGTGCGACTCTTGTGACCTGTCCCTGATCCCTCAGCGCCCACTCGCAAAGCAGACAGCCGCGCCTCTGATACCGCGGGCGTGTTTTTCCACATTCAAATATTAATTTTCACATTCGAAATTCTGTTTTTTAAAACTATTCGATATAGGCCTATTCGAATTTAGAATATTCGTTGACAGCCCTATTCTCATTTGAATTATAAATAAGTTTGCTTTTAAATTGTGTGTGATTTTGGTTGGGTGACAGTTAAGTTTGACAAGAGTTTACAGTTTGACAAAACCACAATGTTGTGTTTTAACAATGTTGTGTCGAGTGTACACAAGTATAAATAAACACTTTGCAGTTTGAATGATGTCCTGTATGAACGACGGAGTAGCCTATATTTTTTGTTCCCAGTGCCGCGCCTCACACACACACACACACACAAACACACACACACAAACACACACACACACACAAACACACACACACAAACACACGCACACACACACACACACACACACACACACACACACACACACACACACACACACACACACACACACACACACACACAATACACCATTCCAGGCTTGACATCGCAGCCTGTTCATTATAGCCGAAATAAAAATATGACAATAAAATAGTCAACCTAATATAAAAATCACACTGCTCTGTTTAAATAGTCAATTCGTACCATTCAGCGTAAGCACCGCTCAACTGTGATGTTTCCAAGCACATTTTTGCGCATGTGAAAAGGATGATTTTTTTTTACTGTCGATATTGCAACGTGAGTGAAGTTGCTACAACGCCTATAATAAAGAATAGTTTACCATCAAATACATCGCGAATGTTAAAATATTTTGATTCTAATGAGAGAGTTAGGCTACGTGAGCATAATGCCCCTTTTACTTTCCCTTTAAATTATTTCGTTTTGGCTTGTTTAGTTGTTATTTTTTTATTCTTGTTCTGTATATAATTAATATTACATTTAAAGAGTTTGTTGTGGAATATGTTTTGTGTATTTGTACTTTTTAAGCATTCAGCAAATGATAAGCTATTTATTGGTTAAAAGTCCTGTATGTAGGCCTATAGCTTGATCAAATTATTTCAGAATCGACTTTGCGTTGCAATCACGTCAAGGATCAGCAAGTGCACGTGCATCATCAAAAGTAAAGTGGTTAAAAAAAGTGCTTAAAGAAAGGTTAAAGAAAAAAATTCTGCGCACAAGCCTATGGGTCGCCTAAAAAAAAAAAAAAAAAAAAAAGGGTCCCTCTTGAAAAAGTTTGAAAACCACTGCAATAGAGCATCTTTGGGATGTGGTGGAACGGGAGATTCGCATCATGGATGTGCAGCCGACAAATCTGCGGCAACTGTGTGATGCCATCATGTCAATATGGACCAAACTCCCTGAGGAATGCTTCCAGCACCTTGTTGAATCTATGCCACGAAGAATTGAGGCAGTTCTGAAGGCAAAAGGGGGTCCAACCCGTTACTAGCATGGGGTACCTAATAAAGTGGCCGGTGAGTGTATGTGTTGAACATTGGTGACCTTGAATGTGCTCTTATTATGACTGTTGACTAAGGGGGTGTGAGTCTAAGGGGTGTGGTTCGTTCATAATGTTTTTCAGGTGTTCCAATTTAATAAAATGACTGCATGCTCCTGTGTGAGTGTGCACGACAGTCAAACGAAACCCGATGGCTCCGTGAGTTTATTCCTCCGTCATGTTTTAGCCGGTTTTCTACCCTTTATGTTATGATGGCGAACTCAACAGGTTATGGGCCCAGGAAGGAGTTTGGAAGCCGGTGGAACCGTTTATGTTTTGACGGGGATGAGAAAAAGTATGAACTGTGGGAAACTAAGTTTCTTGCGCACCTGCGTCTGCTCAGTTTGAAGAGCACCATACTGAGCGAACCACCTGATGATGACGGTGTAGAAGAAGACGCGGAGAAAAATGAGGACGCGTATGCAGAACTGATTCAGCTGTTGGATGATAAAAGCCTTTCCCTTGTGATGAGAGATGCAGCGGATGATGGAAGAAAGGCGCTAAAGATTCTGAGAGAACACTATGCTGGTAAAGGGAAACCACGAGTGATCAGCTTATACACAGAGCTTACGTCTCTTCAGAAAGCTGTCAATGAGAGCGTCACAGATTATGTCATTCGCGCAGAGACCGCTATTACAGCTTTGAGAAATGCGGAAGAGACTTTAAGTGATGGCTTGTTGATTGCAATGGTTCTGAAGGGCCTACCGGACTCTTTTAAGCTATTTTCCATCCACATAACCCAAAGTGATGAAACGATAACTTTCACGGAGTTCAAAACAAAGCTGAGGAGTTATGAGAGCACAGAAAAGTTTAGTGCTGCTTGCTCAGAGGATGACAGCGTGATGAAGGTGAAAGCAAGAGACGGGTGGAATATGAAATTGACCTGTTTCAACTGCGGACAGAAGGGACATAAGGCTGTGGAGTGCATTTCTACTACGAGTGAGCATAGAGAACAGCGACAGTGGTGTAATTTTTGTAAAAGTTCCACGCACAGGGATGTGAATTGCAAGTGGAGAAAGCGGGACAACGTGAAGCAGGTGATGGATGAGGAGGACCACACCTTTGCTTTTAAGGTGGGCCAAGTGGATGCCGTCCTGGCCAGCGAGGTGAGGGAAAAAGGTCTCATGGTTGATACAGGAGCCACGTCGCATATCATCCGGGACATGACACAGTTCAAGGACTTTGATGAAAGTTTTGAGCCACATAAGCACATCCTAGAGCTGGCTGATGGAGAGAGGACCAGCGGTATCGCCTTGAGGAAAGGTACGGCCAAAGTTCGCCTGAGAGACAACAATGGTCAAGTGGTGGAAACGATGCTGATGGGGGCGTTGTACGTCCCATCTTTTCCACAGGACATCTTCTCAGTCAAGGCAGCGACGTCCCAGGGAGCGACGGTCATTTTCAAAGAAGGTCAGAACAGACTTGTTCATAAGAACGGTGTAACATTTGACATTCAGGTGTATGATAGACTGTTCTATTTAAGCACGGTTACAGACGATGTTGATCAATGTCATGTATGTTACGATATCCACACATGGCATGAAATTCTTGGTCACTGTAATTATGAGGATGTGTTGAAGCTGGAAAATGTCACAAAGGGGATGAAAATTAAAGGTAGAACTGAAATGTCTAATTTAAAATGTGAAGTGTGCATACAGGGAAAGTTTGCTCAGAGCAGGAACAGGGAGGCAGATGAAAAAGCAAAAGTTCCCCTTGGACTTGTGCACACAGACTTAGCTGGACCTATGGAGCCGGTAGCAAAAGATGGTTTCAGGTATATCTTGGCCTTTACTGATGACTATTCAGGTGCAATCTTTACATATTTTTTGAGAGCAAAGAGTGATACAGTCAAAGGAACCGAGAAGTTCATTGCTGATGTTTCACCTTATGGTAAAATTAAATGTATGAGATCTGATAATGGCACCGAGTTTACATCCAGGGAATTTCAGTCCCTGCTCAGCAAAAATGCAATTAGACATGAAACCTCAGCTCCCTATTCACCCCATCAGAATGGGACAGCTGAGAGGAGCTGGAGAACTTTGCTTGATATGGCAAGGTGTATGTTAATCGAGAGTAGCTTACCAAAAATGTTATGGACGTACGCAATCCAGACTGCAGCTGTTATTCGCAACAGATGTTATAACAGACGTGTAGAACAGACCCCATACTATATGCTGACTGGAAAGAAGCCTGATCTTTCAAGAATGAGAATATTTGGGTCAGAGTGCTATGCATACAAACAGAACAAGAAAAAGTTAGACTCTCGATGTGAAAAAGGGATTTTCATTGGTTATGACAAGAATAGCCCTGCATATCTAGTTTTCTATCCAGACTCAGGAAAAGTGAACAAAAGTAGGTTGGTGGAGTTTATCACAAAGAGTGGGACAGAATGCCACACTCAGACAGATCAGTTAACGTGTGAAGATGATGTGCGTAGGGAGAGCGCCGAAACTCACCTATCAAAACCTGAGAAAATAGAATTAATAAATCCCCAGGACATAAGATCTGAAACGTGTGACCCAAACCCCAACACAGGTGAAAGGGAAAGTGTTGAGAGCAGGCGTTATCCACAGAGAGAGAAGAGGCCTCCACAGTATTTGAGGGATTATGAGTGTGGAATAAAATGTGATGATGACCATGCACTAGCCAGTATTGATTATTGTTATAGAGTTGCATGTGATGTACCCCACACTCTAAAGGAGGCTATAAGTTCACCAGAGTCAGAATTGTGGAGTAAGGCCATGCAGGAGGAGATGAACTCTCTTAAGGAGAATGATACGTTTACCCTTACAACACTACCTGAAGGTAAAAATATAGTGGGAGGCAGATGGGTCTACACATTGAAGGAAAACCCAGTTGGGACAACATACAAAGCTCGGTATGTGGCGAAGGGGTATAGTCAAGTTGCAGGCATTGATTATAATGAAACTTTTTCTCCAACTGCTGACATGACATCAATACGTAGTTTAATGCAAATTGCAGCTCAATATGGTTTAGAACTGCATCAAATGGATGTAAAGACTGCATATTTGCACGCCCCTATTGATACTGAATTATATATGGAACAGCCAGAAGGGTTTGAGGTCAAGTCAGAAACAAGTGAGAGGCTTGTCTGTAGACTTAACAAATCACTCTATGGTTTGAAACAGTCAGGGCGGAATTGGAATAAAATGCTAGATGATTTTCTGATTCAAAATGATTTTATTCAAAATCCTGCTGATCATTGTGTTTACAATAAACAAATTGGAGGTGAGAGAATCATACTGATAGTCTGGGTTGATGATCTTCTTATTGCAGCAAGTGATAGTCAGATACTCAGAAATGTGAAAAGAATGTTGGAGGAAAGATTTAAAATGAAAGATCTTGGTAAACTTACACATTTCCTGGGTATTGATTTTGCACAAGGAGATGGTGAGATAAAAATGAACCAGAAAAGGTTCATTATTAAGATTTTGGAGAGGTTTGATATGATTAATTGTAAACCAAGGTCAACTCCATGCGAAAACAGAATGCAATTTGATAATGAAGGTGAACGTGTTGATCCAAAGCGGTATCGAGAAGTGGTTGGTAGCTTGATCTATCTAATGACTTGTACTAGACCAGATCTAGGTTTCATTGTCAGTAAGCTGTCACAACACTTTTCTGAACCAAAGAACCAACACTGGGTAGCAGCTAAGCATGTATTGCGATATTTAAAGGGAACTGTGAACAAGGAATTGTCTTATAGGAGAAATGATGTAAATCTTAATCTCTTTGCATTTAGTGATGCTGATTGGGCAGCAGACCAAAATGATAGAAGAAGTACAACTGGTTACTGTTTTGGTTTGTCTGCCACTGGTCCTGTTATTTCTTGGAGATCTAAGAAACAATCCACAGTTGCTCTTTCCACATGTGAGGCGGAGTATATGGCTTTGGCAGCTACTGCACAGGAAAGCCTATATCTTGTCCAGTTATTAAACAAAATGGACAATGAATGTGTTTACACACCAGTGACAATTTATGAGGACAATCAAGGGGCAATTGCTTTGTCAAAGAACCCCATATGCCGTCAAAGGTGTAAACATGTTGACATTAAGTATCATTTTGTTCGATCTGCACTTGAAGATGGAAAGATAACTATTGAATATTGTCCTACAGCAGCCATGGTTGCAGATATTCTGACCAAACCTGTAACCAAAGTCATGCTTGATAGATTTGTGTGTTTTATTTTTGGTGTGATGTAAATGTACATGATAAATG
The DNA here is from genome assembly GCF_029890125.1 of Rhinichthys klamathensis goyatoka. Lineage (NCBI taxonomy): Eukaryota > Metazoa > Chordata > Actinopteri > Cypriniformes > Leuciscidae > Rhinichthys > Rhinichthys klamathensis. Next base: position 652,210 of record NW_026606576.1, on the reverse strand, counting down.
TATGTTATTCAGCCTAAGAGCAAGTGGGGGTGTTGAACATTGGTGACCTTGAATGTGCTCTTATTATGACTGTTGACTAAGGGGGTGTGAGTCTAAGGGGTGTGGTTCGTTCATAATGTTTTTCAGGTGTTCCAATTTAATAAAATGACTGCATGCTCCTGTGTGAGTGTGCACGACAGTCAAACGAAACCCGATGGCTCCGTGAGTTTATTCCTCCGTCATGTTTTAGCCGGTTTTCTACCCTTTATGTTATGATGGCGAACTCAACAGTATGTTATAATTATTCATATGTATGCAGTGTCATAACTACATCTCTGACATTTATAACAAACCAAACCGTTTGAAAATCGGTAGAAAATTGAGCAAGTTATGGTTATTTAAAAGTACATGCACCATTAAAACACAATGTTACGAGTGAGCGAGCTGCCTGTGACAAGATGGCCGCCACGTGCGGATGTCGACCTCCATTGGGCAGCAGCGCGGACGAGAGATCTAGCCTTTATTATATGATATCTATGTGTATAACAGCTAACTAGATGTTTGTTTTGATACAATAAATTGTAAACTAATACGTTGTTTGCCTGTTGCTATGGTTACTCACAGCTGATGTAGCCAGCGCATTTATTTATTAATTTCTAACGGTAAACAGTCAGTTTCACCAGAACCAAAGAACGTATATTGACAAGAAGTGAAAGCCAATAGAACGTCCCATTGCAACACCAGCGCCCAGCAGCAGCCCTACGCATCCGCCATTTTGGGGTGAAAGCGACTCGGCAGTCATATATTATACATATATTTAGTCCAGTGCAGAGGTCATTTTTAGGTTGAAATAATTAGGTGATTATTTTAACTCACAACAGTTAACATTATAGCAGTTAAAAAGAAGTTGCTACTTAACCAGGCCTTTTCCCCCACATAACTTGAGACAGTGAATTTCAAGGATTTAATAACGTTATGTTACTCTCCATATTAAGTGTGACAGGTAAGAATAAAGTGATATCAGTTCATATAGTTAGAATAACGTTAGACCGTTTTCCAGAAAGGTACACATAACGTTACATACAAAAATAAGTTATCAATGAAATATTCACCAAATAAATTGTACTAAAATGTAAATGTTGGACCATAAATAAACAGCAATAGAATAGCTTTACAGTAAACTGTTTTTTGCAGTACTATCTTATATTAATGACCATTAAAGCAAGACTATGTAAACAAAAAAACACAGCCACTGTCCAAAGTGGTAAAGGATAACGGACACAGCAATGCGTCATGTTCTATAAGATCATCATGTTTGTAGCATGATCCAGGGGATTAAAACGTACAAAATATATTTCAGGCCTAGTGGAGTTGGTAACTAATAATAGTAGTAAATGTGTAAAGTTGCATAAAATGGAAATACTCACTAATGCAAGAAAAAACTACCTCAACAAACTGTTATCTGTGCTCTTGTCCAGCAACTCCAGTTGGAATTTTCACCCCAAAATGGCGGCCGCGCTACCGAAGCGCCACCTAGTGGCTGTTACCAAAAAAGCATCAGAGTTTCGCCTCTTGTTCTTCTATACTCTTTGCCAGAACTCCTTTACTAGGTGTCCTCTATCACTTTTTAATGGACACCCTGCAGCCAATCAGAATCGAGTATTCACCAGACCATACTATAAATACTATTATAAAATGTATTCATATTTTTTTTATTTAAACGCTTTTAAACACTGGCATTTTAACCATTTTGCAGGTGTTTTCAATAACTAATAGCTTAACAACAGAACATATTATAATAGTAGCATTACTGTGTGTTTTTGTGAGCAGGTTCAAGCTAAAGGAGGCGTGCTGACAGAGGATGATTTCAAAAACTACTCCACCATCATACAGAAGCCACTGCAAACTCTTTACCAGGGTAAATACCCATCGGTTTATAGCAAGCAGCTCTACAAGAGCCGACGAGTCTTTGAAATGTCTGTCTGTGGCCGTTTATCACCTGATTTACTGCAGTAGTTTAGCTCTGTTGCCCTTCACAGCTGCGAAGCAGAGACTGCCAACAGTAGAGCACTAAAACACCCTTCTGCTTTAGCCTGTATCAATTTCATAAGTAGTGCACAATTATTGTTGTTGCTTGACTACTCAGAACTGGGTGGACGAGAAATGCAAGGGGAAGTTCAGCAGTATTTTATAAAGTACACAATAGTCATTCTAAGGGAAGTATCTGTATGGAAATTGGCTAAAAGTTAATACGTAGTCCATGGAAAACATACTAATGTATTAAAGTAACTGATATTAGTTAATGTACAATGTAATCCATAAATAATGGCTGAGCTCTTTATGGCAGTATAATGGTGTAACTGGCCACCTCGACCTGTTGGGTTTCACTGATTCATTGAAAACACACCTTTTGTTCACACATCATCACTATCCCTGAGCCATCCGAGTGTTGTTGTTCGCAACCGGGAAAAGAAACACTCGAAAAAGAAGAAAGATTGTTTATTAAGTCTAAGTCAACACCAACATTTACTCCTGTACAATAACTGAATGTTTCAACTTTGTTTCTCTACGTCTCTACTATTCCGACGCATGGATTATGGTAAAGGTCTATTGTTTCCCTTTTGAAGTCTACATGTGAGAACAACAGAGTATAAACTCTATAAAATGCAAATAGTAAAATGAGCAACATAAATTGGGTCGTTCCATTTCTGACTTCTGATGAAATGATCTGTATTTGAAGGCGTTGTTAAATGCACACACACTTGTGTGTTAATGTGCCAAGTTCATGTCTTACTTGGCAACCCTAAACAAAATACAGTTGCCTACTGAAGTTTTATTTTATTTTCTAAGAACTGTGGTACAATCACTATAATGGACGGTTTCGCGTGGCTTATTGCTTTATGAAGAAAAATATAACTGCACACACTCAATTAAAAGTTTATTTTTTAGCAACGGTGCGGCAACAAGCGCTCCAATTCTCACTGTTAACTAGTTGCTTATTAGCATGCAAATTACTGGGTCATCATTAGTTAACCCTCTAATGTTCTTCATTTGGGGTCTCCAGGGACCCCAGACAATAACATGTAATTTTGTAACAGAATAATAGTTTTTTTTTTTTACAAATGTAATTTTACTCTGTTTATTAATGTTTTACTCAACTTTTGTGCAGTTTTTGGAGGATTTATGATATATTTTAAATTTATGTCAATACATTTAAAGTATTTTTTTTTTTATAGGTTTTTATACAAAACCAACTTTTTATGTAAAATTCACTTTATAAAAGACCCAAATTTCAAAATGTCATTTATGGGGATAACATGGATAATTTTAAATGGTTTAGTGTACAAATTTTGCCCATATTTTAGGAAAATTTAGTTTTAAAAGTAAAACATTATAATTTTAGCCACTAGATGGCTATAGAGCTCCACTATATGCTATTTGACTAACTGAAATATATCTTTTCACAAGTTTTTCCAGTTGGATTCATATCTAAATATTATGAAATCACAATTCTAACAATAAAAAATGACCCTTTCTTTGTCAAAGTTTTGCATTTTTTGCACTGAATTTTTTTTTTTTTTTTCACTAATGTTGTCATTACAATGGTAGGTCTAGAAAGGGTTGAGAGCTGTACAAAGTTTCATGCAAAAGTCATTTGCGGGTTAAAAAGACCATGAAGAGCATCAGAGGACTAGACTTCTTCTGCATGGGTGTTATACGATGCTATACTCTTCCTGCAGCCTGTGATGGCTCAGTTCTCCAGTGAGGCCAGGCCTGTCTGCAGCGCAGTGTTACTGACAGGGTGTTTGTGTGTCTCTGACAGGCCAGCGGGTGTTCGTTCCCCCGCCGCCGCACGCCGGAGCCGCCCTCCTCTCCGCGCTCAACATCCTGGAGGGGTTCAACATCACACGCCAGGTGTCCCGGGGACAGATCTACCACTGGGTCGCCGAGGTACGCGCCTCACATTTCACTGGCCGCATTGCTTTCAATAGTGCTGTGTGTGTACTTAGTAATCAGATTATTGTCTGCTTGCTCTTTCCATTATGTGTTTCACACTGACTAAAGAGAGTCCTGTTCTCTTTGATGCAGGCTTTGCAAAAAATGCCTTTCTTACTCAGTATTTTTGTCTTATTTCCAGTCCAAATATCTAAAAACTCTTAAAGGGATACTCCACTTTTTTGGGAAATAGGCTCATTTTACAACTCCCCCAGAGTTAAACTGTTGAGTTTTACCGTTTTTGAATCCATTCAGCCGATCTCCGGTTCTGGCGGTACCACTTTTAGCATAGCTTAGCATACATCATTGAAGTGGACAAGACCATTAGCATTTCTAAAAGAAAAATGACCAAAGAGTTTCGATATTTTTCCTATTTAAAACTTGACTCTTCTGTAGTTACATCGTGCACTAAGACCGACGGAAAATGTAAAGTTGCGATTTTCTAGGCTGATATGGCTAGTAGGAACTATACTCTCATTCCTGCGTAATAATCAAGAAACTTCACTGCCGTACCGTGAGAGCAGCAGGCGTAATGATATGACGCAGCGCCTGAAAATAGGCCACCTTCCGTCAACACAACGGAACTATTTTCAGGCGCTGCGTCATATCATTACGCCTGCTGCACTCATGGTACGGCAGTGAAGTTTCTTGATTATTACGCAGGAATGAGAGTATAGTTCCTAGCCATATCAGCCTAGAAAATCGCAACTTTACATTTTCCGTCGGTCTTAGTGCACGATGTAACTACAGAAGAGTCAAGTTTTAAATAGGAAAAATATCGAAACTCTTTGGTCATTTTTCTTTTAGAAATGCTAATGGTCTTGTCCACTTCAATGATGTATGCTAAGCTATGCTAAAAGTGGTACCGCCAGAACCGGAGATCGGCTGAATGGATTCAAAAACGGTAAAACTCAACAGTTTAACTCTGGGGGAGTTGTAAAATGAGCCTATTTCCAAAAAAAGTGGAGTATCCCTTTAAATCAAGATGCTTTTACTAGATGAGTAACAATGCCATAGGATGTTATGTATGGAAGCTTGTTTCCGCCACTGAATTAAAAAAAATAATAATAATTGCGACTTTTTATCTCACAATTGCAAGATATGACGTCAGAATTGTGAGAAATAGTCGCAATTGCAAGATATAAAGTCGCAATTGTGAGAAATAGTCGCAATTGTGAGAAAAAAAGACAGATAATTCACTTCACTTCGCAATTCTGACTTTATAACACATAATTGCGAGTTTATATCTCGAAATTCTGACATCTGTTCTCAGAATTGTGAGATATAAACTCGCAATTGCGAGTAATCAGGCCAATTTTAAGGAAAAATAAGACTAACTTTTTTCCTCTCAGAATAGTTTATATCTCACAATTCTGACTTTATAACACGCAATTGCGACTTTATATCACGCAATTCTGACTTTATAACTCACAATTCTGACTTTATATCACGCAATTCTGACTTTATAACTCACAATTCTGACTTTATATCACGCAATTCTGACTTTATAACTCACAATTCTGACTTTATATCTCGCAATTCTGACTTAATAACTCACAATTCTGACTTTATATCTCGCAATTCTGACTTTATAACTCGCAATTCTGACTTTATATCACGCAATTCTGACTTTATAACTCGCAATTCTGACTTTATATCTCGCAATTCTGACTTTATATCACGCAATTCTGACTTTATATCACGCAATTCTGACTTTATATCACGCAATTCTGACTTTATATCACGCAATTCTGACTTTATATCTCGCAATTCTGACTTTATATCTCGCAATTCTGACTTTATATCTCGCAATTCTGACTTTATATCTCGCAATTCTGACTTTATATCTCGCAATTCTGACTTTATATCTCGCAATTCTGACTTTATATCTCGCAATTCTGACTTTATATCTCGCAATTCTGACTTTATATCTCGCAATTCTGACTTTATATCTCGCAATTCTGACTTTATATCTCGCAATTCTGACTTTATATCTCGCAATTCTGACTTTATATCTCGCAATTCTGACTTTATAACTCGCAATTCTGACTTTATATCTCGCAATTCTGACTTTATATCACGCAATTCTGACTTTATATCACGCAATTCTGACTTTATATCACGCAATTCTGACTTTATATCACGCAATTCTGACTTTATAACTCGCAATTCTGACTTTATATCTCGCAATTCTGACTTTATATCTCGCAATTCTGACTTTATATCTCGCAATTCTGACTTTATATCTCGCAATTCTGACTTTATATCTCGCAATTCTGACTTTATATCTCGCAATTCTGACTTTATATCTCGCAATTCTGACTTTATATCTCGCAATTCTGACTTTATATCTCGCAATTCTGACTTTATATCTCGCAATTCGCAATTCTGACTTTATATCTCGCAATTCGCAATTCTGACTTTATATCTCGCAATTCTGACTTTATATCTCGCAATTCTGACTTTATATCACGCAATTCTGACTTTATATCTCGCAATTCTGACTTTATATCTCGCAATTCTGACTTTATATCTCGCAATTCTGACTTTATATCTCGCAATTCTGACTTTATATCTCGCAATTCTGACTTTATATCTCGCAATTCTGACTTTATATCACGCAATTCTGACTTTATATCTCGCAATTCTGACTTTATATCACGCAATTCTGACTTTATATCACGCAATTCTGACTTTATATCTCGCAATTCTGACTTTATATCTCGCAATTCTGACTTTATATCTCGCAATTCTGACTTTATAACTCACAATTCTGACTTTATATCACGCAATTCTGACTTTATAACTCGCAATTACCTTTTTTATTTTTCATTCTGTGGCGGAAACAAGCTTCCATAGTTATGTCTTGTTTTCTGGGGAAAAAAATCTAAATGAAGTGAGTTTGCTTAAAAACAAGCAAAATGATCTGCCAATGGGGTAAGAAAAATAGTCTTGTTTCCGTTTGAATTATGATTATTTGTCTTACCCCATTGGCAGATAATTCACTACATTTTTATTTTTCCCCCCAGAAAACAAGACAAAACATCTTGCGTTTCCTGCATGATTCGCATGCGTATGAATCATGGAAGTCAGTGTAATGAGAAGTGTCATGTGATCACCTTAAAGGGATCGCTCACCCAAAATGGTGTTAATTTTGTTTCAATTTGTGATATTTAGTATAAACTATTATAATTTTTATTAATATTTTAAATTGGTTATTTTTTTTTGTACTTTCTGGTTTAAATTGTAAAGTTTTAGAAAATGTATGTTTTTGTCACTTTTATTAGTTGTTTGTTTTTGAAATGTAGTTTTTATTCATTTCTGTTTTAGTACATCAAGTTTAAATGAAACCTATTGCCTTGGCAACTAGCTAAAATAAATAATTTGTATTTTAGTTGAAATTTAAATTTCTTTCAGTTGACTAAATGACTTTAAGTGTTTTTCTGAGTAGCCGTGGCGCTCAGGCTCATGTAATGCTCAGTGTTGCTGTCGGTCTCGTTTGCTGGACGTGTAGGCGCTGAAGATCGCTCTGTCCCAGGCCAGTGGACTGGGAGACCCCGTGTTGGACGACTCGGTTTCTGAGCTGGTGGCGCAGATGCTCAGGTGACTTGATGCAAAATCCTTCAAACAATTATCAGAATCCACATTTTCTTTTCTAACAGTGTGTTTTTCAAGGCAGAGATCAGTTTATTCATAGCATTTTTGTATATATTTTTTGTTTTCGATGTCATCGGCTGAACATTCATGGCTTTGACAGCAAAACCCAGGCTGCTGTTTTCCGGGAAATGATCAACGACTCGCAGGCGTCGGCCGCCGAGCACTACGTCCCGTCGTACGAGCTGCAGGAGGGCGCCGTGGCCAGCCAGCTCATGATCATGGGCACCGATGACCTGATCGTGTCTGTTATGAGGTGCGTGAGTGACTGGAAGAGAGAGTGTGTGTGTGTGTCCGGTCCAGCTTCAACCCCGGTAAACACACCTGAACCAAGTGTTTTAAAGATGCGGAGGCTGGCCCTCCAGAAGCCGGATTGGACACCCCTCACTTATGCTGAACTAGTTGTTGATTGACATTCATGAATGATGTGATTTATGGTCTTAGCTCGCTAAACCGGCCGTTTGGGAGTCGCATCGTGACGCCCTCTGGGATCCTCCTCAACAGTCAGATTCTGGACTTCTCCTGGCCCAATAAAACCCACGGCTCTGCGGCCTTCAATCAGGTACGCTCGGATGCCCTCGCGTGGCTGAAACTGGCACACGCTTCACCACAACTGCCAATTCAACTTTTAAAGGGTTTTTATTTTCTGCATCCATTGATTTTGCTAATTAAAGTCATCCTGTTGTGCCATTTAGGGTTAAAAGGTGCTTTGAATTATTTAGTTTGCTTCCGCCAAAAGACGTGCCCTTTCTGCAGAACTGCTCCACAGAAAGTCATGTCAGCAAACCCCGATATGCCGTCTGAGAGCGATTCTGATTGGTTGAAAAAGACGATTTTCTGATTGGCTGAAAAAGACGATTTTCTGATTGGCTGAAAAAGACGATTTTCTGATTGGCTGAAAAAGACGATTTTCTGATTGGCTGAAAAAGACGATTTTCTGATTGGCTGAAAAAGACGATTTTCTGATTGGCTGAAAAAGACGATTTTCTGATTGGCTGAAAAAGACGATTTTCTGATTGGCTGAAAAAGACGATTTTCTGATTGGCTGAAAAAGACGATTTTCTGATTGGCTGAAAAAGACGATTTTCTGATTGGCTGAAAAAGACGATTTTCTGATTGGCTGAAAAAGACGATTTTCTGATTGGCTGAAAAAGACGATTTTCTGATTGGCTGAAAAAGACGATTTTCTGATTGGCTGAAAAAGACGATTTTCTGATTGGCTGAAAAAGACGATTTTCTGATTGGCTGAAAAAGACGATTTTCTGATTGGCTGAAAAAGACGATTTTCTGATTGGCTGAAAAAGACGATTTTCTGATTGGCTGAAAAAGACGATTTTCTGATTGGCTGAAAAAGACGATTTTCTGATTGGCTGAAAAAGACGATTTTCTGATTGGCTGAAAAAGACGATTTTCTGATTGGCTGAAAAAGACGATTTTCTGATTGGCTGAAAAAGACGATTTTCTGATTGGCTGAAAAAGACGATTTTCTGATTGGCTGAAAAAGACGATTTTCTGATTGGCTGAAAAAGACGATTTTCTGATTGGCTGAAAAAGACGATTTTCTGATTGGCTGAAAAAGACGATTTTCTGATTGGCTGAAAAAGACGATTTTCTGATTGGCTGAAAAAGACGATTTTCTGATTGGCTGAAAAAGACTATTTTTAGAGCGTATTATTGTCAGAGACGGGTGTGATTTATCAAGACTCATGTTTCAACTCTAAAATGTTTCCGTAAAAAGTGGTTGCCACGGTTTTACTCGAAAAAAGAATGGTGTCAAGATTTGAAGTTTTACCTAATTAAATTAAATGACCAATTTAAGTAATGTTAACACACCAAATTACTAAAATGTTTATTACTTTTTAGAATAAACTAACAACCACCTTAAAAACAGATAAATTCACATGATGAATCAAAGTAGCTTTTCTATTAACCGAAGTAAATACTATTAAATATGAAGTGTCATACCTAAATACATGCATCATCATAAAACACCATCATGGTTTACACTTACATAATGCAATAAACATTCACTTAACAACATATTTCACATAAAACCCTAATGTACATAAATGATATGAAAAAACAAAGATGAATTGGTTATTTAAAGGGACAATGTGTACTTTTTTTTTAGGTATTTTATTATTTAAAATCAATATTTTTATTCATAAATGTGTCCTAAATGGTGTACAAATACCTCTGCCAAGGATCTGACTCATCCTCGTAAACGAAGGATTTATTATCTTTATATACGGGACGGTAGGTCCACGGAGGCTTCCATGTCGTTCCGCCATCTTGAAAAACTATAATGGCAGAGAGGGATAAAAAGTACTAGGCCAACGCGTTTCCAGAGCGCATTTTCGTTCAGAGCCAGCGTCACGTGACTGAACGCAGCAAAAAAAAAATCCTATTCCTCTCCCTACTATTGAATCATCAGATGATGATATCTAACAATGCACGTACTTCAAAAAATATAACGAATAAATAATGCATAACTACTTATTACAATAGTTCATTTTTTCACAGTCAGTAATTCATACTGTAACATTCGTTTGTTCGTTGTTGCTGTTTGTTTGAAATAACAAACCTGTTCACCCGAAGGAACACTCGACGAAGTGCTATTGAAGACATCCTGGAATAGCTTTTTGGCACGTAACGGCTACCGTAGATGCAACGCGCATTTGAAAAAGCAAGGTGCAGAAGAGCACAGTTCGTTTGAATGCAAAATACATTTTCACCGCTAGATTGGAGAAATTCCTACACAATGTCCCTTTAAAGTGGTCATGAACTGGCTTTTTAAATTGTTTTATATTGTTGTCTGAGGTCAACTTATGACGTTCGCTTGGTTTTTACATTCAAAAACATCAAAATGAATAAGTAATAGGCTATTTTCTACCCTAGTTTTGAGCCTAGCTCAAAAACGCTCGGTTTTTATGGGCGTCTCGCATTGAAGACTTGGAAGTAAACGCCCACTGCTGTGAGTGGATAACAGTTTTGCATATTATAATGAGTTTGGTGTAATGCGCGAATCGGTGGGCGGGGCTAAACCGTCCGTGTTGAAGTAGGCGTTGATCTTCTCTTGCGGGGGTGGTGTTTTATCCTCGTTGTCGTCATAGTTCCCCACTTTGAAAAACGAGTCGTTTGCTGAGGCTGGTGTCAATAAAAGCTTTTATTGGACTAACAAGGACGTTTTCAGTTCTGAAACTTACAGGATATTATTATAATTTGATGACCTCTTAGATGTCAAAAGCTCAAGGAAAATTTGATTTCTCAGTTCATCACCCCTTTAAATTAAAAACCATCAAATGTGAAGCTTTACACACAGTATTCTGGGAATGTCTGTTTATGATTTTTCTCTGTAAAGTGTAAGATTGCTGGGGGGGGGGGGGGGGGGGTTTCACTTCCAAAACTTGCACATTTATGAGTTTCTCACCGTATGTGATCTTTGTGAGCCGATTAACAGTGTTTTACCGTAGACGTTTCCAGTGTTTGCCCGCTCGGACTCAGTGGTGTTTGAGTGTGTGTCCGGCTCGTAACGCGCTGCTCGTGTGTCCTCAGCGTAACGCCGTCGAGCCGGGCAAGCGTCCCGCCTCGTTCCTGATGCCGGTGGTGGTGAGGCCGTCGGTGGGGGTGTGTGGGACCTACATCGCCCTGGGCTCCTCGAACGCGGACCGCGCCGCCAGCGGCATCGCTCAGGTCAGGCCGGCCCCGGGGCGCGTCACATCACACACCTCGCCTCGCCGCGCTCGCCAGCCTCTCATTCTGCTGTGTGTTTCTGCAGGTGTTGATCAATGTCTTGTCATCACGCAAAAACATGAGTGACAGCGTGTCCTACGGGAGACTCCATCCCCTCATCCAGAACAACACCCTCCTGGTGGACTGTGAGTTACACTGCTATATTATAGTGCTACCATTCAAAAACAAGATTTGTGAAAGAAGTCTCTGTGTTTATTTCACCACAAATGCAGTAAAAGCAGTGAAATATTATTACAATTTAAAATCGCTGTTTTCTATGTGAATATATTGGAAAGTGTAGTTTATTCCTGTGATCAAAGCTGAATTTCCAGCATCATTACTCCAGTCTTCAGTGTCACATGATCCTCCAGAAATCACTCTAATATGAGGATTTCATGATCAAGAACATTTCTGATTATTATTATCAGTGTTGAAAACAGTCGTGCTGCTTCATATGTTCGTGGAAACAGTGGAAAGTTCAAAAAGAACAACATTTATTTCTTTGTAACATTATAAATATCTTTACTGTCCGTTTATTAAATGTAATGTGTCCTTGCTGAGTAAAAGTATCAATTTCTTTAGAAAAATTTACTAACACGAAACCTTCGTAAAAAGTTTTTAAAAAATTGTTAATGGCTGTGTCCGAAATCTCCCACTACTCACTATATAGTGGACTATACAGTGAGCTCGCCATTTTGTAGTGCTGTCCGAATGTATAGTGATGATTATTATACCCTATATAGTCCACTCAATGTATCCCTGAATGCATTTTGAAAAGTAGTGTACAACCAATGGTCACTAACCCAAGCCCTACATACCATCATGCATTGCGCTGATCGTAAAAGACCTATCAGCATCATCTTCATCTTTAACTTACAATTTGACGACGTCTCGCTAGCGTAGCAAGAACAGCACGTCGTTTTCTGTGTCTAGAAATCCTGTTTCTTTTGCTAATCCGCAAAATCTTCTGAATCACGAGAACAAACAAACAAAAAAGATTCATATTGAGTGGCATCTCCACAGAGTCTAAAAGCTGTTTTATTAAGAGTATTATGAGCAAGATATTTGATAACGTAGATCTGTTTTTTTTTTCCCTAATGTCGACAGGCAAGAGAAAACGGTGTGGCGCCAAAATGAAAATATATGAAATATGTGTATTCATTTTATTTATGTTTATAAGTTATAATCATGTGTGGAGTAACGCATTATAACAGAAACGGCCAGAAATGACTTTTAATTTTACAATTTTGGAGAAATAACCTCAATATAATGTAATGTATTTATAAAAAAAAAATCTATTTAGCCCAGAGCTGGCTCGGCACCAGCTGACAGATGATGGCGCGTTTAATCAACGGCGCCGAGAGACGATCGAGTAGTGTCCGAAAGTGCTGTTTCTATTATGCTGCTGGTGAGCTCACTATATAGTGCTCTACTCCCTACCCCCTACATAGGGGTTAGGGAGTAGTGGTTTGAGTGGAGATTTCGGACACTGCCAATGTTAACAATTGAAACACTGAGAAGTACACACTTTATATCCTCTACAGGAAAGACAAATAATAAATCATCGCATTATAAAAAAAATAATAAGTACACAAGTTGTAATGTAATCATCATATTTATACATATAATATAAATTAACACATTTTCCTAAATATATACATGCGTGTGTGTGTATTTTTATATATTATATATACACAAATTAATTTTACACACACACACACAAATTGTGTAAACACAAACTTTTATTTTGGATGCGATTAATCGCAATAAATCCTTGCCCAATATATGGAATTAAATCAATAACTGCAAACCAACGTTTGGCTTTTTAATATGATGAACATTGTTGATTTGATTAATGCTTGAAAATGACAAACTTTAAAGTGTTTTTATACATGCTGTATGTTGGTACCATTGTTATGAAGACTGTAAACCTCACACGAACAGAGAATATAAAATGCAGCATCAAAGTTCTTCAAGGTTAAGCACAATCTGAAATGCAAGAGCCCTGTTTTGTGCCCTTCATGTGTGTCCTATAGTGTGATGCGCCGCTCGTGTGTGAGTGTCCGGGTGGCGTTGCGCTGTAACTGCTCTGATGTGTGTGTGTGCAGCGCTCTTCCTGCCGGCGGACGAGGCGTCTCTGACCCAGAAGGGCCACGTGGTGCAGAAGGTGGACATCATCTCGCTGGTGGAGGGAACCCGCAGGACCAACGACCTGATCATCGGCGTCAAGGACCCGCGCAGCAGCGACGCCTCCGCGCTGTCCATGGCCATGCCCTAGACTCACACACACACACACACACACACACACATACGGGAGCTTGTAGATAGACACGGGATTGTACTGTCATACTGGTTGTGCATTAAATGGGCGAGTTATGAGGACAGCGAGTTAACACTCCTGCTGATGATGAAAATGAGCCACACACACACAGAGAAACAGCTTGCATGCGCACATGATCACATGATCACGATGGCCGCTTGTGAAAGGCTGTAAGAAATTTGCAGTGCTTTTTCATCATTATTTCCAGAACTACTCTTCGTGACACGGGCATGTTATTCTCTCTCCGCTTGAGCATGAAAACTGCTCCGACACACACAGTGCCTGTCAAGACTTCTGGACATAACCACTCATTATTTATTGATATTTTCTTCATTGTGGAGTTATAGTAAAGTCATCAAAACTGTAAAATAACACAAAAGGAGGCATGAGAATTATGCAGTGGCCAGACAGACAGAGCCGCACGATTCTGGCTAAATATTATTATTTGTTCACAATTCTGAACTGCATTTACTAGAGGTTCTGACAAAATGTTAATTGCTATTTAAAAAATATTTAATACATTTGAATTTTTGTTTTGTTTTGTTTTCAGTTTGAACTGAAGGAATGATTCATTAGGTGTGTTGGACTTCATTCATTAGGTGTGCTGGACTTTAATCTCATCCACCGATCGATCTGCACCACTTCAAGTCCAGCACACCCAACGACTCGCTCCAAGACTTCACTGGTTTCATTACTGGATGAATAAGCGTTTTTAAAGAATCTCTTGAATGAATTATTCAAAGACAAATACATTTTTAACAGTCTCTTGTCGCCACCTATTGGTGTAATGATGTAACTGATCACTACCGTAGACATCAGTGTTTATGCAAACTATAAACTTTAACCCCAGTACTTCTGCGATAATTTGAATTATTTTAACACAGAGATAATGAAACTGGTTGAAAAGACTGTTTGAGTTTCTTATAACACGATAACCGCTCTCTCTGGATCAGCGGCAACTCAGATCTGGACCGTTTGTCATGTAGGAAAGAAATCGTGTGGGTGTTTGAATCGTGATCGCAAACTTTTAACAATTAATCGTGCAGCTCTACCTAAAAAATAAATAAATACATTTAAATATTCAAGCGTATTTCTGTCCGGACCAGTGAATAACCCGTGTTGGAGATGTTCCCGGTATCAGCTGCAATACATCCATCCTGGAAGATCATATTACATAAATTATTTTAAGAAACATTTTCGTTGTGTCCAAACTTTTAACTTGTACTGTATATTCCATTGTCTTTTTATTAGCATAATTACTAGCTCTTTGAGGATTGTGTGGGATTATGCGAATGACTCCAGGGTTAGGGAAAGGAAAATGGAGGGATTTAAAAAAAAAAAAAAATGTTTCAAAATGTTGGATCTATGAAGTCTTCGCGAAGAAGTAGCTTCACAAATGTGAGTACATGTTACATGAAGGGGGTGAAAGTGAATCTGACAATCTTGCAATGACAGAGAGGGTAAATGCTGCTGTTTACAAATTAATTATGTATATTGATTATAGAGGGTTTGGTGGTAAATTTATAGTCTTATTTTATTAGCCAAGGAAATGACCTAAAATGAATTAAGCTAATAAATTGTAGCCTACGAGGCAAATAAGATGGATTTTCCTACAGTTATGTGTCATAATCTTTCACATGCTATTTAATAAATATAGGCCTATCATAAGGGCTTCAACAGTTTTTATTTTTAAATTGTGGTTGTCAGTTTGCTGATGTAGTTTTAACGAGTTGTCTCTTTAATGTGAAAACAGTGAAATTAATGCCTTGCATGTTTGCTGCACATTATTTTCTGAGAGACAATCAGTTGACTAGCATTTATGTGTGTTTTTCTCTCAAATGAACAATTGCACTGTAACAGCATACCTGTTGTGTTTAGTAGCTTTACAATGAGAGCGGCCAAAATGAAGAATAAATATTTATGTGTAGTTTCGTTGTATTATTTCCAAACTCATTGTTTTGTGCCTCCTATAGGCTACTATACTATAATCAATGCTTTGCTCATGTAGGCTTCCAACCACTCGAAGGATTAGTTTAGAGATAAATTCGACTAAAATGAAATTATTTCATTTAAAAAAGTCCCCACAACGTATCAGATAGTCTTTTTTATGCTAATAAATATTTTGTTTTTGTTAATTTTATAAAATGATTTTTAAAAAACGACAGTCTAATGACAGTGAATGAATGAAGAAAACTAAAAGAAAAACAATAAAAAGATGAAATTAGATCATAAAATTAACATATTATTAACATTAGATTAAAACTATCGATAACCGTCGAGAAAATCGAGATGTTTGTTAATTCCGTGGATAATGTATGTATTAACATGAAGCTGCAATGCCAATGCAAACTTTCATTTTAACAGCAAAATGAAGATGTTAATTCAGCAAAGTGGTCACAACACCTTTTTTCGGTTTTCTTTTTTGGAGTTCGTGAAGCGGAACCTGTCACACCTGTGTCTTTCTGGCGAGCGTTCACTTCCGGTCACCTAGCCCCGCCCCTTCGGTCACCGTGTTTTGGGCCAGCGATTTTTCTGTGTGGATATTTCTGTGATTTCTGTGTGGACGTTACTGGACCCTAGAGCGGGCGCGCGCACGCACAGCGCTCAACTTACGTGCACAGCCGCCTCGAGAGCGCGCCGTTAGCGTCTGTTAGCATTTACCTGTTTACTGCAGCAAAACCACTCCTGATGGACTGACAACGGTGAGATTTTACCACCTCATTGCCTCATAGAAACATTAGCATGAAATTAGCCCGTAAGTGTGTGCAGTGCACGGGGGAAACAGCCGTATATTAGTGTGATAGCGACTCTGTGTTTGTGTAGCTAATGCATTAGCCTGAGTGAGGTAAACTCATTATAATAATGCAGGTGTTCGTTACGGTGTTATTGTTTGGATTGCACGTACCAGATATGAGCTTTAAACTCGTTATAATATTGTGTTGTTTGTCTTGCGCTTAAGTGATGTGGTTTGTCTTTTTTTTGTTATGGCTAATGCTAATGCTAGAGAAATAACCCAAAATGAAGCTTTTGAGTGAAGTCATCACTAATTGCAAGGACAATAATATTCGAGGTGTTGTGTAATAGATATTTATCAGTCACAGTGTGCAGTGAAACCCCTCTCTGTGTTTCTGAAGGCTCCTCATACCAATATCTGACATCTCATTAGAAGTGCCAGGAGTTATCATAAAGTATCAGTGTTGTTTCACTGAGTGGCTGATATGTTATCAAAGTATCATATATTACCATTTTGATAATACCATCCCTATACCATGGTATCGACCACAGTACTTCTTACAATTACAAGGCTGGCTATTGTTGTAGTACACTTTAAACTACTTAACCGGGTTTCTTCATAATATAACTAATGTTCTGTCACTGTTTCCTGTTGTCTTGCTTTGTGTATTATGAAATATTGTATGAAGTTGTTTTAGCATTTTCTGTTTAGGAGCTAATGCCGTAAATGGCATTGCTTCATTTTGAAGAATACATCAAAATTGCCATTAGGGATGCACGATATATCGGCCACCTAAATCGGTATCGGCCGATATATTATTTTTAACGATAGCCGATAACCGAATTCAAATTCAAAACATTTATTTCGAACAGATTACTGATTCTGAGGAGCAAGATGGTCCTAATAAATCCAGTTTCCATTAAAAACATCTTTCTGTAACGAGCAGTTTTGCGAATCCCGCATTGAACTCCGAGATTTGGCTGTAATCGACCAAAGAAAATCTTGGTCGACTGAAGTCCTGAAATCTCGATTAAAAATCGATGGTAGGAAGAAAAAAAAAGCGTTATATTAATGAGCTGCGCAGTACTTGGTAGCCTTGTCCGCCTAAATGAATTATAAATAAACATTAAAACTAGTAGGCTATTTCCAGTTATTTTGCACTGAAATGACACACTCGAGTCTGTCGGCTCTGACAGCGTTGCGTCACGTGCGCAATATCATAGCCTATGATTTCTGAAAAAAGTACTATGTCAACTAGTGATATCAGCACAAGAACTGTTGAGGAATATGCGACATAATTTAGACAATTGTTTTAGTCATATGTTATAATAACTGACAGACACTATAATTTCAGCCGCGCTGAGACACGAATAGACTATTAACTTAAAGCTTTTACTCTTCAAAAATCAAAAGGCACATCCACTTTAATAAAAACATGATATTTATTAAACAAACCAGATCAAGACGAGAGCAGAAACGAAATAAAGTGCATAACTGAAATATAAAGCTTAGGCTCAAAACAAATACAAACTGTGGGCACAGCGCAATCGCGCATTAGGTTTAGGCATTGTAGGGGTGTAATGGTTCACAAAATTCACGGTTTGGTTCGATACGAGACAGTGGTGTCACGGTTCGGTACATTTTCGATACAGCAAAAAGAAAGAAATGCCAGAGAAATTTCCCAATGTATTAAAAGAAAAAATATTTTTAAATAAGTTTGAGTTTTCCTACATCTTGAAACGTTCAGGTTTATAAATGGGAGTAATCTTTGAAGGATGAACTAATAATGTTTTGGTCATCACATTAAAAATAACATTTAAATATAGGCCTATATTTATATATATAATATTTAGATAATATTTGCCAGCGCGGATTTTGTCGGCAGGAAAAATGGTTCGAGGGATCGTTCGGTTTGTATGCGTACCGAACCGGAAGCCTCGCACCGAAACGGTTCAATACGAATACATGTACCGTTACACCCCTAAGGCATTGGGTTGGGCTAATCCAAAAAAAGTGAAAACAAGGGGGGTGTTCTGCAGACAGACTGTTACCTGTGAAACAGCGGTGCTCTGAAAACACCCCCATTAGCAATTAGTGCTTTCCACCTGATGAAATTAACACGGCAACAAATCGACCAATCATAATTTTGGTCGAGCCAGAGCGTAGTCGACTGGGAGATTACAGCCCTAGAGATTTGAGGTCGTCAGTAAAGTGGCGGGTCAGGTTGTCCGCGGCCAGACAACGTACAACATGACATATGCACTGTCTCATCTAGTGGCGGGGAAGCGTACAGCAGAGGGGTTTGAGTTCCCGACGACTCGTTTAGGCGGGTCAGAGGCGATTCTTTCTTTTAGGAGGCAATCACTTTATTTATCGTGCACGTTCGACTCGATAACTTTGCAGAACGCTTGCGTTCACAGACAGCTGTATGAAAGGTTATATAACCGAAAAACCATAGTAGGGGCACTTTAAATATTTGAATATATTTTCTTGGAAACGGTGACGCAATTCTTTTAGGATTTTTTTGATGAATAGGAAGCTCAAAACAACAGCATTTACACATGATCGAATCTCAGTGTATTCAAGGTCTAAGGAAAGTATACTATTTCTGTTTATTTGATGGTCTGCTCATGGATGGTTGTTCCTCTCCCAGCAGTGTCTCAGTCTCCAGAGGCACACAGCTGTTTAGGGCTATGGCGGATCAGCGCGGCTCGTCTGAGCTCTCCCAGGAGG
Source organism: Rhinichthys klamathensis goyatoka (assembly GCF_029890125.1). Taxonomy (NCBI): domain Eukaryota; kingdom Metazoa; phylum Chordata; class Actinopteri; order Cypriniformes; family Leuciscidae; genus Rhinichthys; species Rhinichthys klamathensis. The sequence goes on along the minus strand of NW_026606576.1, from coordinate 633,062 downwards.
CCCGAACACCTCCAGGCGTCCCGCTCACGGATCACGACTCCGGCGTGGAAGATGGAGACGATGGATCCACCAACTCCACAATCTATGTTGCTTTCACAGGGAACATGAATGATGAGGACTTTCAGGAGAAGCTGGACACCGTCTTGCACGGGATGCCTGATGTGCTCTTACTAGGTCTAGATTTGGCTTGAAACTTTGATTAATATTCATGTTCATGAGAACGATGCATTGGACAATTGGTAACGCTGTACAATAAGGTTCATTAGTTAAAGGTGCAGTGTGTGGTTTTTAGTGACATCTAGTGGTGAGGCTACGAATTGCAACCATCAGAAGTTACGGTGGCCGACAGGAAGTGATGTCGTCGTCTGAGACCGCAGAGAGTAGCCAGTTCAGCAATGAGGTTTCTTTACAGAGATAAATTAAGATATGTTTACTTTATTATTCAGTAAAACGATATGTAATTGCGCATGTTATTGTTTCTCGTTCATCATTGTGTCCGTGTTTTAATCGCTGACTTTAGCAGCTTCTTTGCACGAAGAACAACACAGTTGAGGACAAAACGCGTGTGTCCGTTTAGGGCCACTGTAGAAACATGTCGATGTAAGGGGACCCGCGGTGTGTGTGTAGATACAGTAGAAACGGCTCTTCTAAGGTAATAAAAACAACGGTTCATTATGTAAGGTCTTTATACACCACTGGAAACACAGTTATGTATATGATATTGCATTTCTGTCAACAGATCCTCCTAAATATCACACAATTGCACCTTTAACATCAGTTAACACGAACTAAGAATAAACAATACTTCTACAGCATTTATTAATCTTAGTTAATATTGCTTTTAACATTTACTAATACATTATTAAAATCAAAGGTTGTATTTGTTAACATTAGTTAATGCACTGTGAACTAACATGAACAAACCATGAACAACTGGATTTTTGTTAACTAACATTAACATTTGTTACAGTATTCATTAATCTTTGTTAGTGTTAGTTCATGTTAGTTAATACATTAGCTAATTTTAACTAATGAACCTTATTGTAAAGTGTTACCGGAAAACTTTATTTTTTAGAGTTTATAGATTACATATGCTGTTTGTTCAAATATAAAGATTAACGCCGTCTTTGCTCAGTGTTTAGTATGTGTGCAGTTTAGTACACTTTTGGTTCCTTCTCATGAAATGGCTTGACGAGCAGTTTTATTTCTTGTATTGTTGTATTACAAAGCTAATAGACATTGACTAAAAGACCCAAACTCCAGTTTTGTTTTCATGGGGTCTTTATGCTCAACCCCCCCCCCCCACACACACACATCTCCATTGGCTTATATTTCTGCTGTCCTCCACTCTGTGTCTCATGAAGGTACGAAGAAGCTGGAGCCCGAGCGCGTGGAGCCGTGGAACAGTGTGCGGGTCACGTTCAACATCCCCAGAGAGGCGGCCGAGCGACTGCGCCTCCTGGCCCAAAACAACCAGCAGCAGCTGCGCGACCTGGGCATCCTCTCGGTGCAGATCGAAGGTACATTTGGCCCTCCAAACCACTTGCAATGCATCTTTGACCTTATTGGTGCTTTGTATTTTTGCAAAAGAGGGTATGCATTGACCGTGACGTCACTTTCCCGGCTGATCACGCCCCCCTCAGCCGGACTGAGTGGCAAAAGAACGGCTGCGTGACTGGAGTTAATAGGGGAAACTGCGAAAACACGAGTAAAACAAACAATTATCGGTTTAAACTAAAGGTTGGACTCGATATAGTGTTCCTTACAACTTATCAAAGATCCTGTGATCCGTGGATATTGACATGCAGGCAGGAGTCGTGTTTCCTGACATTTATGTGCCTGATTTCAACGCCGGGGATATACATAAAGCAAATTTGCCTGTGAACACTTTATATAAATACACTATAGGCCTAAATCCATGTTTAACTCATATCAATGTTATATTGTCATATCGTCATAAAACTTATATAGTTTTTGTGGTCAGTGTTTATTTAAAAACATCCAATTATGCAGAATATACAATGGTAAATATTTAATTGATGAGTTGTCAATACAATATATAACAATACAATAAATAGGGTTTGATTTTACCCCTAAATTCAGCATATTGACACAAAATGGTAACTGCAAATCCACCTTTCGCTGGCTGTATCCAGTTGTTTCTGTGAATTGCTGCAATTTATTTCCTCCCCAGTTCTGTAGTTCCATCAGTCTGTTAAAATTAAACCTCAGATTTCTTGTCAAATCTAGTTGTACAGTCAATCTCAAAGCTCGTTCCTGTTTTGTGTTTTTCGCGGCATTCATGCTGAAAACAGTCTTTCTGCCACTCAGTGTGTGTAACCGCAGTCACTCCGGCCGACTGTGACGTCACTCACACACACCCTCTTTAAGTGTGATTTTAGCCTTTGTTCTACAATCAGCAAATGTGTTGATTCGTCTGACGGGTTCACACAGGTGAAGGTGCGATCAACGTTGCAGTTGGACAGATCCGAGGCCAAGAAGTAAGGGTTAATGGACCCCTCGGTGCACCAGGTCAAATGAGAATGGATGTTGGCTTCCCCATGCAGCAGGGCCAGGGTAATTATGCACAAGTGATTATCTTAACACAGTGTACTTCAATCCTGCTCCCAGAGCTCAAGCCCTATCAAACACGCCTGAACAAAACTAACCAAGGTCTTAAGGATGACTTAAATTTCATTAGGCACATGTTTGCTGAAGAAATGCTTGTTTTTCAGCTGGAATGCGAATGAATAACCCTTCGGTGTCCATGATGCCCCCGGGGGCTAATATGGCACCACAGGGAATGGTACCGAATAGTGGTGGACAGATGCAACCAAGAGCACCAAGACCACCTTCACAGACAGGTAATGCTTTAAACGTCCCAAAGACATTTGTTAATTCAATGATATGACTCCTGCTTTCATCCTCCATACTGCCCTACAAAAGCAAATGCTGTAGTTGTGATACCACTGAAACTTAGGAACAAATGTTTTCCAAGGCTCTACAGTGTGATCATTTGCGACTGAAAATTACTGTGTGCGACTGTGAAAAAATATTTAGGAGCACCAGTGCGACTGACCTGATCAGGCCTGGGTCTACAGGGGTGTGCACCCTCAGCTGAAACTAATAACAGCATAATATTAGTGGGTTGCAAACGGCTCTGTGCGTATTTGTGTTTGCTTTCTGGAGAGTGTCAAAGGTGTCTATTTACAATGTGTTGAGCAATCTAGCCAATCACAGACATATCTGTTAGGGGTGTAACGATACACAAACCTGACGGTTCGGTTCGTCCCACGGTTTTGAGGTCTCGGTTCAGTTCTTTTATTTTTTATTAAACAGTGCTTTAATGAACAAATTGTGTCCTTGTCTTTAAATTAATTAAATTACAAGTAAACGTTTCTCAAGGATAACAAAATTATCTGCTAATGCTGTAAACTACAGCCCTTACTTGCACATTACTATAACATTAAAGCTTAACAATAGAGCCTAGACTTTTAGCCTAAATGATATAATAATAATCAAGGTAACACTTTATTTTACGACCCGCAAACAACTGCGTAAGTAAACCGAAACTACGGTGTACGTTTCTGTAATTATAGTGTACCTCCGTGTAGGTATAAGCCAGGGAACCATGTTAAGTTTTGGGTAATAAAGGGGTAACAAGTAGATATACAAGCAAATTATTTATAATTTAATTATGTTGTATATAAAAGTTATCATCACATTTCTGGCAAAATATGTTCTTGTGCATGATTTTGACATCTGTGGGTTGAAAATTAAACGTGTAGCCTATATATATATATATATATGGCTGTATGTAAGCACAGTATGATAAAAAATGAATTTATTGGCTTTTATTGGAATTTATTACTTAATTTAAGTCAACCCACAGATGCCAAAATGAAATTTTAACAAGAACACAATAAAATTGCACAAGAACATATTTGGCCAGAAATGTAATGATAACTTTTATATACAACAGACGTACAATTTTTGCCTGGAATATATTAACATAATAGGTACCTGTTAGTTTTAAAATAATTACATTATAAATAATTTGCTTGTATATCTGCTTGTTACCCCTTTATTACCCAAAACTTAACATGGTTCCCTTATACCTACACGGAAGTACACTATAATTACAGAAACGTACACCGTAGTTTCGGTTTACTTACGCAGTTGTTTGCGGGTCGTAAAATAAAGTGTTACCATAATCAACACTCAAATAACAAATTGTATGAAAACATGTAAACTACACATAAGGCAATTTTTGCATTAACATGTTTTAACTCTAATTTGTTAATGTCATATAATAATTTACACAGCTGCTGTTATTTTCATGACAACTATTTTAAACATACATTAAATAATCAAGATATCATAAACAGGTTAAGTAAAATATAATATATAGGCTAATATATACCATTTATTTAGTGAAAGAGTTAGCAAACCAGCAAGCTGTGGACACTGAATGACTTGCCTGAGGTAAATATAAAGCTATGTGAAAAACTAAGCGTTTTATTGACGTATTTCCGCTGTTGAAACACTGATTGAGTGTTTACACGAGTTATGATGCCTTTCAGTAAGTATACTGTATCTTTCAACATACCTTCGGGTGTCCATTCATGTTTATTCTGTAACTGAGGAAGAGATGATCGCGCTCCGCGCTGCCGCATGCATACACTGATATCTGTCACGCCACATCTAAGAGCGCCAAAACGGCATTTATTGTTTACATTTCGTGATCAAATAGACATAATTTAAAAAGATTACACCTTGCTTATTATCAAAAGTAACAAAACACTGAGCTTATTGCGATTATATGTGGTTAATGGTGGTTAGGCAACAGCCCTGTATTCGTTGTGTACACATAACACATGAGGTGCAATGAGCCGGGGCTGGGCGGGGCAGCAGGGGGCGGGGCGTGTTCGGTTCACCATGAGAGTATCGCGATACGTATCGTGGCTGGTGTATCGCGGTTTTTCGGTTCGGTTCAAATATCGTTACACCCCTAATATCTGTTGATTTCTTGAGGCACAATGGCCAATCAGAGGTGTTTAAGTTAGTCAGAATACACTCACCGAAAAAAAAAAAAAAAGTTTTTCTTTTAAATCACGCTTAAAGTTGAACCTGAAGTTTAAAGCCATAGTGCAGCTGTTGGTTTACAGGTGAGTAGGATCTCCTCCTCTTTTGCCAGATCACTTAAGACGGATATTAATCAAATTTAAAAGTAAACGTTGAGGTGATTTGTGTGTAAACGGTTGCTGTGTAAAGCAACAAGTGTTATTAACTGGGATTTAGTTCTCATTTTATCTTTTTTAAAATCTTTCACTTTCTTTTTCAGACACAATGGACCCCATGCTGTCAGGGCTGGCCTTACAGCAACAACAACTCCAGCATCCCCAAGTGGGACATGTTCCACTCAGCAACTTAGGCCCACAGGGACATCACATACAAGCCATGCAAGCAAATCGACAGTTGAATCCAGCAGCCCTACAGCAACTTCAACAACAACAACAACAACAGCACCAACAACAGCAGCAGCAGGTTCAGCTGGCTCAACTTAGTGGTGCACGTGGTCCTTTCAACCCCTCTAACCAGATGCCTGTACCTCCTGGCTGGAACCAGTTGCCCTCTGGTGTTCTCCAACCACCACCTGTCCAGGGTCCCATGGGACCAGGTTGGAGGAAAGCCCCCCCACAGCCACAAATGGGGCAGCGTCCACCCTCTTTGGCATCGGTTCAGACGCCCAATCATCCACCACCACCATATCCATTTGGAAGCCAGCAGGCTGGACAGGTTTTCAATACAATGACACCACTTCAGTTGCAACAACAACAGCAACAGCAGACAGGGGTAAACCAGTTTGCCACCCCTCAGCCCAAAGGCCCTCAGGGAGCACCAGGTGTAGTCATCTCAAGAGCACCTCCTCCTCTGCCTCCTTCCTCTGCTACGCAAGGCAATCTTGCAGCTAAGTCCCCTGGGTCGTCGTCATCCCCTTTCCAACAGGGCTCCCCTGGAACTCCTCCAATGATGGGACAGGGGCAACTTGGTCCACGTCCCACAACCCCCCAGGGGTTCCCACAAGGTGTTGGATCTCCAGGGAGAGCTGTGATGGGACAACCAGGAAACATTCAACCAGGCTTTATGGGCATTCCTCAACATGGACAGGTTTCTCAAGGTGGTATGGGAGGTATGTTTTAACTGATTAATGTAAAAGTGATATTATATTCAGGGTTTGTACAAGGTGTTTGAAGTACTTGAATTTGACTTTTTGAAATTTAAGTCCTGAAAAACTCTTGAAAACAGCCATATTTACGAAGAGGTACTTGAAAACTTTTAAGTATTTAAACTTATATTTAAATACAATATGAAATGTCATTTTTTCGAAAAACACACAAATGCAATCTTTTAGCGCAAAATTAACACTGCAGCCCGTCTGATAAACCCCCAGCAGACCTCTTCTCGATATGAAGTACGCCAACTTTATAATATAAAATATTCTTTATTGAACAATAATAGCCATTATAAACTTTGTATTTAATATATATTATTAAATATGTTTTAAGTGGTATTTTGAATACCTTATTTCTGTAATTTGAGTTCTAAAATACTAAAGCTGTTGTTTGATTAGTGCGATCTCTAATTGTAGTCGTTTAAAACCAAAAAAAGTAGTGCTTGAAAAGTCCTTAAGTCCTGCAATTTCATTTTACAGGAACCCTGTATATTGTTATTTATTTGGCTGCCTGTATTTTAATATACATGTATAACTTTTGCAGGTATGCCCAAACGAATGCCAATGGGGTTCCCAAATGCTCCTGTTAATCATAACTTTGCACAAGGACAGGTTACTACCACTGGAGCAGGTAGTACACCCCAATTACAAGTGGGAAACACTGGTAAGATGTGCAGATGTAAAGTGGATTGTTTTATTTTGCTTTTGTTCTATTGAAATTTAAAGAAATTTTCTATCTATACAACTTCAATTCGTTTCAACACCTCAAAAAATCTTTCCATAGGTGTCCAGTCTTCAGCCTCAGGGCCAAACCACATGCAGTCAAATCCCCTTCAAGGAGCTGTAATGACCCACCACACTGGCATGCCAGCACAACCCCCAGGCACCACTGCAGGTGGAAGTATGGGGCAACCTCAGCAAGGGCTTCAGACTCAAATGATGGGTGTACAACAGACCCAACATCAAACACAGGCAGTAGTTTCCTCACAAAGTCAACTTGTACAAAGCCAAACAGGGGGCCAGACTGTCCTGTCCAGGCCAGTGAATCCAGGGCAACGTGGAATGACTCCTCCCAAGCAAATGATGCCACCACAGGGTCAAGGGATCATGCAGAACCAAAACCAACACAGTGGAGGCCCGGGACACCAGGCATTATTGCTTCAGCAGCAGCAGCAACAACAACAGCAGCAGCAGCAGCAGCAGCAACAACAGCAAAATGCTATGATGGAGCACATTGTAGCTAGTCAGATACAGAGACCAAAGGGTCAGCCTGGGGTAATGCCAGGCCAGATGATGAGAGGTCCTTCACCCAATATTCAAGGTAATCTGCCACAGTTTCAATCTCAGATGGGTCAGCAGCAGATGACTCCGCAACAGCATCAGCAACAACAACAACAATTGGCTCATTTGCAACAACAGCAGCAACAATTACAGCAACAGCAGCTACAGCAACAACAGTTACAACAGCAGCAACTACAACTGCAACACCAACAGCCACAACAGTCACAAATGCAACAACAACAGCTACAGCAGCAACCCCAGCTTCAGCAGCAACCACATCAGCAAATGGTACAACAACAGTCTCAACAAATTCCAATTAATGGCAACCCCAACCAAGCATTAGGAATTCATGGGCCTCAAATGCGACATCCAGGAAATCACCATTTAGTACAGCAGCAGCTTCAGCAAAAGCAACAGCAACAGCAGGTGATGCTGCAGCAGCAACAGGCTGGTCAGCAACATCAACATCAGCTTGGAGACACCAGTGGAAATCCGGATGTCGGCCAACAGATGGTTTCAGACCTGCAGAATCAGCAACAACAGCAGGCCATGTTGGGCTCTCAACATTTACAGGTTGGCAATGGCCATTTTCCTGGTCATGGCATGCCCTTCAATCCTCAGTTTGCTGGTCAGATGCAAATAGGAGGCCCATGTGGGCAAGCAGGTGGATTTCCAGTAAACAAGGATGTGACATTAACCAGTCCCTTGTTAGTAAATCTTCTCCAAAGTGATATTTCTGCCAGCCAGTTTGGTCCTGGTGGGAAGCAAGGAGCAGGTGGGGTTGCTGCTAACCAGGCTAAACCGAAAAAGAAAAAACCTCCTCGTAAGAAAAAACCAAAAGTAGGAGAAGGACAACAGTCTGCTGATGGTCTGTGGTAAGGGCTTTTTATTCTTTGATTTTTACACTGGAGTAGAATAAATATCTTTGTTGCATAGTTGCAAATAACTACAAAGTTTATCTATCTCTGTCTTAGTGGTCTGGATTCAGTGCCTCATGGTATGGATGAGGCAGAGATGCAAGGGCTGGGTAGTGATCAAGGGGCTGGCCTTGACTCTAACTCCAAACACTCTGAATTCGCAAATCGACCAGGTAAATAATCAAATCTCTCTTGTTTGATGATTGATTGCTTTTACATAACTAGGGATGCATACTGTGCTTGTGTACTCGTACTCAAAAAAAGGCTCCAATACCAGACAATGTGTGTACAGTGTTTGTGTCCAGACAAAGAAACACTGACAAAAGAGTATAATGGGGATAAAAAAAAGAAGGCTGTCTATGAAGTAAATGTAATTAGTGGAGTATTAAACGAAATATAGTAATGCCTATATAGCTGTGGTGCGCAAGCTTGACAAAGAAATCACTCACTGCTCTTAACTGAATAACTTGAATCAAATAAATTACTGACTGTTTACTTGTCTTTAATAATGTTTTAAATTTACGTTAATTAGGCTAGTAGTTTTGCTGTAGTATCAAAATTGGAATAGAGTTGTGATATTTCACTGGTGTCTGAACATTTGAACCACTGACCCAATCCTCAGCACTGAGCCCTGCTGGAGCAGCTCTAAATATGTGATGTGCTATTAAATGAAAGATGAAATATGATAAGCAATAGAATGAACATTGAAAGTAACAGAAGCTCATATAATACAGTTTAGCAGGCTTAATCAAGCATGGAAAATAACTGAAATATATCTTTGCTGAACAAATTAAGCCAGTTAATATGATTAACATTCTTTTGGTTTCTCCACCCAATACATTTAAAAATTACAAAGGCAGTGAAAATACAGGTATCGGAACTCTGTATCGGCTAGTAGCAAAAATTAAAGTATCAGACTCGTTCTGGAAAAGCAGTTATTTTGTGCATCTCTATACATAACACTTTTTTTCTTACGTTTTATTTTATTTTTAGGTCAGCCTGGTCAGTCTGGAGATCAAAGGGTATTACAGCAAATGCCAATGCAGTTCATGCCTCCACAACAGCAGCAACAGATGCAGCAAATGCAACAGCAGCAGCAAATGCAACAGCAGCAGCAGTTACAACAGCAGCAGCAACAAATGCAGCAGCAACAGATACAACAGCAACAGATGCAACAACAGCATCAACAAATTCAGCAGCAGCAAATGCAAATGCAGAGTATGCAGGGTCCTCAAGGTCAAGCTGTAACACCCCATCATGCCCAGACCCAGATTCATTCACAACAGTCAATGCAGATGCAGCAGCAACAACAGCCACCACAACACCTCCAACAACAACTGCAGTCACAGCCACAACAACAACAACAGACTCAGCAGCAACAGCAACAACAACAGCAGCAGCAACAACAACAACAAATGATGATGCTGATTAAAATGCAACAAGAAGCTAAGAATCGAATGCCACTACAGCAAGGTGGGCACATGCCAAAGGGTTTAGTCAATCCCAATGATCCATCTCAGAGAATGCCTGTATCGCAGCCGGGCAACATGCCTGTAATGATCGATCTTCAAGGGCATGGAGGCGTTCCACCTTCTCCTGATAAGGCCAGAGGCATGCCACTCATGGTGAATCCATCTCTCACTGGAGCAGCGAGAAGGACACCCCTTTCGGACGTTGGACAACCAACACCATCAGAGGAAACCCCTGGAAACCATAGCTTGCAGGACCGGGGACCTCTTGAAATTGGTCAACAGTCAGGAAATGTAAATCAACCAATGATTCCCAGCCAAGGTCCTAATACTCATTTAATGAAATCTGTGCCTTTATCAGTGCCCCACCAGCCAGGAGCAAGTCCCCAACAGCAGTCTCAGCAAGTGGCAGCAATGACTAGCTCACATAATATTCACTTTCCCAGTGCTCCTCCAACTTCCCAAAGTTCCCGCCCTAAAACCCCTAACCGAGCCAGTCCCCGACCATATCACCACCCTTTAACACCAACCAACCGTCCACCTAGTACTGAACCCTCTGAAATAAATCTGTCCCCCGAGAGACTGAATGCCTCTATTGCTGGTCTTTTCCCTCCAAAAATTAACATTCCTCTGCCACCTCGGCAGCCAAACCTTAATCGAGGCTTTGATCAGCAAGGTCTTAACCCAACCACCCTTAAAGCAATTGGTCAGGCTCCACCAAGCTTAGCAACTATTCCTGTCAACAATAATACCAGTGGCAACAATAATGGCCCACAGTCTTATCCGTCAGGTGGTGGCATAGTAAGCTCTGGAGGAAAACAAGACAAACAGACTGGTGTTGGGCAAGCTAAAAGGGCTAGTCCCAGTAATAGTCGACGATCCAGCCCTGCTTCAAATAAAAAAGCTGCCACTCCAAGCCCAGGAAGACAGAAGGGTGCCAAAACTTCCCTGACAGCACCTCCACATCAGCAGCAAATCATGGTTAGTCCACAGAACATGATGGTTAGTCCCAACTTAGTGCTCCCAACTACCTCTGCATCTTTACCATCAGCAGGACCTGGAGAATCACAACAGAGCTTAAATTCTGTGCAAACCCAACCTGGCAGTGCTGACACAGTCAGAGATGGCCAGTCAGAGCAGCATCAGCCAGTTCAGTTAAGAGAGCAGTCTGCACCTAAAATGGCAAGCCCTCGGGTGCCGTCTCAGGAGCCCAGACGGCAAGAGCCTAACAATTTGGTTGAACAGCGTGCTGAAGATAAACAACAACCTCGGGCAACACCACAACATGACCTTGGCTCTGCTGTATCACCAGCATTTAGAGATGCTCCAACGTCTCTGAATCAACTATTGGACAATACAGGTTCCCAATCTTTGTCAATGAAATCTCAAAATAATCCTCAAGTGGGTGGAGACCCTGTGCAGAAATTGAGCCCTCATGTTCCCCTAGCTCAGGAGAACCAAACCAATCCTGTTGTTTCACAAAGCACAAATATTGGCACAAGTGAAACGGATCAAAAACCTAAATCTGCTGCAGTATCAAGTCCAAATTTTGTTCCCAGTAGCAGTGCAAACCTGCAGTCTGTCAGTGCTGTATCAAGCGTTAGTTCAAACCAAGCTGTGCTGTTAAGCCTCACTTCAATTCCCAACACTTCAGTAAGTTCGAGTCACAATCTTATACCCATCTCAAATCCATCTCAAACAGTCTTGCAAAGGCCCATCTCATCAGCACCAACTCAACAAAACCAGATCACAGTCTATGTAACCTCCAATCCCATTAGCTCTGCTACCAACACTGCTTCTGTAGTTCCTTCAGCTATTGTTTCCAAGGTACTGGCAGTTCCCAATAAAAACATAAGACCTCCAGATATTCGTCAACAAAATCCTGCACAAACGCGTCCACAGTTCATCACAGGACCTGTGTATTCCATATTTCAAGCTACGTCTGTACCATCAAGCACTAACGTCATGTCTCAGCCTGTCACAATGGTTGGTCCCATAGTCTCTGCCAATATCCAGCTTACTCCTACCTCTGTGTCAACTACATCCCCCTCTGCACCAGCATCAACACCTATGCCGACAAGCTCACCCGCCGTCAGCATAGCTGCTACTCAGCAGAGCCGCACTGTCATCGGGCAGCTTCAAGTTCAAGTTCCTTTAAGCCAGGCTTCCACTGTTAGTGTCGGACCACCAACTCAACAGCCAAGTCCTGGTGTCTCTGATGCCAGTGGCTCGAAACCTAGTCCTGTTGGGCAGTCATCCTTACATTCTGGCATGTCCTCTCCCTTTCAACAGCGTCTAGCCTCTCCACCTGCTTGCTCTAGCCCGGGGGCTACAGCTGTGTCCCGCAGAAGTCCCCTCTCACCAACAACAGTCTTAGCCAAAAGCAGTTCAGTCCAGACTGTTGTAAGCAAAAATACTGCACTCGCCGTCTCTTCAAGCAGTGACAATGATAAAAAAGTGCGAACCCCTGCCACTCAGTTAGGAAAAACTGTGGATGTTGCCACAACACATGCTTCTTGTGTGGTTACATCTGAAACGGTTTCTGCACTCCAGCCTTCTGCCCCAGTGGCTGTTCCAGCTGCTCAAATATCTCCGCAATCTGCACTTCCTCCAAAAGTGTCTTCTCCTGAACCGGTGCCCTCTCCTTCTCCAGTCCTTACTTCGACACCAACGTCTAATATGCCACCGCCAGCCTCTACCTCTGGAGTGCTTCACCTGTCCAGTCCTGTTGCTAACTCTTCGCCACCCTCTAGTTTGCCTACAGTTTCGGTTGCTGCATCTGCTCCAGGACCTTCCACTACATCTTCTGGCTCCTCCACAGCAACATCCCCTCAGCTCTCTGTGGAACAGCAGCCGCCTTCACTGGTGGAGACTAGTGTACCCGACTCCGCTGAAACTAAAGAAGCAATTGTTGATGCTTCTAGCGTCTCAGGTAACTGCTTGACGGTAATGCAGATAATTTCATTAGTTGTCTAGTCAAACATGAATGAATTTTTAATTCTTAGTTATTCTTTATTTTATTTAACGTAAACTATACAGCTCACCCTGAAGCCACACAAGAAGACCAAGCTTCATGTGACCAAGCTGGTAAAGACTTTTTTTTGTTTGTTTTTTTCATATATATAAAATCTATTTTTACCCATGCAAATGAAAGTCAGGCAAATGACAGTAATATGTGAACTACCTTGAGCCCAAAGTATACTTCGGGTTTTAAGCATACGATTAGCGTATGCATACGGCTGAACGCATTGCCTTTCAAAGTACACTCCATCTGATAGTGTGTGCGAACCCCATAGACTGTAAAAAAAGGTGGACGACGCACCTTCACTCTCTTCCATTGTAGAAAAGTGAAGCGGCCAAAGTCCCGATATGGCGCTGACATCTTGTGCCAATTTGGGACCTGATTCTGCGCAGTAGTGTGTGGGAAGTAAAGCCGCGATATCAAGGTCCCGCCCACACTCCCGCAGAAACGGTTAGGACAGTTTGCTGCAGAGCAACTCATTAAGTAGACCTGTGTGAAATAAACCGTTATGGAAATATAGAAATTAAAGTTGAAGCTCCAATCTCCTCCCGAAAATTCCCCCAAAAAGTCAGTTGGCGCCTCAGTGACTACTTCGCTCAGATAAGCTGTCAATCACACAGCTGTCAATCATGACGTCACATTCCCGTTTTTATAGCATCAAATAACTAACTACAACCAAACTTATTTAAAAAAACGAACACCTAAACTTACATCAGTGTGATAAAAATGACAGAAAGCATTTTTGGAAAAAAATTATTTGAAGTGTAATTTGATTTAGTTATCCTCACGTCCCATTAGACTACTTCGAGAGGGCGGGGTTTATGACCTATACTGGGACCAGCCACCAGGGGGCGATCGAGGCGCTTTGGCTTGACTTTTCAGGACTTCGATCAGGCCGGTCACATGCACACTAGAGGTTGATAAGACTAGTCGACTTTAATGCTCTGCCATGACGCTTTAAGCTTGATGACTAATCGCTGATCATGGCCTATAGAGGGCGCAACAGGATAAGAAATCTTTGAAGTCCACTTTTACGCTTCATTTGTTAAAATGACAAATAAATGCATACTCAGAGCGCTTCATAAGATGTTTGATTATACCATTGGATGCTCAAAATTGAGTGTGTGAATGCATGTATTACACAGCCTATTGTACAGGTAAGTTAATCGCCGTTCTAAACTACTGTCGCGTAACGCACACACAGTAGCGCGCATATCACAGTCAGATCGCACGCACACAGAATCATTCAATAGCGCAGAAATGTGTTGTAAACTCTGTTCTGTGATTTATCAATTAGATAGCTTAGAAACTAAAAGGTTCTAGCATATATTTCTTAGTAACTAAAACCCAAGCTTCACTATTAGTAAAGAGACGCTGCCAGGTAGAACTAATTCACTCACAATCGCTCTCTCACTAATGCATTCATATAAACGTAACCTTTACTGTGCTACTTTATCTGGGTCGTTATGTTTCTCACAGATTTCTGCTTGTTCTAAATCAGATACAAAGACAAAATAACTGGTAAAATAAGCTGTTATGTAGTCGCGCTGTGTCGTATGCCGTAGCTGTGCACAAGGCAACATGCGTTCAGGTCTCCGCTTGAGGGTCAGGCTTATTTGGTCATCAATGATGCATCAGTGACTCGACTTTCTTCTCACAAATGTCGACTTTAAAAAATCTGAAGTTGTTCAACCCCTAATGCACACTAAGACACTTGTTTGTCCAGTGTCTGCGCTATTTCTCTCCAGAGGTGCCTGTGTGAGTACTGATGATGACATTTCCATCATGTGCACTGTACACATGCTCTAGTTAGCTCACACAAAAACTGAAGTATACTTTCGGCTTTAGCGTATGCTAATCTAATTAAAGACTGGATCCAGTCCTCGACCAAAATCATTTCTTGTATTCCGAACTGACGCTTTTTGCTCAGCTTTCTAACAGCTCGACTCGGACAAACTCCCCGGGATGCAGCCTGAAGTTGACACATAGGAAATACAATTCACAATCAGTGTTTAACACACAGCTAATTTCAGTTCTCTCTAGTTACAGGTCAAGGGGTTACTACCACTGCAGCAGAGCAAGGGTAAGGCAATGTGTAATTCTCATTCGTCATCAATATAATCGCTATAAACTTGTTCAGCATCACGTGTGAAGTCTGTCTGACCACTTGCAATGTCTTTTTTCACCTTTATTTTCATTATTCTTTACCTGAATTTTAACATGAATATGCTTTATACTTTTGTTGATTCAGTGTTTCAATCAAAGAGTAATCGTATTGGTTAACCTGAACGAGCTCACCTCATGACACTAATAATCATGGGATGATTCCTGAAAGCATTCTTTTATTTGATCTGTACTCAAAATATGGGCAAGGAGAAAAAAATGTTGTTCAGCATCAAAGCAGTTTACCGCTGTTTTTCCACTTCTATAACAGATGGGCAAAGAAAAGAAAGACGCCCGTCAACTTAGCCCCAAGGTATGTATATACCAGACCTGTAGATTCAGATTCAGCGTGGCCATTTCAGTAAATATGGTCATGAACAGGACGGACGTTATCTGTGGTAGATGAGGAAAAACAGCAAGTATGAATTCCTCAGTTGTACAGGGGACAGATGTGGGTACTTTCTTCATTGAGAACAGTTGATTTCCAAACCCAAAGAAAATTAGAGTGCATACAAGTTGACTGTACGACTGCAAACTGGCCGTGCTCTGTGAACGTTTCGGTTGATTTCTTAACCCCACTGCCCGTCTTCCTTCCCCAGGGACACGAGAGCCACCACTGAGAAAGCGAAAGGTCCTAGTCGACGAAGCTCACGGACAGACAAGGAACCCGAGGAGGAAGCGTCTGACAATGGACAGAGGAAACGAGCTGCTAGGCCAGGGTCAGCCTCATCTAACTTAGGAAAAGGTACAGGTTAGCACTCTCGTCAACTAAATGGAAATCAGCCATGAATTGGCGGTTGCCACGACTACTGATTTGTCCTAGTCGGTTACTTGAGTGCTCGTGGTTTGTATATAGCATACAAGTTGAATAAAAAAACTATTAAAATAACTTGGAAAGTAACATTTAGTATGCGCGGTTTTATGAATATGCAAATGAGCCCCGCCTCCACTCACTCACTCACTCAGAGATCCACTGGTTGACGATCACACGTTGATCTGATTGGTTACAAGGTCGTTTGTGACGTCAGAAACACCAGCGATTTCAAACCGTGTTTTTGAGACTGTCTTTGGTTCACTGCAGTTTTAAAGAGAAAATACTCAGCAATGACAGCCAATCAGAATCGAGTATTCGGACGGACTATGGTACAGCAACATTAGCCTCTTCGTATAACATTTCAACAGTGTAAACAATAACGGATCTGTACTCACACCACTTAGATCTTCAACCGACTGCTTCAAAATAGTTTTTTATAGTATAAGACACGATTCATGTAGTGCGTGTTCGCATGCTCTCTTAGCGCCGACTAGTGGTGAAGTAGTGCATGATTCTTTTATATAAACGAATTGCAAAATAGAAATGTATATAGAAACTGTATGTGTACAAAAAAGTAACAATTTGATAATACTATAATATATTTCTTCAATAATGGACGTTCCTCTCTGTAATGTGTCGACGGCATGTCTTGCGTAAGATGATTCGGCTAGGATGCGTTCAGAGCAGGGCGCGCCCGCTGTGTGTCACGTGACCCGTTAGCACCCACTGTATGCTGGTCCTGGTTGAGATGTCTGATCTACCTTTTCTTTCCACCCTCTTTCAAGAATCAAACACTGGAGCCAGTCCCACCCAGGCAAAACGAAGGAAGTCAAAGTAATCATGACACACAAATGAACCTGTGAATTGTACATTATTTTTTTGTCCTCTGAACGCGTTTTATCTGCTGTTTTCCCTTTTGGTCTTGAGCAAGATAACCATGTACAGAAAGTTGTCTCTTTCTTTCTTTTTTTAATCATGATACTGTATTTTGTCCCTGGCTACTAGATGAGATGATGTTTAGAATTGTGTATGATGTGTTTGTATGTCTTTGTTTTGGTGTGACTTTTTTATTATTATTATTAATATTGATAAATTCTAGATTAATCGTGTGATGCAGACTAAGAATAGAATCATGTCTGTAGTATCGCAATATAATAATGTGACAGAATCAGAATTTTTACTTCCCCACCATGACTTATATAATGAATTAACTGTATTTCAATACTGTCAGCACCAATGTTCACCCGTTTAGCCCCGGATCACATGCATTAAACTATTTTTACAAGTGTACGTCTGGCTTGTGTTTGTCTCTAGATCATGCTGTTATTGAGAGGCTCCCTCCTAAATTGTGATGTTTTTAATACAAAAGTACCATAAGTTTCATTTAATTTAACCTGAAATATCAGCAAACTTAAATTAGAACAGGTTTAAAGACAAGACTGAGAGTTCAGCACTGAATGCTAGCATGCATACTGTGCAGTATATACTCATTAATTGTCATATACCCTCATTATGTGCATGTTCTTTCAAAAACCAGCTAATTTATGTTTTTAATCAAGTCTTATAAAATAATAGTCAGAAATACAGTGCGTGCAGAATTATTTGGCACGTTGATTTTCTGATCATATTTTTTTTCCGGGCACATTTTGCCAATGCCAAACCACATTAATCTTAATAACTACTATTCATTTTGTATTTAATCATTTATAAGTGATATATAATTGTTCATGAAGGCTTGAAATAAAAAAACACCTTCTATCCAGGTGTGCATAATCATTAGGCACGTTTTCTTTTACAGATAAAATAAGCCAAAAAAGAGATTTAACTCATGCCTTAACTGCAATTTCTAGTATTGCCTGGGAAAAATATATGATCAGAAAATCAACGTGCCTAATAATTCTGCACGCACTGTAGATGCAAACATTGTGGATGATGGTTCTGATTCATTCATCACATTCACACAGGGAATGGAAGTTGAATATGCAATGAATTTAATGAATGTATTTCACCACAAAAGTGAAACCTCAAGGCTTGGCAGGGTAGCAACCCCATTTATCCCATTAAATGTGTTTTGACAGAGCAGAACACATGGACACAGGAAAAACAAAACCTAACAATTCTGCAAATGCATCTGAACCGGTTGATTAACAGTCTGAACGAACCGATTCACTCCAGATGACTCGCCGTTCTCAACACTAGACAGCGAGCTCAAAGTGACTCGGTTCTCAGGTGCAGTTAATTAAGATCATTATCATTCATTATATAGGAGAATTGTGAAGCACGCGCATATATGAAGGAAAGCTTTTATCCTCGTGGAAGTATAATCTTTTATTCACGCAGCGTTTTAAACACTTGTTAAAGCTGACATCCACAGGTTTTGCTAGAGATGATGGAGTTGTCTTTATATGACACGAGCACGGGTCAGATGTGTGCGTATGATCAGATGTCTCTGGCTGAGATGCTCCAGATCCAGGATCATGCAGTGAGTGAAGAGCAGGCCTGGGCCCTGTGCTTCCAGCTGAGCTGCGTCCTCTCTCAGGCGCCCCGGCCGCAGGGCTCGTGGAGGCGGACTCTGGTGCCGGCGGAGGCCGCAGGAGGAGTGCTGTTCTCCCGCGACGGCAGCGTCTCTCTGCGGTCCAGCTGCGGTGGTGCTGGTGAGACTCTCTGGGCCTGGAAATATATACTCTCCTCTTTACCACTTAAGTGCCTCCATTAAACACACAAAAATAGCGTTATAGCTCGCCGCCGCATCACAAATGTTGAACCTATTATTATTTTTATTTTATATTTAAAACGCTATCAGACCTTTTTTATTTCTTTATTTTTTCTAAAAAAAATTATTGAATGGATGTTAGCCTATCTTTTGAACTCCTGGCAAGAAAACAAACTGAGGTTATGGAGGTTTCTACCAATCTTTAATGATTTTTCACGTTCATCGCGATTTCAAAATAAAGGTCTGAACACGCTTTAGGAGTATGAAAATATTCTTTTTGCAAATTGATACATTACGGCTCCTCTGAAAATCATTCACCAAATATGAAAACTAGAGATTGTAAGCTTTCAAATGATATATAGTTTGTCAAGATTAGTTTGTTTAGTGTATTACTGTTTTAAATGTATGTAGCCTAATGGCCGTGGGCCCGCCGGTGCCACTAAAGGGGTTTTAATTAACTTTAAATATAAATGTCAAAACACAAGTTAGTAGTTAAAGAGTTAATATAAAGAAATGTTCTGTATTCATTAAGCTAGCTGTAACATGTTTCCTTTGCAGACAAAACCGTCATGGGACAAGCAGAAGTTATGGTCTGTCTCTCAGCGCTGCTCGGATGTAACGGATGATTACGTGTAATCTGGATTACTTAATCAGAATCCAAAAATGTAGTACGTTTGTAAATTCTCATAATCAGATTAGTTACTTTTTTATTGGTTACTTGATTACATATTCACACAATGGCAGTGAATTATTTATAATTGTATTCATAATTGTAGTATTTTATATTTGGATTTTATTTTCAAGTAATTTATTCATTTTAGTTTTACATTTTTATCATTTAATTGAAATTAATGATTAGCTTTTCATCAACTCACAATCCCACTGCAGTTTTTTCATTAATCCCAGTTTGGGAAACCCTGGCATAATGTAAAGCTTAATGCGTTTAGTGTTGTTGTTGCTTTATTTATACCTGTGTGTGTATAATATGCATGTATAATCTCAATATGGTATACAATAATCCCATTCAAAACTAAGAGGCTGTTTACACCGCTCACGCCGTTTACAACTTTTAATGTGTTAAGGCCATTCGCTTACACGACAATGGCGTTTTGGGAGCCTGAAAACGAGTTTCAAAGTGCAAGTTTTTGAAAACGGTCTCCGTGTAAATAACGAAAACGTGAATCTCTGAAAACGATGACGTCATGGGTGTTCAATCTATAGCCTAGTGTTTCATCGCCATCTGATGGCCTGGCAGCAGAATACAGCTTTTATATTTGTTTTCGTGGATCCAAATGGGGTGAATGTGGATCGTTTTGCCAATGTTTGTACGTGGAAAACTTTAAGGCAAAACTTCTGTTTTCAGCATCTCGTTGTCGTTTAAACGTACCCTAAGTTATAAATGCGTAATGTAATCAAACTAAAAGTAGTCAGAATACAATATCTAAAATGAATTCTCTAGATTAAGTAACTAACTACAATTTTCGTGATGTAATTTGTAATCCGTAACAGACTACAGTTTGCCTAATCTGCCCAGCTCTAATATCTTTGTAAAAGCAATGGATGGGTCTTTATCATTTACAGTGATCTAATTAAAAAAGTTACCAGGTTTACATGGAATTAAAAGAAATTGAAATGACTGATTTAGTAAGTAATTTGTGTATAAGTGTATTTTCTAAATTAATAATCCCATCTTGACACACTTTGCCTTGTCTTTAAAATAAACACTGTTTAAATAATGTTCATTCCGGTGGAGTTTCTTGACCATATAATTTCAATTTAAACTGCACTGTTGTAAGTGAAGCAGGCACAACTGTCAATACAATAAAACACCTTTTTAAACCTCTCTGTCTGTAGGTAATTCATTTGTGATCGAGACAGAGGAACAGGTAGGCGAAGAGTTTATCTTCAGTTTGGTGCATAATCAAAATAAAAAAGTCATTCATTCCAGCATGTGCCATTGGAATTGGTCACTGTCTCTATAGGCCGTTGAGTTTGTGGGCCGTCTTGTGTACTTGAGTCTGGACTGGGGTCTGGAGACGCAGGTGGAGCGGGAATTGAGTGAGGCCTTGGAGATCCTGGTGTGTCAGATGACCAAAGTGAACCTCAGCATCAGCGCCGACCGCTCCTGCCGACCCGTCCGCGCCGTCTCTGATGTCATCCAGGTGCTGACGTCATCAGAATCGTCCGTCTGCTGCGCTCGCTGGATCGGGACCGGTCACAGAAGGCGAATATGCTTTTGGTCTGAATGTGTGAGGATGTGGCCTGATCATCCTGGGTCGGTTGTGTTTCTGACAGGTTTGTAAGGAGCGCCTGTGCGATCCCAGCCAGGCTGTCAAGCATTACAAGAGTGTGTGTTCCAGTCTGTTCTCGCACACCGTTGAGCTGTGCCAGTATCTGCAGGTCGTCCAGCAGTCCCGCGAGGTGAGCGAGTCTGAGACTTGTGATATACAGTAGTCGACATTTGAAGTGGATCAAAAAAGTTAATCAAAGTTGTCCTACGACAAGAACTGGTAATGTACGAAATGCATGTATAACTTTGAGAGGTTTTGATCCACTTCAAATGTTGACCTAACCTAATACAGCTCTGTGCAGTGTTGTTATTGTAGTCAAATGGATCATGAACTCTGGAGGGTTTTTACCTGCTGATGGTATTTTTAGAAGGGACTTATTTCATTCCCAATTTTATATGGAAAAACACTCAGAGTCTGCAGAAACTGCTTGAATCGGAGACCCAGCTGGTTGCACGAGGGACCACTAACTGGGTAAGTAATCGGAAAAAAAGATCAACTTCACATTTACTATATTTACTTGTATTCCTGGGTGAGCCCAGTACATGAACAATTTGTTCCCAAGAATTAAGTATTTGTTCCCTCGGTTTAGTAAGTCGTCGCCACGTTGAACTAATTTGTTCCCTTGTTTTTAATTAAAGTCCCCATGTGGTGAAAATCAAGCTTTTATATTTCTATGTGGTGTTTGTAAATTCATAAGTCGACAGCATTGCGGAGTATTTTCTCCTTAAAACTGCGGTGAACCAATTGTAACCAATCAAATCAACGTGTGATCAACGAGTGGATCTCTAAGTTGAGTGATTGGAGGCGGGGCTCATTTACATATTCATAGAACCCCGTATACTAAATGAGGCAAGGGTGTAGTTACATTCAAGCCATTTTAAGGCATGAAAACTTTTAAATATGTAATTTTGGTGATCAAAGGTGAGTTTCAAGGGATAAAATTTACTACAGTGGGACTTTAAATAAAGGAATGAAGACTTATGACAACGTGGCCATGATTTAGTGAAACGAGGGACAGAATTTTAGTGAAACGAGGGAACAAATTAGTAAAATGTGCGGATGTATCAGTAATTCATGGTCACGATATACATACCCCCCCCCCTCCCCCATGTCATTTAATGCATGTATTCATGTATTAATGTAATGCTCTAACATTATCCTGTCAAATACAAGTCATTTTTATTAAAATCAGCATGAATTAAATGCACTGCAACAACACTCACAACTGTACTGTCTTTTTTATTTATTGCAATGCAAAAAAAATCTTAATGGCCTTTTTCTACACGTACATATACGTGTGTGTGTATATATACTGTATGTGTGTACTAATAATAATTAATATTTTATACATATGAGATGTTATGATGTATATTAAATATAAGATATATATTATGATGTGCTGCATTTCCCCAACGCTTTTGCTTTAATATACATGACATTTTTCTTGTCAGCTTTCATGGTCTAAGTCTCAATTTCAGTGTCAGTCCTGTGTCTTGTTTCCACACTGCAGATGTGCACATGGAAGGATCTAGTGGATGAGTTGAGCAGAGGTGTAGTGTTGCGGCCGTTAGCGAAGACTTTAACTAAATGCCCACTACCTGCTGAGACCCCTCCATTCAACCAGCTTCTGCGGGACATCCAGTGCAGACGATACACACTACGGAAAGTTCAGGTTTGTGTTCAGTCTGGCTTTGTTCATTTTCGAATGTTTCTTTTTTGTTCTTTTGTCAATATATATTCTGCTTTAATGACTTGAAATAATTACGTAGTTCTGGCACGAAACTCTAGATGGCACAGGCTGATAAGTCTTTGACTCATTTGGTAGCGATCACATTATTATCTACATGGCACAGCTGATTGGTTGCTGTTGCATCAGTGACTAATGAGCTGCGGCTCAACATTCAAACCAATTCTGGGGTGTTGCTGGTAGCAGTTGCAGTGCGCTTTCAGAAACCCTACAGCTTCCCCAGCTCCACCTGTATAGATCTGCTACGGTGGTTAATTCATGCAGGTTACATGTGCAGCAGCATGTCTTACATGCTCACAGCAATGTATTGGCAGTAGCAAGTCTCGGTACTTGCTCTGCAGGAGCAGCAGCGTAGCAGATCTATTCCACCCAGACCAAATACATTAACATTAGCATATCCATTACCATGCCAATCTCTATGACCATACCAATCTCCTGAGAGTTGTTGGATATGATATACATTTTTTTTGGATGTCTTGCCTAAATGTACATCCTTGCATTTGTAGGATGTGGGAGACTGCCGGAGAAAGCCAGAACCTCACCAGACTCTTCTAGAATTCATCCGCTCACGGCCAAAATTACGACCGGTGAGAAGAATTTGTTTATATTTCGTATGAAGACACAATGGAGGTTATGTGCAACAAACTTCTGTATTCTGTAAAACCGGTTGCTGGTTCTGGTCTTTTGTACATGCTTCATTAAATATAATATACCTTCAAAGAAATGAGCAATGACAAGCATAACCGATGTTCATCGCATATGCAGATTGATATCTAAAAGTATATCAATCTGCCCATAATTTTTCTTCTCAATAACATTTAGATGTTAAAATCGAATAAAACGTCAACAATAAATTACCTGATTACCTTAATCTATATATAACACTTTCTGTGATGAGACATGTTTTCCTGTTTGTTCATGCAACATTTGGCCTGAAGCCTATTAGCATCAAGCCAAGTTCTAACAAAACTTAAAGGGCACCTATTATGCCCCTTTTTCACAAGGTGAAAATATATGTCTCTGGTGTCCCCAGAATGTGTTTGTGAAGTTTCAGCTCAAACTACCCCACAGATAATTTATAGTAGATCATTTATAAAACAAATTTGCCACTATTTGGGTGTGAGCAAAATCACAACGTTTTTGTTTGTACATTTAAATGCAAATGAGCTGATGCTCCCCACCCTGCTTTCCAGAAGAGGATGGAGCCTTTACAGCTCGTGCTTTGGATACTCTGGCAAAAACAAAACTGGAGAATGTCACGCAGCTAAAATGTCAGAAATTGTGCACTTCCCCCCTCAGCGCCAGGGACCCCGGCCTAAGATAACGCTGGACCCTGCGCCTCAGAAGCAATCTTGATCACCACCCAGAAGGAAGAGTGGAAGTTTAAGTCCTGCTGCGGCTGGACCACCCTCCAAAAAGTGTCAAGTGTTCCTCCAAACACCCTGTTCAGTTCCGGCTGTTGGAGTAAATGTTTAAATTGCAAACTATGGGCCCATTGAAGTTCACGCACCCATGCAATTGACTGCTGTTAAAAAGAACACCTTTTCCTCTTCCAGACTCTATGGGCATCAGCTCCCTGCCCAGATGCAGTGAACTGTTTTACGAAATGATTCAGCCCCTAGCCACCCGTGCTGAGGCATGGAAAGCCAATGCCGGGATGTCAAAATGGGTACTGGACACGGTGACACGAGGTTACTTGCTCCAATTCGCTCAAAGACCGCCCCACTTCACGGGCATAGTAAATTCCTTGGGCGTGGAGGACGTGTGCCACGTTACTCCTTACTGTAGTAATGCGCTTACTAGCAAGGGAGCTGTCGAAACAGTTCCCCCGCCCCACAGCGAGTCAGGTTTCTACAGCCGCTACTTCCTCGTTCCCAAGAAGGATGGTGGCCTCAGGCCCATCCTAGACCTCAGACATCTGAACCGTGCCCTCATGAGATGGCCGTTCAAGATGCTAACTTTGAAACAAATCCTCTCGCAAGTACACCCAGGGGATTGGATTTTCTCAGTTTAATATCCAGATAGACGCCCCCCCCCCCCCCCCCCCCCCCATTCTTCTCATAACCATTCTTGAGGGTTTGCGTTCGAAGGGGTGGCCTACCAGTATGCAGTCCTGCTATTCGAACTATCCCTGGCCCCACGCACATTTACGAAGTGCATGGATGCAGCACTTTCTCCCCTGAGACAAAAGGGATTCGCATCCTGAATTACCGCGACGACTGGGCCAAGATGAGCCAGTTGGAGGAAGAAATTATATCTAGCAGATCTGTGCTCCTCAGCCTATTTGAACTGCCTAGGACTCAGACTAAATTAAGCCTCACTGTCTCCCAGCTAGAAAATCTCTTTCCAGGGAGCGGTTCTAGACTCTAGACTTCTAGACTCGTGGCTAACCCACGAGCGCACTCGGACGCCTCAGTGGCTCGCCATTTCGTTTAGAGCAGGGGCCCTTTTCACTCTCAGAACTTTTTAGAGGATGCTTGGTCTCATGGCCTCTGCATCGTCAATAGAATCAGCTGGGCCTGTTGCACATGCAACCGGCCCAGCTGATTCTATTGACGATGCAGAGGCCACTACTTGCTGAAACCCCAGGTCCCAGCTCACACGCATGTGGATCAAGTCGCCTTCAAGTCAAGGTGGACCACGGTTGCATCAGAGCCCTGGCCCCTTGGAAGGACCCCAATTGTTATCAGATTACAGTAAGCATTGGGTTGGTCTCGAAGGAAGGTGGTCGCCACGGACGCTTCTAACACGGGTTGGGGAGCTCTGTTGGGAGGGCAGACCGACTTTCGGCTCTTGGTCGAGCACGGAAAAGGGGCTGCATATCAATTGCCAGATAATGATGGCGGTTTTTCTGGCCCTCAAAACCTTCCTACCAGTGTTGAGCATGTTACTTTAAAAAAAGTAATTAGTTATAGTTACTCGTTACTTCTCACAAATCGTAACTGAGTTAGTAACTGAGTTACATCATTATAAAAGTAACTAATTACCAGAGAAAGTAACTATTGCGTTACTTAAAAAAAAAAATCAAATAGGCCTATGCCTATTAAATGTTAAATTAATGAAATGGACACTTAATAGTGTAGATTAGTGTTCAATGTTTTATAATAATAATTTATTCTATTTTAATGTTGCTGTGGGACAATGTGAGATGCCTATTAAATTCAATATATTATTCTAAATATTAGCATTACTATAGTAGAACAATAAAACATTATAGATGGTTTATACTTAATATCGCACAGACCCCAACTGGCCAACAAATACACTCACCGGCCACTTTATTAGGTACCCCATGCTAGTAACGGGTTGGACCCCCTTTTGCCTTCAGAACTGCCTCAATTCTTCGTGGCATAGATTCAACAAGGTGCTGGAAGCATTCCTCAGGGAGTTTGGTCCATATTGACATGATGGCATCACACAGTTGTCGCAGATTTGTCGGCTGCACATCCATGATGCGAATCTCCCGTTCCACCACATCCCAAAGATGCTCTATTGGGTTGAGATCTGGTGACTGTGGAGGCCATTTTAGTACAGTGAACTCATTGTCATGTTCAAGAAACCAATTTGAAATGATTAGAGCTTTGTGACATGGTGGAAGTAGCCATCAGAGGATGGGTACATGGTGGCCATAAAGGGATGGACATGGTCAGAAACAATGCTCAGGTAGGCCGTGGCATTTAAACGATGCCCAATTGGCACTAAGGGGCCTAAAGTGTGCCAGGAAAACATCCCCCACACCATTACACTACCACCACCAGCCTGCACAGTGGTAACAAGGCATGATGGTTCCATGTTCTCATTCTGTTTACGCCAAATTCTGACTCTAACATCTGAATGTCTCAACAGAAATCGAGACTCATCAGACCAGGCAACATTTTTCCAGTCTTCAACTGTTCAATTTTGGTGAGCTCTTGCAAATTGTAGCCTCTTTTTCCTATTTGTAGTGGAGATGAGTGGTACCCGGTGGAGTCTTCTGCTGTTGTAGCCCATCCGCCTCAAGGTTGTGCGTGTTGTGGCTTCACAAATGCTTTGCTGCATACCTCGGTTGTAACGAGTGGTTATTTCAGTCACTGTTGCCCTTCTATCAGCTCGAACCAGTCTGGCCATTCTCCTCTGACCTCTGGCATCAACAAGGCATTTCCGCCCACAGAACTGCCGCTCACTGGATGTTTTTTCTTTTTCGGACCATTCTCTGTAAACCCTAGAGATGGTTGTGCGTGAAAATCCCAGTAGATTAGCAGTTTCTGAAATACTCAGACCAGCCCTTCTGGCACCAACAATCATGCCACGTTCAAAGTCACTCAAATCACCTTTCTTCCCCATACTGATGCTCGGTTTGAACTGCAGGAGATTGTCTTGACCATGTCTACATGCCTAAATGCACTGAGTTGCCACCATGTGATTGGCTGCTTAGAAATTAAGTGTTAACGAGCAGTTGGACAGGTGTACCTAATAAAGTGGCCGGTGAGTAAGTTTAAAAATAAATTATGCTTAAGAAGTGTACCAAAAATGAATAAATAAGAATAAAAAATAAACATACTCTTTGTGCATATTAAAATGATAAAACTGTTACACAACTTCACAACTAGTAGACATACTGTAGCATAAGTATTTTCTTCCTAACAAAAGTAAACAGTTTAACAAGTGCTCTCTCAATATAATACTGAACAATTTACCAAAAAAAAAAATATAATACTAAATTATAATATTTTGGGGGTTTAGTTTTATAACCTATAGCGAACGTCATCATCAGAGATTATTTAAGCCAAATTCTAGACATGTTTGCCGCACGTGTTTACAACCGGTCAAACAAAGATGTTTTCTGTGAATGTTCCCTGCAGGTTATTTTCGGGTTTATTTTATAACCTAAACAGAACGTTCCCTGACGGTAATTTTTTAGATTTTATTTGTATAACCATGTAAATTAATTAACGTTGCAGATATGTGTCATTTATTTATAAACAAACTATATAATGCTCGGACACCCTCGGTCTCTCTTGCGCAACTGTTGAGCGCGCTCTCGGACACATTCGGTCTCTCTCGCGCATTGAGCGCGCTCGCGCCGTTCGCTTCGCTTTTGTCCACTCCGGCGCCTCATAAACACACACACACCAGAGAAAAAAAATGTGCAGGTCCTATGGCGGAGAGAGAGCCTACTCGGATGAAAACCGCTTCAGTGAGTTCAATTATAGTAACGCCACATTTTTTTGTCAGTAACGGTAACTGCGTTGTAACGGGGGAAACAGTAATTCGTTTGATTACTCGTTACTGAAAAAGATAACGCCGGTAGTAACGCCGTTTATTTATAACGCCGTTATTCCCATCACTGCTTCCTACCAGACCTAATAGTACGCCACGCGGACAACATGGCTGTAGTGTCTTACGTAAACGACCAAGGTGGACTCAGGTTGCAGCCTCTGTACAGACTAGCCCGACGCCTTCTATTATGGGCACAATGCAACCTCTGAGAGCGGTGCATGTGCCGGGCAGACTGTACCAGGGAGCCTGTACCAGGGAGCGGACATGCTGTCCCGGGACAACGTGTTCCCAGGAGAATGGTCCCTCCATCCCCAGACGATTCAAACAATCTGGAGCATCTTCGGCAAGGCAGAGGTCGACCTCTTCGCCTCCAAAGGCAACTCTCACTGCCCAATATTTTTTACAAAGAGCATGGATACGCTGGCCCACGAATGGCCCAGCCTCCCCTTTATGCCTTTCCCCCGGTCGCGCTGCTCCCTCAGGTCATCAAACGGATCAGGGAAGACAGGTGTGCCATTTTTCTGGTGGCCTCTCTCTGGTGTACCCAGCCTTAGTTCCCTGATTTGATTCAGCTGCTGGCAGAAGCCCCATGCCCAATTCCCCTGAGGATAGACCTCCTTTCCCAGGCAAACGGGACAATCTGGCGTCCCCGACCCAAGAATTGGCCCTCCACATATGGCCCCTCAACAGGAACTTGAGGACCTCCCAGCAAGAGTCCTGAATACCATCTCAGAGGCTATAGCTCCATCCATGAGGTGTTTCTATGCTCTTAAGTGGTCTGTTTTCTCTGACTGGTGTTCAGTCCGGAACCAGGACTCTTTTTTATGCAAAGTGCCTCTGGTACTTTCTGTCTTACAAGAGCTAATGCTCGCGGGTTGGACCCCCTCCACGCTCAGTCTATGTGGCAGCCATAGCAGCACACCACTGTCCCAGGGCTCACCAGTCTCTGGGAAGAAGTGACCTGGTCGTCCGCTTCCTGAAAGGGGCAAGGAGGCTCAACCCGCCTCGTCCTCTTACGTACCCTCTTGGAATCTATCTACGCCTTTAAATGCCCCCCTGTTCGAGCCACTACAGTCGGCCGAGCTCCGGCCACTTTCGTTTAAAACCGCACTACTGCTAGCATTAGCAGTAGGCTAATCGGTCAAGCGAGTGGGCGACCTGCAAGCGCTCTCCATCAGCGCTTCCTACCTTGAGTTTGCCAAGGTCATCCTCAAGCCAAGTTATGACTGTGCCCTAAGTGCTCTCTAGTCTGTTCATAGCACAAGTTATTACTGTCCGCTCTTCCAGATTCGGAAGACGAGCGTGAACTTCACTTACTCTGCCCTGTCAGGGCCTTAAGAGTGTGTGTATATATATACAGCGCTTTGTCCATTTTAGACAGTCAGAGCAGCTCTTAGTATGCTTCGGTGGCTTTTGGTCACAAAGCAGATACTATCCCACTGGATAGTGGACGCTATCGCGTTTTTATACTTTGGTGGGCCTTTAATGACCCATCGGCATCAGAGCACACTCCACTAGAGACGTGCCCTCTTCCTGGGCGTGGTCCAGTGATGTCTATTGGCGACATCCTCGCTGTCCACCTTCGCCAGATTTTACAACTTGGGGGTCTCTGCGCTGCATGCACAAATCCTCTGTCTAGTTGGAGTTGACCTCCAGAAGGAGCTCAACCCACTATTACTTCTCCGGAGGCTCCGACCACAGTCCAAGCCCCTTAAAGTCCCTGTAAAGGAAATTCTAAAAAAAAAAATCTAAACCCATTATTAATGTTAGAAATGTATTGCTAAAACATATTACAAAGACTGTGAACTGTGAATTACTGAATTGTGGTGTAAGACCGTTAAGCAGTTTTTCACCATTGCTATTTTCTAGATTTTTTGGGCGGGCTAAAACGGGGCTCGATGACGCACTGGAGCCCCTGAGCTCGTGGACACGCCCCTACTTGATGACGCACTGAGGCTGACCACTGAGGCTGGCCCCTTCCCTAACAATAGAGCACATTCGCATCAGTTTGGTGCTCAATCGCGAGTTACTGTCAGTACCATTAGTTACTACAGCCTGCAGTGTGCTAGCTAGCTATGCCTTCGACACGGAAATGCATAGGCTACTACCTGGATGCGATTATGTACGAAACAGATCGGTGTCTATTTAAATTTCCTAAAAAGATCACATCAAGAAGAGGTGGATTCATTTTGTGAAGAGCCAACCTTGATGGATGATGGAGAGCTGAGGATCACCGCCAACACCCGCCTCTGTAGTGATCATTTTACACGGGATATTTTTATAAACTTTCGTCGGAGACAACTGGGATTGACTGATAATCCGCTGTTACTGTTGAATGGGGCCGAACCGACTATCTCCCGCCTCGGCCTTCATCTCCCAGTATAACCTAATATCACCGATGTCGGCAGCTTTCCCACGAGTGGGTGTGGTTTCAGCGCAGCCAGCGGACACGCCCCCAGGGTTTGAGAGCAGAGAATACTGCTCATTTTTTCAAGATTTTGATACCTTATTTTATGTACTTGCCGGCTTTTATCATTCAAATTTGGCTGGGTGGCTAATAACAAAAATTTTTGTGTTGTGACAAACTCAGAACACACTGCTTCGCCATAGGTTGCCACTGACCAGCCAATGGGCGCACTCTAATCGCTGCACTGTTATGGCTGTGCAGTGGCACTGTGTTTTTTGAATTAAAGGCTTCAAAATTCAGGGAGTTTCCCCATAGATTCTAGCAAAGATGCAATACTCTCCTAAAGTTGTCCTAAAAGTTTCATCAACAAATAAAAACTTGCATCTGCAAAACGGTTTTAGGGTTTTGGCTGATGTCACCAATCCCTTCCCATCCAACCATCTGTCATATAAAGAGACTTTTCACTATCTAAACCAATGCCTGTGGATTGCAGTTTTCATTTTATAATTGGAAGTTTACTTTTGCAACATCAGATTTCTCAGCTAACAGGTTTTGCTTTCCTATTGATTTCCTCTTCCTCAGGCCTCAGAGCGTAAGATGGGGTTGAAGCCCAAAGAGCAGAGCAGTCTACATGAGCTACTTATGGAGGAGATTCGCTCTATAAACCACTGGAAACCCCTGGAACACAACAGGGAGACAACCTACCAATGTACACAACTCTGGGCTTTCAGTTTTTTTGTAACTCCTGAATTTGTGAACCACTGACAGTTTTGATTCCTTAAGCAGCAGATGGCTCAACCATTAATAAAGAGGCTGAAGATGCCTCTTTTCTGATGTCGACTTCACACGGGATACCTTCGGATGTAAGTTTTTGCACGTTCAGAGTCCTCGCATGGCATTTTGTAACCTATTTTACATTTTGATGACTTGGTTAATTTGTAAGATTTTTGTACAATCTCATTTGTATTTTTTCATACGATCTGGTCGTGCACCAGTGATGGGTATGTTTAGGGGTGGGGTTAGAGGAGGATCTTTAGGGGTTTTTTGTACGATGCACATTGTATGAATTTATACAAAATTGCCTCCCCGTAATGTATTTGTTTTCCTGTGAGATCAGGTTGGTTCTCTACGTATTTCTAGCAGCACTTACACAAATGCAAACTTGCAACAGATATCTTTGGCAAGGCAAGTTTATTTATATAGCATATTTCATACACTATGGCAATTCAAAGTGCTTTACAGAAAGGAATTAAAATAATCACAAAATAAAAGCAAGGAAAATTAAAACAGTTATAAAAGAAATTAAAAGAGATATATGATAGTTCTAAAATGAATTAAAACGATTGTAAAAAGATGATACATAGATAAACTTCTCATCTGGCAAAACAACGGTATATCATTTTTCACAACTCCCAGTTTTACTCTGAGATTTTCCCATGGTGATTACACTGTGTCTGTGGTGTTCTTTCAACGCGACCAAAAAATCTATTGGACGTCCAATAGACCTAATTTTTCCCTAAAATCGGACGGGAGGAGTTCTAAGACTGACTCACGGGGTAACCTCGGGTTCACTGCCTCATCAGTCCACACCCCAAAAACCCTTTTGTTTGGAAGCTCTACGAATGGAATCAGTCCAGTCCGCACCCCACAGAACCTCAAATTTAATCACATCAAACTCACCACTCCAACACAGACCCAGGCCATCAGCATGGTTTCATCTCTCTTACCCAATTCTCAGTGCAATTTGAGTTCAGTTTAGAATAAAAAGGAGGATGCAAAATAAAATCGTGTAATCAGTCGGACGTACAGTGGCACAGTGCTCATTCAGTAAATGCACAGCTAAACAGATGTGTTTTGAGTCTGGATTTGAATGTGACTACTGTAGGAGCACATCTGATCTCTTCTGGAAGCTGGTTCCAGCTGCAGCTGGCATAATAGCTAAAAGCAGACTCTCCTTGCTTAGAGTGAACCCTTGGTATTTCTAGCTGATGTGATCCTAATGATCTGAGTGAGATCTGTTTGGTTTATATTTAGTGAGCATATCTGCAATGTATTGAGGTCCTAGCCCATTGAATGATTTATATACCAGTAATAATACTTAAAAATCAATCCTAAATGTAACTGGGAGCCAATGTGAAGACCTGAGGACTGGTGTGATGTGTTCATATTTTCTGGTTCTGCTCAGACTTCTGGCAGCAGCGTTCTGTATGAGCTGCAACTGTCTTATGGTCTTTTTAGGAAGGCCAGTGAGGAGTCCATTACAGTAATCCACCCTGCTGGTGATGAAAGCATGAACAAGTTTCTCTAAGTCTTGTCTGGAAACAAGGCATCTAATTCTTGCAATATTTTTGAGATGATGGTATGCTGATTTAGTTATTGCTTTGACATGACAACTGAAACTAAGGTCTGACTCCAAAATCACACGAGATTCCTGACTTGATTTTTAGTTGTTTGACCCCTAGCGTCAAGGTATGCATTCACCTTGGGAACTTCATCTTTGTTTCCAAACGCAATGACTTCAGTTTTGTCTTTGTTTAACTGAAGAAAGTTTTGGCACATCCAACTGTTTACTTCATCAATGCATTGGCACAGGGAATCAATGGGGCTGTAGTCGTTAGGCGATAGGGCTAAGTAGAGCTGTGTGTCGTCTGCATAGCTGTGGTAAGAGATTTGGTTCCTTCTCATTATTTGGCTCAGTGGGAGCATGTACAGGATGAACAGGAGTGGCGCAAGAATTGAGCCTTGAGGGACTCCGTATGTCATGGATGTCCATTCAGACTTATGGTCTCCTATACTCCCATTATAATCTCTCCTACGTATGACCTGAACCATTTTAGGACTATCCCAGAAAGCCCCATCCAGTTTTCCAGCCTGTCAAGAAGTACGTTGTGATCGACAGTGTCAAATGCAGCACTGAGGTCGATTAGTACCAGAATTGATGTTTTGCCTGTATCACTATTTAACCGAATATCGTTTATTATCTTTAGGAGCGCTTTCTCTGTGCTGTGACAATTTTCAATCTGGTTTCCGACCACATCAAAGTATCCATTTGAGATTAGGAAGTTGCTCAGCTGATTGAAGAACTTTTTCAATGATCTTGCCCATGAAAGGAAGATTTGAGATTGGTCTGTAATTGCTCAATATGTTGCTATCTAGATTGCTCTTTTTCAGGAGGGCCTTGACAACTGCAGTTTTAAGGAACTTTGGAAAAGTTACTGAGAGAAGTGAGGAGTTTACCACTTCTAGGAGATCTGCTTCTAAGCAGTTTAACACACTTTTTATTCTGTCCTCTGCATGCGTGTGCGTTGGGCATGCATATACAGATAGTTAAACACTATATAACGTGATGAAGAGGCTTCAATGACCACTCAGAGGATGTCAATTATCTTCTTTACTTGAGTGCAATCATGTTGTTTCTCTCAATGTTACATTATTTTGTGAAACTGAAAAGAAATACAAAAATGCTTATTTAAATATAAATAATCAAAATACAATTACTAACACAATATTTACATTAACATCGTTAAATCACAGTAATTGTTACGAGATCACATGGCGATCTTTTGAAATGTCCGTACAAAGCACGTGGAACCGCTATAGTGCGTCTAATATACCCATCTTAATAAGATACAGACACAAAGTATATAACTTTACAATTATATGAAATAAACTTACAAGCAAAGCTTCTCTGGGGCTTCACACAACAACACTGGAATCCGGAGTAAACAGCGCGCGATTTCTCTGCTACGCAGAACTGGAAAATGGCTACTGAGGCTTGCGTGATTGTCGCTATGAAGCATAACAAATAAAGTTTTCTCAATGGAAGTTTAACTAAAACTATAGCAAACAGCGCCATCTAGTGGGGAAGAATGGCAACTTTAGACATGACATAATAAACACACTTTTGAAAAAAGGAGGTGGGGAGTGTGGAGGGCACAGGTTGATGTTTTAAGGTGCTGTACTGTTGCTTCCAAAATCTTACCATTCATTTCTTCGAAATCAGACCGTAACTTTCTCAGGTTGTGGTCTGATCTGTCTTACCTCAGTGCCACACGAAGATATGCTGATCGCCTTTCTGATATTATTGATTTTCTCAGAGAAGGAATAGATTACCAGCAGATTAGATGGGTTTGCCGTACGGCTTGAGAAGACCTTAGATTTTTTATCATGTAATATAACAGAAATAGAGAAAGATACAGGAACACTGGGTGAGGAAGTGTTCCTGTACTGTTGTCATAGCGGGGACCCGACAAATCACACATCACTTTGCAATTTTATAGTTGTGTAAAATGTATTCCCTAACTGTGCAGGAAACTCTTGGTTCAGGAAATCCTGTGCAAGACGCCAGAGTTACAGGTGAGATCTTTATTTTTGCTGCAAAATGTGAAACCTGACAAGTTTGTGCCTGTCACAATTGACCTCCAAATAAAATAAATGTAAATTACAACAAAAGCAAAATTATTAAATTTCTTAATGAGAATTAAGTACATTTAATCCATTAATACACAATACCCATTAGATATTAGTTATTGGGGATTAACTGGCTTGGAAAAAGTCTCAATGTCTTTTTTTCTTGTTTTTTTAGATGAAATATGAAAAAAAAGAGGAAAAAAAAGATATCCAGATCATAAGATTTACCAAAATGATAATTTTTTTCTTTAATGTGGTTAACATGTCATCTTATCCCCTAGGCATCAGAGTCTGCACAGGAAACCGCCGGACCAGATCTTTTGCTTGCAACAGGGATCTCTTCAAAGTGGTGCGTCACCTTATGATCAAGGAAATTACTTGAAACATTTACTCTGTGCACATTAAGTTGCATGAAATGCAATGTCTCTGCACTTTTTATATCAACAAAAATCTCGTGTGAACGTAAAGTATCCACATTTAACTTTACTTGGGTATTTGCAAGTTAAAAAATAAAACACTTTTCTAGCTTCATCTTATTGTTCTGACTCTTAGACACAAATTGTAATTCATATTATTCCCCCCCCCCCAAGGTTAAGAGCAGTAACAAGGGGTCTGTTCTCACAACGATCGTTGATGTCATGAAAATGCACAGTTCTGAAGAAAAAGGAGATCTGGATAATATGTTGTGTGAGAGATCCCGGGACTGGCGGGTGAGAATTCCTGATTCAGGAATATTTTTCTCAAATCAGATCTTTTCAGGCAGACTGTCTGCAAATACGTTTTGTGTGTCCAGGCATAACCAAGGGTTGGTTTGGTGACGGCCTAGGTGTGACAATGTTTGTGACTAAGCTTTCAAAATGCATGCGGGAAAAATGGAGGTGCATCATCTTGCTCTCCAAATTAGCGTCGAGTCGTGGTGCAGAACTCTTCCTTCACACAGGGAAAACTCAGCGATGGAGGAGACTGCTATATGCTGTGATTGTTCTTAGTCACGGCTGAAATCTTCTGACATACCGTTGAATACAGTATGAATACTTCTGGAATTTCCGTCAGCGGTTTTGTTATTGTTGTGTGTCGCATTTAGAGTGACGATTTGTGCAGCCAGACTGAGACGCACCTTAAAAAATCGAATTGAAATCAGACTTCAAATGTGGTTTGAATTTGAAAAAAAAAAATCTGATTTTATGTGTGTTTTTTTTTTTTTTTTTTTTTGCTGCCCAGACTTTCAAAAACCCACCTGGATAAAATCTGGTTATGCGAAAAATCTGATTTTAGCTGGCAGTCTGAACATAGCCTAAAAGTCTGTTCTTC
Organism: Rhinichthys klamathensis goyatoka; assembly: GCF_029890125.1. Taxonomy (NCBI): domain Eukaryota; kingdom Metazoa; phylum Chordata; class Actinopteri; order Cypriniformes; family Leuciscidae; genus Rhinichthys; species Rhinichthys klamathensis. The sequence continues at coordinate 597,023 of NW_026606576.1, read as the reverse complement.
TTAGGTTTGCTCATGCTGTGCAATGAGAAGTCTTTATTTCACGTGGCATAATATTTGCTCTCTGTGTCGGAGGTAAGATCACTAATTTCTCTGAATCCGCTCACGATGAAACTTGCGGTCCTGTGACTTCTGCTGTGTGTTCACAGGGTTGTGTGTCCTGGGTGTTGTATAGAGGTAAGCTGGGCTCTAATGTATTGAATGTTTGGATGCCATTAATGGCGTCTGGCTGTTCATTTGCATGTGTTCTCTGTAACAGATGCACCTGCCCTCCAAGCACTGTGTGAACCTTCCGCTGAGCTTCTTCAAGCAAATCGTGATGAAAGATGGTGAGCAAAGCCAGATAAATTTCTGGAATGAGCGCTGGTCCTGGAATTCAGCCTGGTAAGTAGACAATATCTGTTGCACCAAGTACACAGTTTTTGCAAAATACTGTGAAAAAATTTGGTGTAGAAACAATTTTCACTCAGAAATTGCTAGTAAATTTCACAAATGATTACAAAGAAACAGCAAGTGACACTTTCAAAAATATAATGTATGAGTTTCTTTCTTCTGCTGAACACAAAGGAAGATACTTTGAAGAACAATTGGAACTTTGGCACCATTGACTTCCATAGTATTTTTTTTTCTACTATGGAAGTCAATGGTGCCAAACAACTGTTTGGTTCCAATCATTCTTCAAAATATTCTCATTTGTTTTCAGCAGAAGAAAGAAACTCATACTGGTTTGTAGGGGTGCACGATTCAGAAAATGTCACGATTCGATTCGATACCGATTTTTTTGTCTCAAGATTCGATTCAAAATCGATTTTCGATTCAAAAACGATTCTCGATTCAAAAAACGATTCGCAGTATATAAATGTAGTCTACTTTTTCCTGTGATTGATTGCAGTAGAGACAATTTAGAAGAAAAAAAAACACAACAAATTAAATGTAGTTTGATATTACTTTATATGACTTCATACAAAAATAAACTAAAAAGTGCAAAGTGCCAAGCTTTGGCCAGCTTACATTTAATTCAAGTTTAAAATAAAACTTAAATAGAAGCTTTTACATTTAGCTTTAAAGTGCTGTAGTCAGATCAAACACACAATTTTGCTAAATGTGGTTTAAGGACTACTTCAGCTAGGTTGACTGTTGAAATGTGAACTCGACTGTGCACATTGAACTTCCTAAAAATATATACTAATGTCATAGAACCCTTGCGAAATTATTTTAAATAGATTTTAAAAAGCCACCGCTACTGGTAACATCTATGGTTTAGATTGATTTGTTTAGATCCAGTGAAGTCGTTCATAGGCGTAATTTGCGGGTATCTCCAGTTAACTAGCAGAGCCTTCATTTAGTTTGCTATTAAATAAGAGATCTGTTGTTTTTGAAATCAAGCTGAGCGCTCGTTGCCGCTGCTATCAGTGTCATGGATACAGCGTTCTCTGTGGCTCGCGCAGTCTTCACTCGGACGCGCGCTTCAATCTATCGCCGTTGGGGAGACTCCGGTAAAATCACAAAATAAAATGCTCACAAACGTGATGAACATATTGGGTTTTGATGAGAGAGAGAAAACACTATACGAGTGCGGTTTAGAACCCGTAACCTCTGACACGCTTGGCAAAAGATCTACAGAACTCAAACATAAGATCTGCGGATCGATGCATTTATTTACGGGTTGAGCAGAGGGTGCACAGTTTGACCAGCGGGCGGCAAGAACTTGCAATGTATAACTATTTATCAGACCGGCCCTCGCAGCCTCGAAACACTACCGGACCACCGGTAAAAGTCCCGACTCACCCGATTGCCACTCCGCCCGTGCACGCCATTAAAAAAAATATATATGAATCGATTTTTGGAATTCTATGAATCGATTCTGAATCGGTAAAGATTGAATCGCGATTCAAATGTGAATCGATTTTTTTGCACACCCCTACTGGTTTGAAACAACTTCAGGGTGAGTAAATGATGACAGAATTTTCATTTTTGGGTGGAGTATGGAGCATCTCTGAACGCTCAACACGTCCAACCTTGAAGCAGAAGAGCATCTCTGAACGCACAACACGACCAACCTTGAAGCAGAAGAGCATCTCTGAACACACAACACGACCAACCTTGAAGCAGAAGAGCATCTCTGAATGCTCAACACGTCCAACCTTGAAGCAGAAGAGCATCTCTGAACACACAACACGACCAACCTTGAAGCAGAAGAGCATCTCTGAAGGCTCAACACATCAGAGATGCTCTTCTGCTTCAAGGTTAGTCGTGTTGTGTGTTCAGAGATGCTCTTCTGCTTCAAGGTTGGTCGTGTTGAGCCTTCAGAGATGCTCTTCTGCTTCAAGGTTGGTCGTGTTGTGCGTTCAGAGATGTCCAACCTTGAAGCAGAAGAGCATCTTTGAACGCTCAACACGTCCAACCTTGAAGCAGAAGAGCATCTCTGAACGCTCAACACGACCAACCTTGAAGCAGAAGAGCATCTCTGAATGCTCAACACGTCCAACCTTGAAGCAGAAGAGCAACTCTGAACACACAACACGACCAACCTTGAAGCAGAAGAGCATCTCTGAACGCTCAACACGTCCAAACTTGAAGCAGAAGAGCATCTTTGAACATATCTCTGAAGGCTCAACACGTCCAACCTTGAAGCAGAAGAGCATCTCTGAACACATCTCTGAAGGCTCAACACGACCAACCTTGAAGCAGAAGAGCATCTCTGAACACATCTCTGAACGCTCAACACATCCAACCTTGAAGCAGAAGAGCATCTCTGAACACATCTCTGAAGGCTCAACACATCCAACCTTGAAGCAGAAGAGCATCTTTGAACGTTCAACACGTCCAACCTTGAAGCAGAAGAGCATCTCTGAACAAATCTCTGAAGGCTCAACACATCTAACCATGAAGCAGAAGAGCATCTCTGAACACATCTCTGTAGGCTCAACACGTCCAACCGTGAACCAGAAGAGCATCTCTGAACGCTCAACACGTCCAACCTTGATGCAGAAGAGCATCTCTGAATGCACAACACGTCCAACCTTGAAGCAGAAGAGCATCTCTGAACGCACAACACGTCCAACCTTGAAGCAGAAGAGCGTGTTGAACGTTCAAAGATGCTCTTCTGCTTCAAGGTTGGATGTGTTGAGTGTCCAGAGATGCTCTTCTGCTTCAAGGTTGGTCGTGTTGAGCGTTCAGAGATGCTCTTCTGCTTCAAGGTTGGTCGTGTTGAGCGTTCAGAGATGCTCTTCTGCTTCAAGGTTGGTCGTGTTGAGCGTTCAGAGATCCTCTTCTGCTTCAAGGTTGGACGTGTTGAGCGTTCAGAGATGCTCTTCTGCTTCAAGGTTGGTCGTGTTGTGCATTCAGAGATGTCCAACCTTGAAGCAGAAGAGCATCTCTGAACGCACAACACGACCAACCTTGAAGCAGAAGAGCATCTCTGAACACATTTCTGAAGGCTCAACACGACCAACCTTGAAGCAGAAGAGCATCTCTGAATGCTCAACACGTCCAACCTTGAAGCAGAAGAGCATCTCTGAACGCTCAACACGTCCAACCTTGAAGCAGAAGAGCATCTCTGAATGCTCAACACGTCCAACCTTGAAGCAGAAGAGCATCTCTGAACGCTCAACACGTCCAACCTTGAAGCAGAAGAGCATCTCTGAACACATCTCTGAAGGCTCAACACATCCAACCTTGAAGCAGAAGAGCATCTCTGAACACATCTCTGAAGGCTCAACACATCCAACCTTGAAGCAGAAGAGCATCTTTGAACGCTCAACACGTCCAACCTTGAAGCAGAAGAGCATCTCTGAACACATCTCTGAAGGCTCAACACGTCCAACCTTGAAGCAGAAGAGCATCTCTGAACACATCTCTGAAGGCTCAACACGTCCAACCTTGAAGCAGAAGAGCATCTCTGAACGCTCAACACGTCCAACCTTGAAGCAGAAGAGCATCTCTGAACACATCTCTGAAGGCTCAACACGTCCAACCTTGAAGCAGAAGAGCATCTCTGAACACATCTCTGAACGCTCAACACGTCCAACCTTGAAGCAGAAGAGCATCTCTGAACACATCTCTGAAGGCTCAACACGACCAACCTTGAAGCAGAAGAGCATCTCTGAACGCTCAACACATCCAACCTTGAAGCAGAAGAGCATCTCTGAACGCTCAACACATCCAACCTTGAAGCAGAAGAGCATCTCTGAACACATCTCTGAAAGCTCAACACGACCAACCTTGAAGCAGAAGAGCATCTCTGAACACATCTCTGAAGGCTCAACACATCCAACCTTGAAGCAGAAGAGCATCTCTGAACACATCTCTGAACGCTCAACACGTCCAACCTTGAAGCAGAAGAGCATCTCTGAACACATCTCTGAAGGCTCAACACGTCCAACCTTGAAGCAGAAGAGCATCTCTGAACGCTCAACACATCCAACCTTGAAGCAGAAGAGCATCTCTGAACGCTCAACACATCCAACCTTGAAGCAGAAGAGCATCTCTGAACACTCAACACATCAAACCTTGAAGCAGAAGAGCATCTCTGAAGGCTCAACACGACCAACCTTGAAGCAGAAGAGCATCTCTGAACACATCTCTGAACGCTCAACACATCCAACCTTGAAGCAGAAGAGCATCTCTGAACGCTCAACACATCCAACCTTGAAGCAGAAGAGCATCTCTGAACACTCAACACATCCAACCTTGAAGCAGAAGAGCATCTCTGAAGGCTCATCACGTCCAACCTTGAAGCAGAAGAGCATCTCTGAACACATCTCTGAACGCTCAACACATCCAACCTTGAAGCAGAAGAGCATCTCTGAAGGCTCAACACGTCCAACCTTGAAGCAGAAGAGCATCTCTGAACACATCTCTGAACGCTCAACACATCCAACCTTGAAGCAGAAGAGCATCTCTGAACACATCTCTGAAGGCTCAACACATCCAACCTTGAAGCAGAAGAGCATCTCTGAACACATCTCTGAAGGCTCAACACGTCCAACCTTGAAGCAGAAGAGCATCTCTGAACACATCTCTGAACGCTCAACACATCCAACCTTGAAGCAGAAGAGCATCTCTGAACGTTCAACACGCTCTTCTGCTTCAAGGTTGGACGTGTTGTGCGTTCAGAGATGCTCTTCTGCTTCAAGGTTGGTCGTGTTGAGCCTTCAGAGATGTCCAACCTTGAAGCAGAAGAGCATCTTTGAACGCACAACACGTCCAACCTTGAAGCAGAAGAGCGTGTTGAACGTTCAAAGATGCTCTTCTGCTTCAAGGTTGGATGTGTTGTACGTGTTGGACCTTCAGAGATGCTCTTCTGCTTCAAGGTTGGATGTGTTGGACCTTCAGAGATGCTCTTCTGCTTCAAGGTTGGATGTGGTTCAGGCATTTTTACCCAGAGACTAACTGCTCACTGGTTATTTTATCTTTTTGGGACTATTCTCTGTAAACTCTAGAGATTGTTGTTAAATGTAAACTTGCCTAAAATGCACTTTTTTTCCCCCACTCTAACTTTTTTTTTTTAAAGAACATAGATTTCTAGTCTTGAATAGAATGGTTAATTTTACATAATTAACAGAAACTGAGAATATTTAAGTTTAAAAACAAGTTATGTTTGTCACAATAAAAGCTTTGTTATGATTACAGCAGAAATACCAGAGGAAATGTTCTAGCCTTTGAATATTGTGTTGGACAATGCGGTGCTTTCAAGTCAAAAAGGCTTAGAACTACTGCTTTAGTTTTGCTTGGTCCACATACTCCTTCACAACATCAATGAAAAATACTGTGCCTCAAAAGCATGTTGTCGTTCATCTCGTGAGCTCAGCCAAATGTCATGATGGAGGTCTGCATAGGCAAGCTTCCAGTTTCTCGCTTTATTAATATTGCCATCAATATAGAAATACTGGACATTTGACTACAATCTCTCAAATATATCCGATTTCATCACTTGCAGAATGATTATGCACTGATTGGTCTGACCTGCGTGTTTTCGTTCATTTGTATGGATACCATACTGTACTCGGTGTAATGTGTGTCTGCTCTATGCCACAGGATTCCTCTGGTTCTAGTGTCGTGCGGGACGGACTCGACATCTGTTCACGCTCGGGCTATGCGCGACTGGTACAGTCAGGACATCTGTGTGAGCTGCCAGAAGAATTTATCGAAGGCGTGTGAGTCTGTTCTGTCCAGCTGTCCCATCAAAGACTCTCAGGAGATATGACCACCCTCTCTTTTCATCACTTTTGTCTGTTCCTTTATTTGTATATCAGCTGTGTTTTTTTTTTGTGTGTGTTTTTTTGGGGGGGTTGTTCATAGTGTGGCACCATGTTGGTTCGAAATGTTTCTTTTTCACCATTTTGCTTATTTTTAGGTTTTACATAATGAACAAAATTAAATGTGCTTATAATAAATATTTTTACCAAAACGTTTGTATGCATGTGGAGTGCAGTAATGAATAGTCTTCATTGCAGTGTAAAGAAATATGGCAAAAACACACAAGGATGATTCTCAGTGGTATAAAAAAATGCAAACTAAATGAAATGTTATACTTTTTATTCAAGTGACCTTTTCTTTGGGTATATAGGTTTGTCTAATTTTACACAAAGAAGCACACTGATCAGCCACAACATTAAAACCACTGACAGGTGAAATGAATAACATTGATTATATCATTATAATGGCGCCTGACAAGTGAACAGTCATTCTTGAACTTCAAGTTGGAGCAAATTAGTTCTAAAGAAATATTTTTAATCAATCATAACTTGTTATAATTGATTATGAGTATTTGGGTCAGTTTATAGAATTAACTTAATGTTGTAAAATTAATATTAGCTACAATCAATTGACATGTTTGTCCCGTGAACACTGAAATGTACATTTCTGGGGTATGAGAAGTCTCTTTCTTACTGTACAGTACTACTAAGAGCAAGTAGTCAAAATCTGCATGATTAGGGACTCCAGTATATGAGCTTGAGACATGGACAACTTTACGTGTTATATGAACAAGACTAATAATTAGGGTATAGGATCTTTGTACGGAAAGACAAGGCCGCAGCCTGGCACAAGCTTGGGGGTCCTTGGGGGACTTCTAGTTCAGCATCATCTTCACATCAGGATTTCAGAAAGGGACTAAGGGCCTGTCCACACGAAGACGCGTTTCGCTGTATACGTATACAGTTATTATCGTATTGGCGTTTCGTCCACACAGATCCGGCATTTGGGAGAGTGAAACCGCTATTTTTTGAAACCGGGTCCCAAAGTGGATAAATCTGAAAACGACACCCTTGCGGTTTCGTGTGTACAGCCAATCCGTATATATTTTGTGAAACGATGATGTCATCACATCACTTGTCGGCTGCGTCACACGTAACAGCAACAACAATAATGGTTCTTCTTGGTTCGTGAGCGCAAGAAATTGAAAGTAAAAATCACTACAGATCCACTGCAATTATCTGAATTTATCTTCTAAATTAAATCTAAACCGTTTTAAAAATGTTCATTTCGGCGGGGGATGTAGTTCCATCTTTTAAAGGCTTTACGTTGATAATGCCTGCAGTATCTGTTGGAAACGTGGGACAGCTCGCCGTGGATCTCCTCATCTCAACATTAAATATGCCCAGAGTGGGACACTTCCACACGGACTGTCTGATTCCCATGGTTGGAAACAACCCGTATGCCACATCCACTGAGGATGCTGCCCAGCTCAGCATCAGCGCAGAGGTTTACTCCCACAGTGACTTAAAGCTGGCTGTCCTGCAGATAAGAACATCCATCATCCAGACAAAGGTCAGATCATTCCGAAAGCTGATTGTTTCCTGGATCAAGAGTAGTGGATTCCTCAGAAGTGTGCTGCTGTCCAGCAGTTACGCTTATCAGAGAGACGACCAACAGCTTCATGGCACTCCTCTGCGGTACCTGCTGAGCCCGTCTCTGCAGAAGGAGGAGGGCCAGCGGGTGGAGGAGCTGGGCTGGAGGGAGATGGAGAGAATCAGCGTGTTCCCTGAGATCTCCGACTCAGAGCAGCGGCTCTACATTCCTGGAGGAGGAGTGACCAAAGCCCTGTACACAGACTGCTGCACAGAGGACATCCCTATGGCAGTAGTGCTGATCTTCTGCTCAGAAGGGGACAACATCCCTGATGCTTTTGCTCTCATCAACCATCTCAATGACTGGCTCCATCTGCTGGAAAAACCTACGCAGGGCTCAGTGCAGTGGCGGGTTCCTCCCTCATGGAAGCTGCTGTTCGGCAGCGGGATCCCACCTCTTCTCTTCTGAAGCGGGCTGAAACATCACGCTTGCGTCTGGACATGCTTGTTCAACTCTGCTGAAATGCAGGTGTTTATAACATGAATCAGAGAATCACTGATGTTGAACTGTCAAACTGCACAAAGCGTTCAATACACATTTTGCTTGTAAATAAGTGAAATAGAACATAAATAATAACCCGTAACATTATTTTTGCCAAAAAAAAAAAAAAAAAAGGTTCTTCTTGGTTCGTATACAGCGCGCAAGGTTATGCGCATGCTCAAAGTCTTCTTCTCCGTGTATAGTGTGTATCTGTGGCAGAATTACAGCGCCCCATACTGGTCTGGCATATATACTACACCGTTTTCAGTCGGTTTCAGTGGTTTCGTGTGTACCATAGACAGTATAAGAAGTGGACAGAGCCATCTCATTGGAACTCAGTTGAGACAGTTGAAGCCCATTTTTGGCGATTTTTGAGCACTTCCGTTCCTGACGCGCAGACTCAAACCGACTCAAACTAAGCTTGATGACGTGAGCAACCTGTCTGACAGACGTTAATCTTCTAGTAGCTGTGCGTGAAAATTGCCAACGTTAATCTTGCAGAGACGGGGAACTTGAGCAAAGAGTTCTTTGGCGTGAGTGAGCAGGAGTAAGTATTCCATTGCTTTTATGGACTCATTATCTATGGGCTTCTCTCTTGACGGGACGTCCCCCCGATTGCCTGCGAGCTTCTCCTCCTGTCTGTACGGTAACTTCTGTACAGCGCGACAGAGAGTCGAGTGGTTATGACGCAATCGTTAGCCTATTTTTACTAAATCTGTTTCTACGGGGCCATAATGTAACATAGAAGGTAATGGAGCCCTTTATACATTGTCGTGTTTCTTTAGAAATAAATAATGGACAAATGGAGTCTTTAAACGCCTCAGATGTAAAGTTATTCGCTGTCAAAGTGACGCCAAAATGAATGGGAGTCAATGGAAATGCTAACGCAAGTGAAGTTCTGCTACGACATGGCGGCACCCGGCCGGCTTCAACTTCCGGTCGATGGATTACCCCCTTGGTGTGTACGCAGATATTTCCGTGTTTACAGAGGGGTTTTTTTTAGAACGAGGGAAAAAAAATATCGGATAGGGAACGCACCGGCTTCGTGTGGACGTGGCCTAAGAGGGCGTGATCTTGTGATCAGTGATTTTTAAAGTGTGAAGATGTCTCACCCTCTGGATGTAATTTGATTGGGTGTTTAACAAAAGAATCTTCAAGATTCTTATAATACTAATGCATCACAAAGTTAGCAAAATGTAATGTACATTAACAAATGGGGGACGAAGATTGGAGTTTATAGAGACCAAACATGCTACACAAATGATTTTGGTTAACCATAGTATGCAAGTCTGAAACATTAATTCAAAAGAGTTTAGAAGAGAAAATGAATACATAGGCCAAACCACATAAAAGGAAAATCATGAAATGGGAAAATTAGATGCATGTTTATACATTTCTCAAGTGGTTATATATAGAATATATTAAAAGGGTTTATTTCTCCTCCTCAGCAAGAATTAAGTGAGAGTCACAACTCTCTGCAAATTCCTTTTGGGGTCGTAAAAACTCTTATCAGTCTTAAGGTGTCTGTAACAGGACACCAGGTTCTGCCAGTGTGTTAGCTTCATTTGGGATGTTAGTTTTGGGGGAAGTTTCATAGACCATTGTTGGGAGAGTGAGTTTTCTGGATTATTCATTAAATATAATGAACAATTTGTGTGTGTCTGCTTGGTCCAGATAATACAAAGTGTTGGAAGCAGGAAAAATGTGCAGGTGTAAAGATCTCAGTGCCTTTAACAAGAGTGACTTACTTAACAAGGGCCAAATAGTGATGGCTTCTTGGTGCCAGAAACCACAGGACACGTTCAGAGGTCTTGTGGAGTCCAAGCCTCGACGCATCAGAGCTGTTTTGGCAGCACAAGGAGAACACACATGAGGAACAGATAATTCACAATTAAAACAAATATTTGTAGAAACGTGACTTATTGGGCATTTAAAAAAAACCTGAACACCATATTTAAGTTTTGTCTAATTAAGTTTTTTAAACAAAGTCAGACTTGGCTGCCAAGTGACCAAACCAGTACAACATATTGGTTTTGGTTTAGTACTTCAATTTTTCTTGTCACTTGACATTAAATGCTTAAAAATGTTTATGGTTTATTAAAAAGCTTGTATTGATAGTAAGCATTTCCTTTCCACATCAATAAGATAATAATAATAATCTATAGAGAACTATTTTCAAAGAACCACTTAAAACTTTCTTATTTTTTATTAGGTATAGATGCCTTTATTACTAAAGGATAAACTAAATGACCATTTTCTGATTAATTAATGTCTGACTAATGCCTGGTCTGTTATTGTAGGCTCATACCGCCGTAAACTCCTAATTCAGCTATATATTATTCATAAATCTTAAAACTTCATTGACTAGGCTTACCTGTCTCTTATAAACGAAAAATGTGTTGTTTACATGAGGAAGTAAGTATCATTAGTAATTATAACCAGCTTCATTTTTCATTAGATCATGTCAAAAACAATTAGCCTATATGAATTATTTTAGTGGTCATTTACTTTATGATAATGATTTTTGTAATCACACATGAGCACAAACACAAAGAAATGTTGTAAATAGGCTCTAGCAACTATAAAATAAAGCGGGGGGTTTTCTGCAGTTGGTTATTATTGGAGATGTAGGCTAATTGGACTTTTGACTCAGTCTTCAGAAAAACTAGCACCATTCTCCCCTACACACATATTTCGGTTTCATAAGACTTAAATTCGACGTAATACACGATAAATTAACTTGTTAAACCTGGCTTTAGATCTTAACTTGAGATGTGAGTTTGCATAATGTTGTGGTCTCGTCTAGTTGAAGAGTTTTTAGGATCCTGTGAACTCGTCGGCATTTAAACGCAAGCATGCAGCGCATGCGCAGTAGTGGTACAGTCAGACTTAACCCTCGACGACAGTCATCATTTTGTCACAGCTTTTAAAATACCGGCATCTTTGTCATTTCTAGATAATACCTTCATCATCTTATTCTTCATCTTCAGAGTCTCAACATGAGTGGAGATCATGTACATAAACGCCATCAGGTACCAAATTTCGAACATGTTATCTATATTAAACTATTCTCGCAGGACATTTATTTGAAGTGAAATTATACGTAAACTTTACAAACGAATAGTTAAGATTGTGCATATTTTAATAGCGCAACGCCAACTTTATGCGCGAATATCTTCTAATTGCATTGTTTTTTGTTATTGAAATGCGACATGGTATGTTTAAATGCTGTGTAAATGTGTGTGTTTCAGATGGAGTCCGGGTCTGTGGACTACAGTAAGTGTGTATTTACAGGTGATGAAGCAGCGCTCGTGACACTGACAGTGAGATGGAGCAGAAATGGCGTCAGAGACTAAGTCCCGTCAGCCGCTCTCTCTGCTGTCTATTGTTCAGAAACTGCACTGGAAAATCACACTTGACACCTGAAATGCCTCACACTGAGATCACATTCACATAGAGTAGTAGATCGATTATCGGAAAATGACTGTCATCGTGTGGATTTTGAAGGGTAACGTGCTGAATTTGGCCGCTGAAAGTGGGGAAAGGATGCGCGAGGACTTAGTCTCTGCGCCATTTTCTCTACTCTGAATCTCTGACTGAATATGAGCAGCAATAACTCATGTAACAGACAACTGGCTCACCTTTATAGCCACCAAAAATGCCATTATTACTACAGTTGTTACTGTAAAATCATAATATAAAAAAGGTTTTGCTATCTTTTTTGCCATGAAATCTATTTTTACGTGACAGTTATTGTTAGAATAAAATATCAGTTATATGGCATTTCACCCAAACTATGTGTTAGTAGTAACATTAACAAAAAATACTGACATTTTAGGACCATGGTAGTACATCATTATTAATGGTAGTACCAGAATGGTAATACTATGGCAGGGGTTCTCAAACTTTTTGGGGCCAGCAGGGACCCCTTGTAGGGTAGAACATTTTCCAAGGACCCCTCATAATTATGACAGTGATTAAACACAAAGTTAATGTGGATGGGAGTAATGAACATATGCTTGTCTTATTTGTTCAATTAATGGCCCCCATCTGTATGGACAAACAAGTTGTTGACAAATAAAAAACATTGGTGTATCAGTCACATTTTATTATTATATTTAAAATGAATGTAAAATACCAGTAGATAAAACAAAATATTTACAAACATTATAAACATGTATTTTAGTTGGCCTTATGTTTATTTTATAGTAGCCTATCGAATAAACAAATTATAGTGTATTTTATTACAAACAACATTCATTTTAAAGCCTAAACTAATTTATTTAAAGCAAAACCCTATATGGTATGTATACACTACCAGTCAAAAGTTCTGGATCGGTAATTTTTTTTTATTGTTTTTAAAAGAAGTCTCTTCTGCTCACCATGGCTGCATTTAAAAAAATGTTAAATGTTATGACAATTTAAAATAACTGTTTTCTATTTTAATATATTTTAAAATGTAATTTATTCCTGTGATCAAAGCTGAAGTTTCAGCATCATTACTCCAGTCGTCAGTGTCACATGATCCTTCAGAAATCATTCTAATATGATGATTTGCTGCTCAAGAAACATTTCTCATTATTATTATCAATGTTGAAAACAGCTGTGTAAAAAAAAAAATTCAGGATTCTTTTAAAATTGTTGACTGGTAGTGTGTATATATATTTGTGGAGGAACAGTGATGCTATCAGATCAGTTTGAGGGCACTCATAAGCCTACATACTCTTCCTATTTTCAACTTTGAAGCAATAAAAAGCTAAACAAAAATTGCTCTATTTGTCACTTTGAGTTCCAGTTTGACATCATAACTTATGTGTAGGGCAGAGCTGTTGAACAACAGAGTTGCGACACTCCCATAGACTTTCATGGGAATTGTGAAATGCGTGTCGTGGAGCAGCCAATAGTTCCAAGCAACCAATAGTTCCAAACAACCAATAGTTCACAACCAATAATTCCAAGCAACCAATAGTTCACAACCAATTGTTCACAACCAATAGTTTCAAGCAACCAATAATTCCAAGCAACCAATAGTTCCAAACAATCAATAGTTCTAAGCAACCAATAGTTCACAACCAATAGTTCCAAGCAACCAATAGTTCCAAACAATCAATAGTTCCAAGCAACCAATAGTTCCAAGCAACCAATAGTTCCAAACAATCAATAGTTCCAAGCAACCAATAGTTCCAAGCAACCAATAGTTCACAACAATCAATAGTTTCAAGCAACCAATAGTTCACAAGCAATAGTTCCAAGCAACCAATAGTTCCAAGCACCCAATAGTTCACAACCAATAGTTCACAACAATCAATAGTTTCAAGCAACCAAAAGTTCACAACCAATAGTTTCAAGCAACCAATAATTCCAAGCAACCACTAGTTCCAAACAATCAATAGTTCACAACCAATAGTTCACAACCAATAGTTCCAAGCAACCAATAGTTCCAAGCAACCAATAGTTCCAAGCACCCAATAGTTCACAACCAATAGTTCACAACAATCAATAGTTTCAAGCAACCAATAGTTCACAACCAATAGTTTCAAGCAACCAATAATTCCAAGCAACCAATAGTTCCAAACAATCAATAGTTCCAAGCAACCTATAGTTCACAACCAATAGTTCCAAGCAACCAATTGTTCCAAGCAACCAATAGTTCCAAGCAACCAATAGTTCCAAACAACCAATAGTTCACAACCAATAGTTCCAAGCAACCAATAGTTCCAAGCAACCAATAGTTCACAACCAATAGTTCCAAGCAACCAATAGTTCCAAGCAACCTATAGTTCCAAGCAACCAATTGTTCCAAGCAACCAATAGTTCACAACCAATAGTTCACAACCAATAGTTCCAAGCAACCAATAGTTCCAAACAACCAACAGTTCACAACCAAAAGTTCCAAGCAACCAATTGTTCCAAGCAACCAATTGTTCCAAGCAACCAACAGTTCACAACCAACCAATAGTTCCAAGCAACCAATAGTTCCAAGCAACCAATAGTTCCAAACAACCAATAGTTCACAACCAATAATTCCAAGCAACCAATAGTTCCAAGCAACCAACAGTTCACAACCAACCAATAGTTCCAAGCAACCAATAGTTCCAAACAACCAATAGTTCACAACCAATAATTCCAAGCAACCAATAGTTCACAACCAATTGTTCACAACCAATAGTTTCAAGCAACCAATAATTCCAAGCAACCAATAGTTCCAAACAATCAATAGTTCTAAGCAACCAATAGTTCACAACCAATAGTTCCAAGCAACCAATAGTTCCAAACAATCAATAGTTCCAAGCAACCAATAGTTCCAAGCAACCAATAGTTCCAAGCAACCAATAGTTCCAAACAATCAATAGTTCCAAGCAACCAATAGTTCCAAGCAACCAATAGTTCACAACAATCAATAGTTTCAAGCAACCAATAGTTCACAAGCAATAGTTCCAAGCAACCAATAGTTCCAAGCACCCAATAGTTCACAACCAATAGTTCACAACAATCAATAGTTTCAAGCAACCAAAAGTTCACAACCAATAGTTTCAAGCAACCAATAATTCCAAGCAACCAATAGTTCCAAACAATCAATAGTTCACAACCAATAGTTCCAAGCAACCAATAGTTCCAAGCAACCAATAGTTCCAAGCAACCAATAGTTCCAAGCACCCAATAGTTCACAACAATCAATAGTTTCAAGCAACCAATAGTTTCAAGCAACCAATAGTTTCAAGCAACCAATAATTCCAAGCAACCAATAGTTCCAAACAATCAATAGTTCCAAGCAACCTATAGTTCACAACCAATAGTTCCAAGCAACCAATTGTTCCAAGCAACCAATAGTTCCAAGCAACCAATAGTTCCAAGCAACCAATAGTTCCAAACAACCAATAGTTCCAAGCAACCAATAGTTCCAAGCAACCAATAGTTCCAAGCAACCAATAGTTCCAAGCAACCAATAGTTCACAACCAATAGTTCCAAGCAACCTATAGTTCCAAGCAACCAATTGTTCCAAGCAACCAATAGTTCACAACCAATAGTTCACAACCAATAGTTCCAAGCAACCAATAGTTCCAAACAACCAACAGTTCACAACCAAAAGTTCCAAGCAACCAATTGTTCCAAGCAACCAATTGTTCCAAACAACCAACAGTTCACAACCAACCAATAGTTCCAAGCAACCAATAGTTCCAAGCAGCCAATAGTTCCAAACAACCAATAGTTCACAACCAATAATTCCAAGCAACCAATAGTTCCAAGCAACCAACAGTTCACAACCAACCAATAGTTCCAAGCAACCAATAGTTCCAAGCAACCAATAGTTCCAAACAACCAATAGTTCCAAGCAACCAATAGTTCCAAGCAACCAATAGTTCCAAGCAACCAATAGTTCACAACCAATAGTTCACAACCAATAGTTCCAAGCAACCAATAGTTCCAAGCAACCAATAGTTCACAACCAATAGTTCCAAGCAACCAATAGTTCACAACCAATAGTTCCAAGCAACCAATAGTTCCAAGCAACCAATAGTTCCAAGCAACCAATAGTTCACAACCAATAGTTCCAAGCAACCAATAGTTCCAAGCAACCAATAGTTCAGTGTTTCTCAAGCACACTCGCTGATGCTTTAATGAAAAGTTGATCGCTGATAAGTTAATGAAATGACTGCATTTTTTTACATTTTAGTTGACTTCTCAGGAATTTAGCCAGTAGTGGTATTTTATGAAGCAAACTTTTCGCGAAACTGTGTGTACAGGGATAGTTTTAACAACATTGTGGTCTGTATGTGAAAAACACAAAGGAAAAACTTCTCCGTTTTTAGTTTATCATTGTCGTGTAAATGTACCCTAGAGCTATTATTAAAGAGCCAAACAGGCATCTAATGGTTAAACCAATGCATTACATATGAATATATTTTTTTCCGGCCACCAGAAACCTTTAATTTCCCTCTTTGCATTGAAATTTAAAACCTTTTTCTCTATTTTAACCCTAAATACTACACTAATTGTTATGTATAATAAACATATTAGAATTTTTTTTTTTTTCAAATGGTCATTAATGGATCATAATTATTGCACAAATATTATTTAGCACCAAAAAGATAAAAAGCTAGACTTAAGGTGTTTGGTCACTTTTAACCGCTAAGGAGTATGAGTGTGACCCAAGAAAGGAACATCTAAAACTCAAGAAAATCATAATAATGTTGTCTCTTTATCTCTGCACAGAATAAAATGCTACAGTAAAGTGTAGTCAGCGTAGTAATCAATGCACATTATGCCTTAATTTTTTACAAGAATTTGCTGCAAATATTTTTAGTTGTTTGGCACTATTGAGAGCTCCACGAACCATGTGACTGCGACATCAAAGCATGTTGCAACTGTTTTTCAATGGCTCTGGTGACACACAAAAGACACACACTTGAGCCATTTCATTTTGCTCATATTAGTCACTTATTTATTTGGTAATAACTAATTTTAAAGTACATTTAAGAGATTAATATGTTGATCTATGCTTATGAGCTGGTAAATAAACCCTCTTCACAGTCATTGGATTGGCTTTATACTTTAGTGTACTGCCAAAGCATCATGTTTAACTTATTTCATAAAAGAAAGCTGGTTAGATGTTTTTTAATGGTTCAGCAGCACAAAAGCAGGTTGCACATGAGGAGTCGAAGGAGACCAGCACAATGCTTTTTGTACACGACCAGTACATTTATGTGACATTTGGCTCCAATAGGTGTATTTGAACTCTGTGAGTAATGTGTTTTATGCCAACAAAGTGTTTTTAAAGTTTTTAAATATTTAAAACAGCCATATAAAACTTAAAAATGAAAGTCTAATGGTTTTAAACTAAAACTTAAGTATATGATAGCTTAATACGCATAATGGGGACATATGTATAATATCTATAATTATAATTTTATTTATTTCCTAAATATACAGTATACCGACATAATCTATGATTACCATATTCATATACTATGGTTTTTACATGTTACAACAAGGTACTATTGGGCCGGGGTTTCTTCTGTTACTTTGTTGTTAGTAAAATCCCATAATAACATGGTAATTGTTATGATGTAGTATCATGCAGTGTATTAAAGTTTTATTTATGCCATTTACATGATTCTACATCAAGTAATTGCATATCACATACATTTGAGGAGTCTTAAAATGCATTGCAGTCCAATTTTTTTACATTTTAAATTAATTCAAATGGATTATTGTGGATTTCATTGCGATGTATCACCTGTAAATCTGGGAAGTCTTTATGAAACTATTGTTTTTGACTCAGATTCACACAAACACAAGGACAAACATAAAGACAGGGACCACAAGAGAGAGCGGGACAACTCAAAGAACGGCAACAGGTGATTTCCTTTATTTTGACATTGGTTTCAAGGCAGAAATAATTCTAACATTGTGTACAACACATCCCTCGTACTTTCAGATCTAGCGGATGAATATATCTTATTTTTTTAAGCTTTGGAATATGTATCTGCTGTATTTGCTGGCAGTCATGCTGTTTGGTTGGCATTATTCATTTGGAGATTCTTTTATCTATTGTCCTAAAGGAGAATCTCATCTTTTTCCATTTGTTTTACAGCGAACACAGAAGCTCTTCAGAGAAGCATCGAGAGAAAGAAAAAGTCCAACTTAAGCATAAAGAAAAGCGAAAAGAAGAAAAGGTTGATTCAATTGTACCATACCAGAGTGTTAAAAAAAATATAATGAATGAAATATTCGCCTTGTGTCTTGTGAGTATGTGAACATCCTTATGTGTTTATACATCTTATTTTGGGTGCGTTTTTGTTTTGTTGTGAAGTTCCACAGTTCTGATGGGAAATATGGAGATGAAGAGAATGGCTTTGTAAGGTAAGACA
This sequence comes from Rhinichthys klamathensis goyatoka, assembly GCF_029890125.1. Taxonomy (NCBI): domain Eukaryota; kingdom Metazoa; phylum Chordata; class Actinopteri; order Cypriniformes; family Leuciscidae; genus Rhinichthys; species Rhinichthys klamathensis. Next base: position 578,819 of record NW_026606576.1, on the reverse strand, counting down.
GCGATGTGCTGAAATGTTTACATTCCCACATTGTAAAATATGAAAAAGATGTATTATTATATATATAAACCAAGATAAACTGCTGAACATGTAATCAAAACTAAAAATGTTGTAAAAATAATGTCTCTTGTTTCAGCCCACCGTCAATTAAAGTGGAAGAGGATAATGGCTATCATCACTCCATCAAACATGAGAAGTCACTCAAGAGAGAGCGGGATGAAGACGAGTATGTGCAATAAGATTTGTTCCCATGATCCTTTGCATATGGCATGTAAAACCATTGTGATTTCTATTTGTAAAGCAGTTGTAAACACAAGCCCAAAAAGGTAAAAGTGGAGGATGAGAAGAAAGTGAAAAAACGTAAACAGGAGGACGATAGTGATTATGAGGAGAGGGAGGTAAACATCACTCTTTCTCTTGAACTACGTACACCTTCACTATGGCTTTTGACTGTTACTGACGTCATATCTCACTGACCCAGGAAAGGAAACCAAAGAGGACGAAAGAGGAAAAGAAAGACACCACTGGAGGGAAAAAGAAAGCCAAAAACGAGCCGGAGGAGAAGTGGAAGTGGTGAGACAAAACAATTGGAAATTGAGACAAATCTGTACTCATCTTGAAATGTCGCTCCCTTCATCTTTTATGCAATATCTGTCTTTCTCTTGCTCTGTTACTCAGGTGGGAAGAGGAGAGACACACAGATGGCTCCAAGTGGAAGTTTCTGGAGCATAAAGGTCCTGTGTTCCCCCCGCCATATGAACCCCTGCCAGGCCATATCAGGTTTTATTATGATGGTGAGTAGCGTTGGCCTTTGACCCCACCAGCTGTCTGCTATCATGTTCTAGTCAAATACTATGCAATACTATCCTAAAATAATTAGAGATTAAAGGTGCAATGTGTAATAATTTTGAGTATCTATTAACAGAAATGCAATATGACATCCATAACTGTTTTCAGTGGTGTATAAAGAACTTACTTAATAATCCGAAATGTTTTTATTACCTTAGAATGAGGCATTTATATCTACATAACCGCGGGCACCCCCTTCTATGAAGGTCGACATATTGTGGCGTCATGTTTCTACCGTAGCCGAACGCGAACACAAAGCGCTACAGAGCGCGTTTCGTCACTACCTTGAAAGAGAAGCCGCAGAAAGCTAGAAGCTAGCCATAGACACCGTGAGTAGTGACTTTTCCCTTGTCAGTGGTGTAAATGTGTAGTTGGATTGTTTCATGTAACTTAGTTCGTCTCCCTCGCTGTGTTATGGCTTTGCTATGTGGGGATAAATATGCTGGTTACGTTCGTGAGATTAGTACTCTTCAGAGTTTCCGCTAGAAAAAAATGGTGCCGGTCATAGTGACCGGCAGAGGTTTCGTTTAACGGACATTTTGATGATATGCCGGTCAAATATCGCCTCTTAATTAGTCAAGTTGAGGAAAACTGGAGGCAGGCTATGTAACTTAAAAAAATACATAATCAGGCCGTATAGAATGCAACATGTTATTATTAGCCTAACTTTCAAATATACAGAAAAAACATGAATGTTCGATTGGCATCAATCAACACCAATTGTTTTTGGTTTCACACACATTCACTTTTTGAAACATTGAGGCACGGATGTACCTAATACAAATAAATAAAACATCTCCAGTTAACTAGCAGATCATTCATTTAGTTCGCTATTAAATAAGAGATCTAGCGCTAAAATCAGTTGTTTTTTAAATCAAGCTGAGCGCTCGTGTCCGCTGCTATCAGTCGCATGGACGACGCGCTGCGCGAGTTGCGCAATCTTCATTTGGACGCGCGTTTCAATCTATCGCCGTTGCGGAGACTATACATAGGCGAAGCACTGCTACTTGGGCGCAGAAATATCACGCAACACCTGAAATAAAGCTTGCCACAAAGAACCGGCGAAAGTAATGATTATGCATGAAACATTTAAATTGTTGATAAATTGATAAAGTTGACGATGCAGACTCGCCATCTTCGCAGTAGTGAATGCGCCTAGAGAGAAATGCTCACTTCATATGAATAAATTCTTATTTTTTAATCCAGGCAAATTTGTTGATGAAACATTGATTAAAATGAAGATACAATTTATAGAAAACGAAATAAACTTTAAAGAAAGGCTTTCTACAAAACAAAACTAAATAAGTGGTCAAAATCATGTCTGACCAATTCCAAATGTTTTCCGATATATTGGCCTATTGGTCATATGATCCTATCTTACTCATCTCATGCGGTTCCCTTTTCATATAGCCTAATCAACATAGATGAAATAAAAAAATAATAACATTATATTATTTATAAAAATGAAACGTATATTTAAGTTTTTTAACTTATAATAAGCGTCACACTGCTCCGCTTTGCTCACATGCTCTAGTGTGTAAATTTTCGAATAATAATCAACCCAGCGATCTTCGAATATTATTTTTGCTTGAAAATTTCGTTTTGTATAAATTGTATATTCATTTTAATCAATGTTTCATCAACAAATTTGCCTGGATTATTAAATAAGAAGCAAATATAGTGGACAATATAGGCTAATCAGGACACGGAGGCGTCGGCGCGAGCACACTTCTCTCAGGCGCGTTCAATACTGCGAAGATGGCGAGTCTGCATCGTCAACTTTATCAACTTTATCAATAATATCAATGGACCTGGCCATATTTGAAACGTCTCACTCAATCGTTCGTTGTTTAGGTCTATATTACAGCCGTTCTAGGCGTGCGCTTTATTTGAAATGCAGCATGCGATGTTGTTTAATAACTTTCAAACGGTAGAGGCTGTTCCTTTATAACATAGCCAAAGGTCGGTGTATTTTAGCTTTATAAATTTTAGGCTTATTCTCAAATTCATATTGTGTTAGGGGGGCGGGATTATTACGCAATTTTAATCGGACAATTTGACCGGAGAGATTTAATTTTGTCGGACATTTCATTTTTTTCCCGGCCAATGTCCGGTAATTACCGGACAACGGAAACCCTGGTACTCTTGTCATTGACCGTAAAACAGTATGTTACAGGAATCACCAACCCGTCGATCGCGGTCGACAAGTCGATCTTGGAAGCATTTTAAGTCGATCGCGAAGAGTTTTCAAAATCAGAGAAAAAAAGCCTATTGTGTTTAGTAAATGGTGTCTAGGATGCGGGGGCGTGCGCACTGTTACAATCATGTCATTTTTGCCGCGCGCACCTTTGCGCTCATGCGGACGCGTCGAGTTTAAACAAGGCTTTACGCTTTAACCAGCTCAGCCACAGTAACAGCTCAACTTAGCCAGCTAAACTTTTACTACCCTGTTAGAAAAAATATATAGTTGGATAGTTTCATGTGGTTCTTCTCCCTCGCTGTATTATGGGTTTGCTATGTGGGGAGAAATGTGCTGGTTACATTTGTGAGACAATCAGTTTATGACTATTATTATATTATATATTAAGACCCTTGGTCCTCACCTGACTATGGCTTTGTAAACTTTATCCATGACGTGGTTTATTATGGACTGTGGTACAGAAACAGTGACAATGTTACACACTCTTGGCTTACTCTGGCTATTATCTGCTGTCTCAGACGACGATATGTTTGTCCCGTTTTAGCCACCGTAGCTTCTTCGAAAGGGAGGGGTGAGCAGTGGGATGAGCCCTTAGTGCAACTCGCAACCGAACCGCTAGATGCCGCTAATAATCACACACTGCGCCATTAAATTACATTTGATAACATTTTTTTTTAAGTGCCCCAATTATACTATTTTAAAGGTTCCTCGTTTTTTTTAGGTCTCCTACAGTAAGTTTACATACATCTAAGGTAAAAAAATAAACACTTACCATTTTTCAGAATATACCAAGTAGATGAGCCTCTTTTCTTACTGTGTCTAAGCGGTTTGATAAAGCAGCGATTCCCAACCCCCGGGACCCGGGCCTTGAAATAATGGTCTTTTTTTCTATAATAATTGTCTTTTTTAAATGTTTTTTTTTAAGTGCTATGACATGTTATTTAATCCAAAACACAAACAATAAATAGATCAAAATGTGTTTCTTTGAGCGCCTTGCGTTTGCTTAGCGTCTCATTGGTTCTGGACGTATGGTATCTGACTGGACTGCAGAAGTGCACTTCAGTGCACATGAAGTGGCAGTATGTAGAGAGATGATCGGGCCCCAGCAAACTTCCATGGCCCATTGCATTGCGGACTGTTTCCGTAAAAGAAAGGGTGATGACCAACTCAAAAAAACAAAAAAAAGTCAAGCTTCAATCTTATATACGATGCCTCAGTATGGATTTACGGCAACAGGCGATTCCGTGGCGCCAAATCCATTGTGTGTTGTTTGTAGTGAAATACTCTGCAATGAAGTAGTAAAAACAGTCCTTTTTAAAAAAAATGTATCATATCCTGGAATTTGTGTGCATTGTTTTGGATGCATATATGTGTTTGAATGGATGCCCTGGAAGAACAGCTTGTCTTGTGCTCAGCTAAAAATACAGTTATATCAGTAAGCAGTTCATGCTCACATTAAAATAGTTTTTTTCTCGTTGGTCTGGTCTGGTATTTTTTGTTAAAGTTTAAAGCTTGATCTCTAATTTTATACTTTTAGAAATGATTGGCTGAAATCACATGTGTGTTGCTATTGTATTCTGAAACTGTCTGACTGTTGATACTTGCTTTTATTTTCATACAATTAGCCTTTGTTGTCACCTGTTGGTGAGTGAAAACACTGAGTTGCTGTTGAAGTGATTGTCTTTAGTGGTTCTGGAGAGATTTGACCATAGACAGTAAAAGAAATGGACACAGCGACCCCATAGACTTCAACGGAAGACTCCATAGACTTCAAAAGTCAATTAGAAGCACTCACTTCCTGATTGCCAAGCGCACTGCGCAGGCTCACACTCAGCTTGATGACGTAGATGTGACGTGAGCAACCTGTCTCACAGTTGTACGTCTTCTAGTAGCTGTGCCAAGAGGAATCTGAATCATTCCCTTCCGAGCCGGAGATCGTGTGTATGAGCTGTCCATGAGCTCTCAGCAGGAGCAACTTTACAACTCTCTATGGGCTTCTCCCTTGACTTTATGCCTCCACGTCCCCCCGATTGCGCGCGAGCTTCTACTTCTGTCTATACGATAATTTCTCCACCTTGCGACAGAGAGTCGCGAGTTATGACGCAATCGTTAGCCTATTTTTACAAAAACTGCTTCTGTGCCCGAGCAGCCCGCTGTCTTCCCGGAGGCCGTGCCTGAGCAGCCCATCATCAGTCCTGCCACGGCCAAGAGAGCGGTCTTCCTTTTTTATGTATTGGCGGTTCTGCATGCACGGAGGAAGCACACGTCTGCCGATCCAGAGGCTGTTCGCGTCACGTCTGCCGATCCAGAGACTGTTCGCGTCACGTCTGCCGATCTAGAGGCTGTTCGCGTCACGTCTGCCGATCCAGAGACTGTTCGCGTCACGTCTGCCGATCCAGAGACTGTTCGCGTCACGTCTGCCGATCCAGAGGCTGTTCGCGTCACGTCTGCCGATCCAGAGACTGTTCGCGTCACGTCTGCCGATCCAGAGACTGTTCGCGTCACGTCTGCCGATCCAGAGGCTGTTCGCGTCACGTCTGCCGATCCAGAGACTGTTCGTGTCGCATCTGCCGGTGTCTGTTGCTGTTCCTGAGCCGGCGTCTGTTGCTGTTCCTGAGCCGGCGTCTGTTGCTGTTCCTGAGCTGGCGTCTGTTGCTGTTCCTGAGCCGGTGTCTGTTCCTGAGCCGGTGTCTGTTGCCGTTCCTGAGCCGGTGTCTGTTGCTGTTCCTGAGCCGGCGTCTGTTGCTGTTCCTGAGCCGGCGTCTGTTGCTGTTCCTGAGCTGGCGTCTGTTGCTGTTCCTGAGCTGGCGTCTGTTGCCGTTCCTGAGCCGGCGTCTGTTGCTGTTCCTGAGCCGGCGTCTGTTGCTGTTCCTAAACCGGCGTCTGTTGCTGTTCCTGGGCTGGCGTCTGTTGCTGTTCCTGAGCCGGTGTCTGTTCCTGAGCCGGTGTCTGTTCCTGAGCCGGTGTCTGTTGCCGTTCCTGAGCCGGTGTCTGTTGCCGTTCCTGAGCCAGCGTCTGTTGCTGTTCCTGAGCTGGCGTCTGTTGCTGTTCCTGAGCCGGCGTCTGTTGCTGTTCCTGAGCTGGCGTCTGTTGCTGTTCCTGAGCTGGCGTCTGTTGCTGTTCCTGAGCCGGTGTCTGTTGCTCTTCCTGAGCCGGCGTCTGTTGCTGTTCCTGAGCCGGTGTCTGTTCCTGTTCCTGAGCCGGTGTCTGTTCCTGAGCCGGTGTCTGTTGCCGTTCCTGAGCCGGCGTCTGTTGCCGTTCCTGAGCCGGCGTCTGTTGCTGTTCCTGAGCTGGCGTCTGTTGCTGTTCCTGAGCCGGCGTCTGTTGCCGTTCCTGAGCCGGCATCTGTTGCCGTTCCTGAGCCGGCGTCTGTTGCTGTTCCTGAGCTGGCGTCTGTTGCTGTTCCTGAGCCGGTGTCTGTTCCTGAGCCGGTGTCTGTTGCCGTTCCTGAGCCGGCGTCTGTTGCTGTTCCTGAGCTGGCGTCTGTTGCTGTTCCTGAGCCGGTGTCTGTTCCTGAGCCGGTGTCTGTTCCTGAGCCGGTGTCTGTTCCTGAGCCGGTGTCTGTTCCTGGGCCTCCGGCATGGCCGCCCGAGGTGAGGTCTCCGCCCTGGCCGCCTGCACGACCTGCTTCCCCCCTGGCCGCCCGAGGGGAGGTCTCCGCCTTGGCCGCCTGAGGGAAGGTCTCACCCCCACCCCATGTTCCTGTTCCCCTTCATGGACCTGGCCCCCCCATCCCGCCCCCTGATCCTCCACCATTCCACCTCCCGCCTGGACTCTTGTTTTGTTTGTTTCTACGTCTTGGAGCGTCTGGTAGCCGCTCCGTAGAGGGGAGGTTATGTCACAGTGTTGGTTTATGTTCCCTGATGTCCACTAGAGGTCCTCTTCCCCCACGGTATCATTCACATTAGAACACAATCCTTGTCTGCACTCATCACTGTTCATTGCACTCAGCTGTTCCCCATAATGATTGTTAGTTTCTGTGTGTATAAATACCCTGCCTGTTTAGTGTTTGTTACGGAGTCCTTGTTATTTATCACACCACTTTGGAGGTCTGTGTTCTTGTCTGTTCTTGTTTTGTTTCTCGTTTATCGATTGCTTGTATGGATTTTGACCCCTGCCTGGACTGGTTTTATGATGTACGGATACCCATTAAACTGCTATTTGATCTACCCCTGTTTCCTGTGTGTGGTATCATGACACCACCGGTGCTTTCCAACATCTGAAGAATGCCTTTTGTCCCGATCCTGACTTCCCCTTTGTCATAGAAGTGGACGCATCCCCCAGCAGAGTGAAAGCAGTACTCTCTCAGCGGCAGGGTGAGTCAGCAGCTCTTTATCCATGTGCCTTCTTTTCAAAGAAACTGTACCGGGCTGAGCAAAATTACGACATTGGGAACCATGAGCTCCCCGCCATCAAATTTGCATTTGAAGAATGGAGACATTGGCTGGAGGGAGCAAACCACTCGTTTCAGGTGATTACAGACCACTGTAATTTAGAATATCTCAAGAATGCTCGCCATTTGAACCCACCTCAAGTCAGGCCTTATTTCTCACCCAATTCAATTTCAAAGTCACTTATCGTCCTGGACACAAGAACACCAAAGCTGACGCTCTCTCCCATCTTCATACTCCAGATCAACCTACACCATCACCTGATCCTATTCTCCCTCCAGCCCTCTTCACTTGTCCTATTCAGTCGGCGATGGACGAACAGATTGCTATAGCCACCAGAGAGGAGCCAACTCCGCCGAGAGGTCCTGACGGGGGCACGTATGTAACATCAACTCTACGCGTAACCCTCATGAACTCAGTGCCCTCGTTTCCAGGATCAGGGCGTCCAGGTTACCAGCAAACCCTCTCGCTCCTCCGTGAACGCTATTGGTGGCCCAGTATGACCCAGGACATACAATGTTTGGTCTGAGGCTGTTCCACATGCGCTATTTCAAGACATCTTCCAGAAGGCAAACTACTATCATTACCCATTCCCAATAGACCCTGGTATCACCTTGGCATCGACTTCGTCACAGACTTACCTCCCTCTGACACAAACTTGCATCCTGGTTGCAGTTGACTGTTTCTTTAAGGCCTGTAAGCTCCCATTTAAAGGTCTACCTTCCACTCTGGAGACTGCTGAGGCATTATTCCACCATGTATTTTGTAACTATGGACTGCCAGAAGACATTGTGTCCGATAGAGGGTCACAGTTTACTTCATGTGTGTGGAAAGCCTTCTTACATCTGCTCGGGTGTCGGTAAGCTTGTCTTCAGGATACCACTCTCAGATAAACAGCCAAACAGAACGCAAGATCCAGGAAATCGGACATTACCTGTGGTCATACTGCCACAACCACCAACACAGCTGGAACCGTTTCCTACCATGGGCCAAGTATGCGCAGAACTCCCTTCGTCAGACCACCACCAGGATTACACCCTTCCAGTGCATACTCGGCTACCAACCACCCATGTTTCCCTGGTCAGGTGAGCCGTCAGACGTTCCAGTTGTGAACTACTGGTTCCAGGAGAGCAAAAGGGTGTGGTACTCAGCTCATATCCACCTTCAGAGGGCAGTACGGAGACACAAGATCCAGGCCGACGCAAGAAGAGCGACGACATCCATTTACCATCCAGGGCAGAAGGCCTGGCTCTCTACCAGGGACATCCGTCTCCGTCTGCCTTCCCGCAAGCTGAGTATATATACAATATAACTACATTTAGTGCATATGCAACGTTTGTACATCAGGCTCGGGGACGAAATTGGCCTTTGGCATTTGCTCAGACTCTCGCTTCATGGCAAACTCAGGCTCTGAAAATCAATCAACAGAACAAGGAACAAGTGTGAAAACTAATTAGAAACTATAGTGACAAAGAAAATGAAACTATACAGGACATGATTGTGACACATGTATAGTGTGGTGTGTAATGAGGATGTCTTTAAATGTTGAGATAATTATCTTGTGTTTCACAGAAAAGGCCATGAAATTGAGCCCAGGTGCAGAGGAAGTGGCCACGTTTTATGCAAAAATGATTGACCATGAGTACACAACTAAAGACATATTTAGAAAGAACTTCTTCAAAGATTGGAGGAAGGTAACACACTTTTCAAAACATTACTTATCTAATATTATTGCTCTCATATTATTCACAATTGCCAGTTTTAAGGGAATTGTTTTATTAAAGGGATACTCCACCGTTTTCTCATATTAAACTATGTTATTCTCTTATCTAAGACGAGTTGATACATACCTCTCTCGTCTCAGTGCGTGCACTGAATCGCTCTGTCGGGTGGAGAACTTTGAGAGCAGTAGCTTAGCCCCATTCACTGAATATGGGCCAAACAGAGATGAAGTTAGAAGCGACCAAACACATCCACGTTTTCTCTATTTAAATATAGTTACACGAGTAGTTACACGACCAAGTATGGTGACACTAAATAAAATGTGGCGCTTTTTATAAGCGGGTAAAATGGATAACAATAATGTATGGCGGAATAGCACTTATTGGGAGCACTTCGACTCGGCGCTGTAATATCTTCACTCGTGAAAAGTCCTCTCCCCCTCTCCCTCTCCCTCTCCCTCTCCCTCTCCCTTTCCCTCTCCCTGATACTTCATCAACTCTGCACAAAAAACTACTTGTAACTACTTGTGTAACTATATTTAAATAGAGAAAACTTGGATGTGTTTGGTCGCTTCTAACTTCATCTCTGTTTGGCCCATATACAATGAATGGGGCTAAGCTAACTGCTCTCAAAGTTCTCCGCCCGACAGAGCGATTCAGTGCACGCACTGAGACGAGAGAGGTATGTATCAACTCGTCTTAGATAAGAGAATAACATAGTTTAATATGAAAAAACGGTGGAGTATCCCTTTAACCGCTGGAAATGTGCAAAAGTTTGATGGCATTATTCTGCCACAGTGTCACAGTGTCTTATAGAAACATTGTCCCACAAATGTTTCTTGTAAGGAAATGACATCAGAGGAGAAGTCAAAGATCACTGAGCTGAAGAAATGTGACTTCACTGAGAAAGTTTGATGGCATTATTCTGCCACAGTGTCACAGTGTCTTATAGAAACATTGTCCCACAAATGTTTCTTGTAAGGAAATGACATCAGAGGAGAAGTCAAAGATCACTGAGCTGAAGAAATGTGACTTCACTGAGATGCACGAATACTTTAAAGCACAATCTGAGGCCAGAAAACAGATGTCAAAAGAGGAGAAACAGGTTAGAATGCCACCAACACACACATACTGCTGAAATACAAACTTTAACTGAAAAATTCATCTTATTTTCAAAGAAAACCAAAGAGGAGAACGAACGGATTCTGCAGGAGTATGGATTCTGTGTTATGGACAACCACAGGGAGCGGATCGGCAACTTCCGGATCGAGCCTCCAGGTCTGTTCAGAGGACGCGGGGACCATCCTAAGATGGGCAAACTGAAACGCCGCATCCGACCCGAGGACATCATCATCAACTGCAGCAAGTGAGTCCCTAATCATGCTGTATTATTACTATTTTCATGTTGTAGAATAATAGTAGAATTAAAGAAAAAAGAAAAAAATTATAACACAAATAGAAGGGTCTCTCTGACAGCAAGAAACGTCTCAGGTTACGACTGTAACCTTTGTTCCCTGAGAACAGGGAACGAGACAATACGTCATCAACGCTATGGGGAACGCCTCAGGCGTGACAGGTGTCTGACATCAAGTATCAACTCACAGCAATCATGTTGACCGGCGACAGCCCGTGCATCATCAGCTCGGATGATGAGTGCGCAACCTGGATGTATAAAAAGGGTGCCTTGAAACCATGACAACATCCTATCGTCTGAAGGGACTGTTGAAGGCAGGCCCGAGGTATGGCAGGGAGACGTATCGTCTCGTTTCCTGTTCTCAGGGAACAAAGGTTACAGTCGTAGCCTGAGACGTTCCCTTTCGAAGGGAACTCAACAATACGTCATCGACGCTATGGGGAACGAAATACCTACGCTGCCATACTGAGGGGAGTACATGCCCAATGGCAGTGACAACTGTCAGAACCAGTAATACAAAGGACACTAAAACCACTCACCCTAGGTCACATTGGGCTGTCAGTGACAGCACTCCCTACCGGTCATAGCCCAAGCTAATGAACCGAGAAAACTGTCAGAACATAGTTCATGGGAGGTATGTCTGGGCCAGCTCAAAGGCTTAGGACCACAACTTCCTAATAGAAGGGGTCCCTTCTAGGGAGCGTGGCTAGGGGACTCAAGGGACTCCCAGCCAGTCACTATTCAGGAGAGCATGCCTCCTGACATGCCACCAGGCTGGCCTGGTGATCTATACTAAGACGCACAGTCTGGCCATTGCCTGTCTGTCAGAGACAGAGCCTCTGGAAACTGCCTTGGAAAAGGCATGCAAAACTGAAGGCCTGCAAAGCTGGCAGAAACCATTCAGTTCCGGATCACAGAGACGGGACCACCTGAAGCCTGGTGACCAATGAATGTGGGAGCTCATAACCAGGAAGGCCGGTGAGGCCTGTAACCTGACGTCCACAGTAGGTGTGAGCTCATATCAGGAAGGCTGGTAAGGCCTGTAACCTGATACCCAGTATATGGGAGCTCATATCAGGAATGCCGGTGAGGCCTGTAACCTGGCGACCACAGCATGTGGGAGCTCATAACCAAGAAGGCCTGCCAAGGCCTGTAACTTGGCGGCCACCGTGTGTGGGAGCTCATATTCAGGAAGGCCTAGTAAAGCCTATAACCTGATACCCAGTATTTGGGAGCTCATAACCAGGAAGGCCGGTGAGGCCTGTAACTTGGCGACCACAGTATGTGGGAGCTCATATCAGGAAGGCCGGGTGAGGCCTGTAACCTGGCGACCACAGTATGTGGGAGCTCATATCAGGAAGGCCGGTTGAGGCCTGTAACCTGGCGACCACAGTATGTGGGAGCTCATATCAGGAAGGCCGGTGAGGCCTGTAACCTGGCCAGCACAGTAGCTGGGAGCTCATATCAGGAAGGCCGGTGAGGCCTGAAACCTGACAACCACAGCATGTGGAAGCTCATACTCAGGAAGGCCGATACTTGAGTTGATACTTGATTTCAGACGCCTGTCACGCCTGAGGCGTTCCCCATAACGTCGATGATGTATTGTTGAGTTCCCTTCGAAAGGGAACTAGAGCTGTGCGATTTTAGTAAATTTCTTTCTTTCACAGCGGTGTGCTTTCTTTCCTCCCTAAAAGCTCAACCTTAAAGGGGTCATGAACTGGATTTTTTTAAATTATTTTATAATGTTTCCTGAGGTGCACTTACAGGTCCTTCTAAAAAAATTAGGATATTGTGATAAAGTTCATTATTTTCCATAATGTAATGATAAAAATTAAACTTTCATATATTTTAGATTCATTGCACACCAACTGAAATATTTCAGGTCTTTTATTGTTTTAATACTGATGATTTTGCCATACAGCTCATGAAAACCCAAAATTCCTATCTCAAATAATTAGCATATCATGAAAAGGGTCTCTAAACGAGCTATTAACCTAATCATCTGAATCAACTTATTAACTCTAAACACCTGCAAAAGATTCCTGAGGCTTTTAAAAACTCCCAGCCTGTTTCATTACTCAAAACCGCAATCATGGGTAAGACTGCCGACCTGACTGCTGTCCAGAAGGCCATCATTGACACCCTCAAGCAAGAGGGTAAGACACAGAAAGAAATTTCTGAACAAATAGGCTGTTCCCAGAGTGCTGTATCAAGGCACCTCAGTGGGAAGTCTGTGGGAAGGAAAAAGTGTGGCAAAAAACGCTGCACAACGAGAAGAGGTGACCGGACCCTGAGGAAGATTGTGGAGAAGGACCGATTCCAGACCTTGGGGGACCTACGGAAGCAGTGGACTGAGTCTGGAGTAGAAACATCCAGAGCCACCGTGCACAGGCATGTGCAGGACATGGGCTACAGGTGCCGCATTCCCCAGGTCAAGCCACTTTTGAACCAGAAACAGATCCACAGTCAGTGATGGTCTGGGGTGCCATGTCAGCTGCTGGTGTTGGTGTTTTATCAAGGGCAGGGTCAATGCAGCTAGCTATCTGGAGATTTTGGAGCACTTCATGCTTCCATCTGCTGAAAAGCTTTATGGAGATGAAGATTTCATTTTTCAGCACGACCTGGCACCTGCTCACAGTGCCAAAACCACTGGTAAATGGTTTACTGACCATGGTATTACTGTGCTCATTTGGCCTGCCAGCTCTCCTGACCTGAACCCCATAGAGAATCTGTGGGATATTGTGAAGAGAAAGTTGAGAGACGCAAGACCCAACACTCTGGATGAGCTTAAGGCCGCTATCGAAGCATCCTGGGCCTCCATAACACCTCAGCAGTGCCACAGGCTGATTGCCTCCATGCCACGCTGCATTAAAGGAGTCATTTCTGCAAAAGGATTCCCGACCAAGTATTGAGTGCATAACTGAACATAATTATTTGAAGGTTGACTTTTTTTTGTATTAAAAACACTTCTTTTATTGGTCGGATGAAATATGCTAATTTTTTTAGATAGCAATTTTGGGTTTTCATGAGCTGTATGCCAAAATCATCAGTATTAAAACAATAAAAGACCTGAAATATTTCAGTTGGTGTGCAATGAATCTAAAATATATGAAAGTTTAATTTTTATCATTACATTATGGAAAATAATGAACTTTATCACAATATGCTAATTTTTTGAGAAGGACTATAATGTTAATGATTTTTACATCAAAAATTTTCACAATTTACAAATAAATGGCTGTTTTTTAGCCTGATTTTATCCTATGATTTGAACGCTATGTTTGAAGGGGCGTGTCTGTGAGACTTCAGTGTAAACGCCCACTGCTGTGATTGGCTGACATCTTTGCATATGAAATAAGTAGTACATGTGGAACCCTCTCGAATACTTTTACGCCTTTTTTACTATTACAGCTGTCGAGATAAACAAATCGTGGAAAGTATCTTTTCCCATCACATGAGAGGTTGCAGTGATGAGCATTGAGCAGATGACAGACAGTCTGTTGATCACGTGAATGCAGTGATCTCATCATTGCAACTCTATTTCTGCAGTCTCACGAATGCTGTCACCATAAATAACAAAGCAAACACTGTAAATACAGTAAGCGCTTTGTTGTGCATTGTAACAACATAATTTATTACATAACCCGAAGTTATGGCAAGTATCCAGATAAACTCGCACTGTGTGATTGACAGCTCCAGCGATTGTAAGGGGGGCGTACTTTGACCGCTTTCTATATAATTCAATCACACTTTAAATAACAGATTGTTTTCATGCTACTAAGAGAAACAATATGAAGTTGATCGTTTAGTCACTGGCTTGATTTACTGATGCATAAACAGTATTGAATGATTTTGAGACAAAGAAAATCTGTCTGAACTTGAATAATTACACATCAGAAATCAATGATCACAGTTCCGGCATTAGTATAAACACGGTTTCTTACATGTTTTTGGCGTTGCTGACGGATCCATATCGTAAAAGTCTGTTTGCAAATCTTGGGCGAAATTGCGACTGAATTACCAAAGAATCCACTGTGTAATGTATAGAATAAAAAACAAATAATGCACTGCTGAGACTTTTACATAGTTGGGGGAAAAAACAACAACAATTTCTTAGCATTAGGATCCTTTGGAAGGTACTGTCACTGATCCTGTGTTGATCTTTTCTCATGAAACTGTTCACTTGGGCGGCACCAAAGACGCGGGGATGTAGACGTAGGCGTTGATCTTTTTCTGCAAAGTTGGTCTTTCGCTGCACTATTACGTCATAATTTCACACTTTTCAGATCCTGTCATTTTCTGGCCTTGGTTTCAATAAAAGCTGTTTTTGGAATAACAAGGAAGTTTTCATTTTTGAAACTTACAGGATATTTTTATATTTTAACGACCTCTTAACTGTCAAATGATCAAGAAAACTGTTAAATTCTCAGTTCATGGCCCCTTTAACGTCCAAATCAGCTAGATCAGTGATTGTCATAAAATACAGTCTACTGGTTTTAAACTGCAGGATGTGTTTAATAATATTAAGAGTTAATAATTAATAAGAAGAAAATAATAATAATAAGAAAAGAGTTAATAATAATAAAATATTTCTAAATGCCCAGCTTGGTGAGTATTCGCTTAATCACCGTCACTTATGTCTTAAGTGAACATTAACAGTTGGGAAATGTGTGTGGCATGTGTAACAGTATATTGGATCCGTGCATTCAGTCTTAAAGTAACAGCAGTCTAATAAACCTGCTGCTGTATGTTTCATTAATGACAATCAAACTACAAAAGACAAAGAGAAAATCACTCACTGTGTCACGGTGTGGTGTGGGTTGAAGACTCAAAGTCCAAAGGCTCCAATACAAACGATTTACTTAATTTTACTCACAGGTACATACAGGCAGGCAGGATAACACACACACACTAGAGATGTTACGTATGACACTGAAGCTTCGATGTGCGTATCGCAAATGCGACGCAATTTCTATTGAAGCCCCGTATCGGGGTGTGTATTGGTTTCCCAGAGTCACGTGATCGATGACAAATGAAGCCTCAATTTCTGTCCAATCACGTGCGCGTTTCGCTTTGGGTGTCAGGAGGCTCGAACCCCAGATCTTACTGAACGAGTCCTTGTTGGCTCAGTCTGGTTGATGGGTTTGTGAGGAGAGTGCTGTACTTTGAAAGTTAATCAATACATTACATTTAAATAACCAAAACTACTTATTCTTTTTTGTTGTTGTGTCTTTTTGTTTTTGTAAAATCTTGACACCTTTGGTGTTTTTTAGGTATTGTTATTGTTACTTGGGGATAGGGTGGGCTTAGGGGAGAGGGGATAGGGGATAGGGTGTTGGTGTTTGGTGAAGGGTTTGTTTGGCAACAGACAAAAGAGGAAGACTTCCCCTATCTGGGAATATTTTGAGCTGATAGCTTCCAATGTATGTAGCCTATGCATTTTTTTAAAAAAGAAGAAAAAATATTTATTTATTTATTATTAAAAATGTTACTTAGGCCTATTTTATTGTTGTATTTTATAATTGTTGACCGTTGGCAGTGTTGGGAAAGTTCACTTTCTACATGAACTAGTTCAAAGTTCAGTTCACAAATTTTAAAGTGAACTAGTTCAGTTCATAGTTCACAATTTTGAACTAAGTTCATGGTTTCAAAAAATGAACTAGTTCATAGTTCTTTTTCTCCATATGTTGCTGCGAGCTATTTCTTTTTTTCAATTATTTCCACAGCCCATATACAACCACAGACAGCAATTAGTTTATCGGCGGGCAAAGTTTGCACAGAAATGTAAGATTTTTCCCATCCTCCCCGACCTTGTCTTAAAACTGATCATACGATACGCCTCCTCGATGCTTTGTCGAGCTCATGCTGCTTCTCGTCTTGATGACGCATGCGGCGGCCGCGGTGCGACACTGGTGGCTGGTGTTGCCAGATTGGGTGTTTTTTTCGCTTCATATTAAGGCCTGTTTACGTGTGTTTTAGTCGGGTTTTCGCCTGGAAGGCTCTATAGAAATCTGGCACCCTATTGAACGAAGTTAAACTGAGAGAGCGTGCGTTCACAGACACCAGAATGAACGCGTTCACAGTAATGTTCATCAGGCAGTAATACAGTACGTTCAGTTCACGTTCACCCAAAATATGAACGAGTTCATGAACTCCCGTTCAGGCACAACACTGACCGTTGGTGTGTCTTATCTTCAGTCAATGTACATGTACAGTCACTCCCAATCATTTTTTTTCTCCTCACACTTCTGAGGTTGAAATCTTTGTCTTCTGTTGGACAGTGCTGTAGACCAGCACAAACAAAGCTCAAATGCCACATCTGATGCGATCACAGAAGTGGATAAATACCTTACAGAGACAAACATACAAAGAGCTGAAGATCCACTTGAATACTGGAGAATGCAGAAACATGTCTACCCCCATACAGTACATTGGCAATACAGTTTCCTTGTACCCCGGCCTCCTCTGGGTCATGTGAAAGAGTGTTCTCTTAGGCTGGGGAAGTACTAGCCTGACTTCGTCATACTCATATTCTAGTCAGAATGTGAGTCTGATACTGCTCCATAGGGCTTTGATTATGAGGCGTGTCTTAACCGAACCAGGAAGAAAAAAAAAACTCTGCACTCAATTGGATAGACCTACAACCAATCAGAGCAACGCAGTAAGTGTTTTTTTATGAGCTACCCATAGTTGTCAACAGAACTCAATTGCACGCGCGCTGGAAGAAGTAGTAAAATAATGAGTGTTGCTTCTTTTACTTGATCCTCCATGAGTGCGACCAAAGGAGAAACCACAACGACCACAGGGTTTTCATTGTGTCCCATCTTCTTAGTGACCATCGGAGCCAGCTGATGAATTAAACTTTCGCCGAATCCCATAGGAAGGACGGCAAACACATCTTTCCGATCGACAAATGCCTTGATTGCAGTTCTCTGTTCATCTTTTAAAATGAATGCGCTGTCGATTTCTTTTACAACAGACGCGATAGCGTCATCAGTACATCTCAGATCTCCAGCTGCAGTGATCTCTGAGGGAAACCAGTTCAACCCAAGCGCTCTTTGATAACGTGAGGATTAGGTAACTGCAGATCATCTGTCCATCATCGTATAAAGCCCGCCCTGGCAATTTGATTGGCCCGACTAATTCTGAACCGATCATAATTACTCATCAATAGAGCGAGTCCAGACCGAACTTCCCGACCAAAAAATGTTGTGGGCGGGGTTCGGGCTGGCATCCAGGCTAGGGAAGTACTGTCTAAGAGGACAAATAGACTCCAACACTGTGAAACAGCTTTTATTTCTTTATTAAAAACTTTATCACCTTTATGACATTCCTATAGTTACATAAGCTCTTTCACTGCCAAGGGTCATAGCACATTTAATAACAGATGATCCTATCACACAATGTCCTTATTCACTATGTGTGTGTGTGTGTGTGTGTGTGTGTGTGTGTGAAGAGAGAGATAGTAGGCCTACTTTAGATCTTATTGAATCATATAAGTCCATTTTATATTTTATTGTCACACTTTAATGGGTAAAGGAATGTATTTAATGGACAAATCAAACAAACGTGTAAGGCTTTTATTTGTTCACATAACATTGAAACTATGGAGTGTGTTGTGGTTGCTTCATCTGATAGAGCTTCTTACACGGGCTTCTGGCTGCTTTATTTTAAATAAGCACCAGATGGCGCTGTTCTCCACACTCGCGAAGCTTTGAACAGTCAGGGGAAAGCCTCATTGCTTCATGAGGCTTCATTTCCCCATCCCTAACACACACTAAACATAACTATGAACAAAGTAACATTGACGCTACATAACATAGACGAGGACCGACAAAGACTAACTGAACAGAAGGAGACTAAATACAGATACTAATGAACAATGACGAGGTGATCACAGGTGACACAGATGATGAAGACGAAGAACAGGTGGGAGTGAGTTCAGGTGTGGAGACACAAGGGATTCTGGGAAGTGTAGTGAAGACGAAGACGGGATGGTGCAGACGATGACTGTGACACACTGCTCTTTAGTAGATTTACTAGGATTAATATATATTTATACAGTGAAGACTATGCAGTGGTGTTTTAAATTTGATTAGTTTCTGTTGATAAAGACTTCTAGATTTTATCATTATTATTTATTTCACAGGAATGCTATATTTGTTAAGCTCCATGCTGTACCTAATCACCTCCGAGAGAGGGAATGGAAGATGTTGCAATAAATAAAGAGTTGTCAATTCATGATACTTAAATACATTGTTGTTAAGAATAGTATTATTTATTTTGGTGATCGGTATCGGTGATCATATCGGCCAATACTGTTTCCTGTGACCAGTCCCAAAAATCCTGATCGTAGCACCCTTACCAAGAACATGATCTAGGGGACGTGATCTGTCATTAGCTTTTCTGCCTTGTGAAAATTTTTTTTTTTTTGCATGTTAATTGAGATTGCATGAAAATGTACTAGAGTTTAAACTTATATTAAATACAATTAATTAAAAATATTGAGTGTTTTTTGACCTTCTTAATTAGGACTTTAAGTAGATGTAATTTATATGTAATTTCACAATTACGTCCATTGAAATATGGTTAAAGTGTATGGCTGAATGTGCAGACAAGCATTTATGGTAACTTAACTATACTTCTATTGAAACTAATATTTCATGTTTTATTAAATATATTTGTAGTTACACATTTGCAATGATGAAGTTGCAATTTAGTACATTTAAATGATATTAACATTAAATGTAATATAAAAAACTAAAAAAGTAACAAATTAAAAAGTACTCAACACATCAAAATAAGTGTACTTCTTTAAAGCATGACAAAATATTATTAAAACATAGTGATTTAAAATGCAAAGTGCATATTTTAAAAGCGTGCTTAAGTGAGTTAAGGAAACAGTCATAAGTGTGCTCTCTTTAAGTGGGCTTTTATTTCATTCATGTATTTTCTGTGAAACCTGTTTTATTATGCCTAGTTTTACTATGCATATCCTCATCTGCATATCATTTGCATATGATTATTCATCCACATGATAACATGTTTAACGGTACAAGACATTAGGAGAATATGAAATACGGATGTGCCATCACATTGCATTAATAAAAATCATTTAGTAGCCCATCCTTCCCTTGTTTTTTAAATAAATAAAATAAAATAGTGCAAAATGCATTTCAGAGAAAGTTTTTCTCAATCTTTTCCACTGGCCAAATAGTATTTTAATTGATTTATAATTTTAATGGAAACAGATAGACCTTGTTGTGCATTATTGGCACGAAACCATTTTCTTAGACAATCTGCTATTATCATGATAAGCAATTATCTCTGTAGTTAAAACATTAAAGCACAGCATGACAGAGGAAAAGTGTTTGAAAGCATCACATCCACAACAAATATTTATTTTTATTGAATATAAAAATGTTGTAACTTCTCAGTAATGATTTCATGTAGTTTAAGTGTTTAACACCATTAATGAGAATGGTATATTTAATCTAAATGTTTATATCAGAAGTAAAACATAGTTTAAATCATTCATTTATTTATTTAAACTGCTATTGTGAACATGCACTGTATTTATGATGGACTCATAATGAAGATTTACGGTTTTACTTCATCTGCGTCAGTTCCACTAAACGGCCCAACGCACTCGCTGGCGCGGATGTTTAAGAAGGGATAGATGTTTGCTTCAAGTGATAGGTTTGGTGAGTGAAATTATATTTGTATTATGTTTCTGTATATGTATCATTTTCTTTAGATTTTCTGTCTAAAAGTGACCAAAAAGACATTTAACTCCAGCTCACCATCGGTGTCGCCAAACTGCTCCGTCTCCAAAACGTTCGTACGCACGGGTCAGAGTTTGCTTAAAGGTGCGCACATTCTCCCGTCAAGTTTGTTTTAATAAATCACAACATATGTGTGGGAAGTGGCGTACGCCTCTTTCAGGGCCTGTTTTGTGCGTATAAATGAGGCCCCAGAGCTCAGGTTCCCCCAGGATTATTCTGTCTCTAGTAAATGTAATTCCTGGTAGAGAAGTGTTTGGCAGAGTTTTAAGTACTGGCCCACAGCCCGTATATTTAGCTGGCTATTGTTGTAGTTGCAGAGCGGTCAGTGTGATGTTGTTGTGGCCCTCGTGACAACTCCTGTTGTTTATCCTGTGAGTGTGTCAGAGGGCCGCTTCCTGTGTGTGTGTGTGTGTGTGTGTTGTGGCCGGCCTGATCCTGTTTTTCTTGAACAGATGTGTCATGTTCAAACTCTGATAACATCTTTCATACAGATCTCCAACAGAAGGAATGTCAGTTCCCAGTATAACTTATAGTATGCAGTTTTTCATGTCAGAGTTTCCACATTAGATTCCAGATCTTCACTTAAAACCTTTTTTCAACAAGCTGTAAAGAGTGTTTTAAGACGAGTGTGACCGTCTCCCGCTGTCTGTTGTCCTCAGAGATTCGGTTCACCCCAGACCCCCCCCGGGCACCAGGTGGAAGGAAGTTCGTCATGACAACAAAGTCACATGGCTGGTGTCGTGGACGGAGAACATCCAGGGCTCCATCAAATACATCATGCTCAACCCCAGCTCCAGAATCAAGGTCCGAAACGGCTCTTTACTCCAGACAGGGGTTTGATTTTTCACACCACACTTACATGTGTCCTTTCACAGCATGACTGAAGTGTCCTCTATCTCTCTGCAACAGCTCACGTTTAAAACTTCTTGAAAAAAGCTGATGAAGTAACTGATGTCAGTAATCTCAAATTCATATATATAGTATATTGGTCAGACACTTATATGTAATAGAGGGTGTGCGCGAGTGACACACACTGAGTGGCAAAAACCAAAAACACATCTAAAACGGGAAAGAGGTTTGCGATTGTCTGTACAAACAGATTTGACAAGAAATCTGAGGTAATAATTGCAATAATTAAAATGCAAATGAATAATTTGCTTTATGTTTTTCCCCGGCGTTGAAATCAGGCACATATAAATGTCAGGAAACACGACTCCTGCCTGCATGTCAATATCCACGGATCACTGGATCTTTGATTAGTTGTAAGGAACACTATATCGAGTCCAACCTTTAGTTTAAACCGATAATCGTTTGTTTTACTCGCGTTTTGCCACTCGGCCCGGCTGAGGGGGGCGTGGTCCGGCGGGAAAGTGACGTCAAAGCATTCCCTCTATACTAGCGATATCCAATTTGCAAAGGAATCGTTCATTTAAAGCTCTTTTGTTTAGTGATTTGGTCCTATGATGCTTTATTACTTTCTTTAGTGTGTAATGTTGCTGTTTGAGCACAAAGTCCCTCCAGTGGGATTTCTCCTCTATATCAGTGTCAGTGTTTCTGAACTCCTGAAACGCCTCCATTGTAGTCGTGAGTTTCTTCCGGGAACGAACACGTCACTATATTCCTCATTTAAATAATTCATACGCAGAATAAAGGGGCGAGACCTGGTTGAGTGAGTTAGTAGTGTGTTAAACTGGCGGGTATGGTAAGGGGCGGGACATTTCCCAAACACACTCGAAGCGCTCGACCAATCACAGCACACTGCTCCAGCCGACCAATCAGAGCACAGTCTGCTTTTCAGGAGGAGGGGGTTCATAGAGACAGGAACTAAACAGAGCGTTACTGACAGACTGGGAAGATTGTTTTTTGATTTGCCGGTTGTCGTAGGAGAAGCCACCTTACAGGACTGCGCCTCAAAACGTCTGACACTGCCTGAATTACGTCAGAGGTCAAATTTGATTGTAACAGTTTGGTACTCCAGTTAGTTCATAACAGAAACTAACGATCAAAGACTTTTGGCCGAGGCTCTAAGGAATCTTGTAGGATTCACAACATCATGTGAACCCGGCTTTAGAAGGATTTCTGAAGGATCATGTGACACTGCTTTAAGATTCAGCTTTGATCACAGTAATAAATTACATTTTACTATATTTTCAAATAGTTCAAAACAGTTATTTTAAATTGAAATAATAATGTAATACTAATTGTTTTAATAAATGAGCATAAGAGAGTTTTTTCAAAAATCTTAACAACCCGTAATTGTTTTAATGGTAGTGCGAAAAAAATATATTTATTAAAGGTCCCCTGACATGGGGTTATTTTATTATTTTATAATGTTCCCTGGGTTGCCCTTATAATGTTAGTGTCAGGGTTGTTGCAGGATACTGAAGACAAGGGAAAAGAATTTCAATACAGCTGGTTTATTCGCAAACTCAGGTTACATGAAAACACAGGAACTCAGGAAAACAACCATACACCGACGACGACCAACAAACACTGAGGGAAAACACAGGGCTTAAATGAACAGGTACTAATAGGATAATTAACAGAACACAGGTGAAGGGAATTACTAATCAGACAGAGCGGGAAAACTAACAGGACTGAACCAAAATCACAAAAGACGGGGGTGAACAAGATCACAAAAGTGAACTAACAACAGGACTAAACCAAAATCACAAATACAGGGGGAAACCAGATACCAAAACAGAACTTAAACACATTGAAACATGACAGCACCTCCCCCCTCCCCGAAGACGCGTCCTCGCGCCGTATAACATCCAAAGGGGTGGGAGGGTGGGCATCCTGTACTCCAGGACGGTCCAGGCGGAGCAGGCTGGTCAGGGGACCAGGGCGTAGCAGGTTGTGGGCGTGGCCACGGCGGAGCTGTCGGACCCTCGGGCGTCCAGGGCGGAGCTGTCGGACCCTCGGGCGTCCAGGGCGGTGAGGACCCTTCGGGTGGCCATGGCGGTGAGGACCCTTCGGGCGGCCGTGGCGGTGAGAACCCTTCGGGCGGACGTGGCGGTGAGAACCCTTCGGGCGGACGTGGCGGTGAGAACCCTTCGGGCGGACGTGGCGGTGAGAACCCTTCGGGCGGACGTGGCGGTGAGAACCCTTCGGGCGGCCGTGGCGGTGAGAACCCTTCGGGCGGCCGTGGCGGTGAGAACCCTTCGGGCAGCCGTGGTGGTCTTTTTTCAGGCCTCCGTGGGTCTTTGGCCGGCCACGGCGAAGGCGTATAGCCCCCCCCCCCAAAAAAATTTTCTTGGGGAGAAGGACAGGCTCAGGCTCAGGGACAGACACCGGCCCAGGAACAGACACCGGCTCAGGCTCAGCAGCCGCTAGAACAATAACGGCCACAAAGACAGACACAAACACAGAAACCGGCTCAGGAACGGGAACAGACACCGGCTCAGGCTCAGTAGCCACTAGAACAGTAGCGGCCACAAGAACAGACACAAAAACAGAAACAAACATTGGCTCAGGAACAGCAGACACTGGCTCCGGCTCAGGAACAGCAGACTCTGGCTCCGGCTCAGGAACAGCAGACACTGGCTCCCGCTCAGGAACAGCAGGCACTGGCTCCGGCTCTGGAACAGCAGACACTGGCTCCGGCTCAGGAACAGCAGACACTGGCTCGGCTCAGGAACAGCAGACACTGGCTCCCGCTCAGGAACAGCAGGCACTGGCTCCGGCTCTGGAACAGCAGACACTGGCTCCGGCTCAGGAACAGCAGACACTGGCTCCGGCTCTGGAACAGCAGGCACTGGCTCCGGCTCTGGAACAGCAGGCACTGGCTCCGGCTCTGGAACAGCAGGCACTGGCTCCGGCTCTGGAACAGCAGGCACTGGCTCCGGCTCAGGAACAGCAGACACTGGCTCCGGCTCTGGAACAGCAGACACTGGCTCCGGCTCAGGAACAGCAGACACTGGCTCCGGCTCTGGAACAGCAGACACTGGCTCCGGCTCTGGAACAGCAGGCACTGGCTCCGGCTCTGGAACAGCAGACACTGGCTCCGGCTCTGGAACAGCAGACACTGGCTCCGGCTCTGGAACAGCAGGCACTGGCTCCGGCTCTGGAACAGCAGGCACTGGCTCCGGCTCAGGAACAGCAGGCACTGGCTCCGGCTCAGGAACAGCAGACACTGGCTCCGGCTCAGGAACAGCAGACACTGGCTCCGGCTCAGGAACAGCAGACACTGGCTCGGCTCTGGAACAGCAGACACTGGCTCCGGCTCAGGAACAGCAGACACTGGCTCCGGCTCAGGAACAGCAGACACTGGCTCCGGCTCAGGAACAGCAGACACTGGCTCCGGCTCAGGAACAGCAGGCACTGGCTCCGGCTCAGGAACAGCAGACACTGGCTCCGGCTCTGGAACAGCAGGCACTGGCTCCGGCTCTGGAACAGCAGGCACTGGCTCCGGCTCTGGAACAGCAGGCACTGGCTCCGGCTCAGGAACAGCAGACACTGGCTCCGGCTCAGGAACAGCAGACACTGGCTCCGGCTCAGGAACAGCAGACACTGGCTCCGGCTCAGGAACAGCAGACACTGGCTCCGGCTCAGGAACAGCAGACACTGGCTCCGGCTCAGGAACAGCAGACACTGGCTCCGGCTCAGGAACAGCAGACACTGGCTCCGGCTCTGGAACAGCAGGCGATGGGCTCAGGCTCTGGCGGGCAGGCGATGGGCTCAGGCTCTGGCGGGCAGGCGATGGGCTCAGGCTCTGGCGGGCAGGCGATGGGCTCAGGTGCTGGTGGGTAGGCGATGAGCTCAGGTTCTGGTGGGTAGGCGATGGGCTCAGGTGCTGGTGGGCTCGATCACCTCCTCTAATGTGACCGCCCAGGGTTCCCCTAAACCTAGCCAACCGAGTTCCCACGAACCGTTGACTCATCTTTGTATTTTTTACGGGTTGGTCGTTCTGTCAGGGTTGTTGCAGGATACTGAAGACAAGGGAACAGAATTTCAATGCAGCTGGTTTATTCGCAAACTCAGGTTACATGAAAACACAGGAACTCAGGAAAACAACCATACACCGACGACGACCAACAAACACTGAGGGAAAACACAGGGCTTAAATGAACAGGGACTAATAGGATAATTAACAGAACACAGGTGAAGGGAATTACTAATCAGACAGAGCGGGAAAACTAACAGGACTGAACCAAAATCACAAAAGACGGGGGTGAACAAGATCACAAAAGTGAACTAACAACAGGACTAAACCAAAATCACAAATACGGGGGAAACCAGATACCAAAAAAGAACTTAAACACATTGAAACATGACAGTTAGTATGTTTTTTAGATCAAAAATAGTCATAATTTAGAAATAAAAGGCATTTTTCCTAGCTTGATTTTAGCCTCTGATTTGAACGCTCTGTTTGAAGGGGCGTGTCTGCTGTGGATTCAGTGTAGCCAGCCACTGCTGTGATTGGCTGTGGGATTCAGTGTAACCGCCCACTGCTGTGATTGGCTGTGGGATTCAGTGTAACCGCCCACTGCTGTGATTGGCTGTGGGAGTCAGTGTAACCGCCCACTGCTGTGATTGGCTGTGGGATTCAATGTAACCGCCCACTGCTGTGATTGGCTGTGGGATTCAGTGTAACCGCCCACTGCTGTGATTGGCTGTGGGATTCAGTGTAACCGCCCACTGCTGTGATTGGCTGTGACATGAAATGTTGCCGTGATGAGCATTGAGCTGCAGATGACAGTCTGTTGATCGCGAGAATGAAGATCTTATCATTGCAACGCAGTTTCTGCACTCTCTCTAATGCTTTCCCCAATGCAAACACGATGATACAGTAAGAGCTTCGTTGTGCAGTGTAACGTGCATCATTGATTTCATAACGAGTTGTCCAGATAAACTCGCGCTGTGTGGAAAGATTGTTCTTTGATCGCTTTCTGTATAGTTTGTTCACAATTTAAATACGATTATTTTCATCCTACTAAAAGAAATGATGTGAAGTTGATATTTTAGTCACTGGCTTGACTTACTGATGCATAAACAGTATTGAACGATTTTGAGAGAAAGGTTACCTGACCTGTCTGAACTTGAACAATTAGGCTAACTTACACATCAGAAATTGTTGCTTGGTAGCTCGATCGATTTATTTTCAGTTGTTCATCGAGTTGAGGAAACAGTCGTCGGTGAAATGTTCGGACCATACACAACTTTGGGAAGTTGTGTCGGCGCATTTCCAGAGAAAATAAAATTAACCCATTGTTTCTTCAGAGGCTCGGATGAAGGAACTAAAAAATACTTTTGTGTTCATTTGTATATTCGAACACTGATCAACTGCCATGCTTCGCTCGTTTGCAAGCCATGATATCTCTCGAGGAAAAACTCAAATCTCAAGGCTATTTCTCTAGGAAAAACTTACACATCAGAAATTGTTGCTTGGTAGCTCGATCGATTTATTTTCAGACGTTCATCGAGTTGAGGAAACAGTCATCGGTGAAATGTTCGGACCATACACAACTTTGGGAACCTAGCTCATTTTCTCATGGGCGAGCCAAATTCTCCGGGCGGGCAAAGCAGAGAAAGGGGAGGTAACCTTTCCCCTATATGACGTCATACGGAGGAGATTCAAGATCAGCGCGTCCGAGCTTTCATTTTCTCAACGGCAGAGAAAGATAGCCAAAGCTCGGTTTACACCGATTGAAATTTCTAGCCACTGGGGGACCATATACAGGCTAGGGGAACTCATATTAATGTTAAAAAACCTCAGAAAGTGAAAATTTCATGTCATGGGACCTTTAAAAACATATGAAATCCCAATGAGGAACTTCTGACACTTCTGAGTGACTCAAATGATTTGTGGAATCAGTTCAATGAAATGAACCAGTTCGCTCCTGTAAAAATGAAACTCTTCAATTGTAGTTAAGGTTTGTGTGTGTGTGTCTCAGGGAGAGAAGGACTGGCAGAAGTACGAGACGGCGCGCCGCCTGAAGAAGTGTGTGGAGCGGATCCGAGCGCAGTACCGGGAGGACTGGAGGAGTAAAGAGATGAGGATCAGGCAGAGAGCCGTCGCACTTTACTTCATTGACAAGGTCTCGCTTCATTGCACACATTCTGCTGTTTAAATCACTACATTTGAAAAGTACCTCTTCATCTGTTAAGGAAGGTTTCTGCAAACCAAACTGCAATGGTGAATCCTCATTAAAGTAAGATATAGTGGACATATCCTATCATTTCTTTCTTACAATATATAGCAGTGGTCCTCAATTGTTTTTTCTTCAGGACCCACTTGGTTGCCCAACACAAAACCAGTTATTAGTAAACGTGTCCTTAATCAAATGTTACTTTCACATTGACAAATTCATTAATATTGTTAAAGTAGGCTAATGTTAAAGTTGTTCCTCTTTGTCGCCATCTCTGTTCGATACAATGGCTTCTGCATTTTTGTTTTGCTTTTCCCTCCATTGTACCGAAATCGTACCGAACCGTGATGTCTGAACCGAGGTCTGAACCGAACCGTGACTTCTGTGTACCGTTCCACCCCTACAAGTGCTGCGAGGGAAGGCTATAAATCTCCACCTCCAACATCCTCACACGCAATATAGCCTACTAGCCGAGACTCTTCTTTATGTGTACAGATGTGTGTGTACAGATGTGTGTGTGTGTATAGATGTGTGTGTACAGATTGTGTGTGTACAGATTGTGTGTGTACAGATGTGTGTGTACAGATTGTGTGTGTACAGATTGTGTGTGTACAGATGTGTGTGTACAGATTGTGTGTGTACAGATGTGTGTGTGTGTGTGTGTGTGTGTGTGTGTGTGTACAGATGTGTGTGTACAGATTGTGTGTGTACAGATGTGTGTGTGTACAGATTGTGTGTGTACAGATGTGTGTGTACAGATTGTGTGTGTACAGATGTGTGTGTACAGATTGTGTGTGTACAGATGTGTGTGTACAGATTGTGTGTGTACAGATTGTGTGTGTACAGATTGTGTGTGTACAGATGTGTGTGTACAGATGTGTGTGTACAGATTGTGTGTGTACAGATTGTGTGTGTACAGATTGTGTGTGTACAGATTGTTTGTGTACAGATGTGTGTGTACAGATGTGTGTGTACAGATTGTGTGTGTACAGATGTGTGTGTACAGATGTGTGTGTACAGATGTGTGTGTGTGTGTGTGTGTGTGTGTGTGTGTGTGTGTGTGTGTGTGTGTGTGTGTGTGTGTGTGTGTGTGTGTGTGTACAGATGTGTGTGTGTGTGTGTGTGTGTGTGTGTGTGTGTGTGTGTGTGTGTGTGTGTGTGTGTGTGTACAGATTGTGTGTGTGTGTACAGATGTGTGTGTACAGATGTGTGTGTGTGTGTGTGTACAGATGTGTGTGTACAGATGTGTGTGTACAGATGTGTGTGTACAGATTGTGTGTGTACAGATGTGTGTGTACAGATTGTGTGTGTGTGTACAGATGTGTGTGTACAGATTGTGTGTGTACAGATGTGTGTGTACAGATTGTGTGTGCGTGTACAGATGTGTGTGTACAGATGTGTGTGTACAGATTGTGTGTGTACAGATTGTGTGTGTGTGTGTACAGATGTGTGTGTACAGATGTGTGTGTGTGTGTGTACAGATGTGTGTGTACAGATGTGTGTGTGTGTGTACAGATGTGTGTGTACAGATGTGTGTGTGTGTGTGTGTGTGTGTGTGTACAGATGTGTGTGTGTTCAGATGTGACGTAATGACGCAAAGACATGCTCGAATCTCCCGCAGAAATCCACCAGTACCGCTGGAATTAAAACATTATTACAAGCTTACCGCTTTGAATCGAGCGAAAGCAAGCAGAGAGTTTTGAACACTGGCTGGTTGTGTACTTACTCAAAAATTTATTTTGGATAATTTTTAACCCAAAAAAAGCTACGGACTGCAGCTTTAACTAAAATATATATTTTTTTTTTACATATATATAAAATATTACTAATTATACTAATAATAAATTAAACATTGATATCTGCTGACAATATTTTGTCAAAACATTTATGATATATTAACATGAACATGAACATAACCATGAACTTGACTTGGAAACATAAACTTCACCAAACAGCAGTTAGAGGGAACAACATTAACACACAACAAAGAACATGAGGGCTATATACTGTACACACAATGACTAATGACTAACAAGTAACACCTGTGAACAAAACGACAATGAACCAATGAGAAACCAACTGATTAAACAAGAACCAATGAGAATATAACACATGAACCAAGGGAAGCACATGACAAACAGGAACCATAAATATGAAAACTACAAATTAAAAGACATGAAAATAAATAAAACGCAAACCAACCTGACAATTATTTACATTTAGCATAGTGATTTTATTTGCAACTCATCAGAACAGACCTCCAACCTTCCAACCTGATATACCCAGGGGTGCACGTCACTTTCTTTGGTCTAGTTCTCAACGGAGCAGCTCTTTTCTCTCGAACATGGTAGATGATGATGATGAAGAAGGATTTTTAATTTTATTTTATTTTATTAACATTAATGACACAGACAACTGCAGGAATATTAGGCTGCTGTCACTTTAAGATCGAATGCACGGACCAAACATACTGACACACATCCGGTTTCTTTCTCAACTTTAGATAACCAAGAGAATGCTTGTCGAGACCGTATTTTGACATCATTTTGTGTGTATGTGTCCGTTCAAGCGCAAGTAAATGCGAAAGAGGAATCAATTCAGTGTTGTTGTCTGAAACTCGTCTCTCTCTCTCTCTGTGTGTGTGTGTGTGTGTTGCAGCTGGCTCTGAGGGCTGGTAATGAGAAGGACGAGGGCGAGACGGCTGATACGGTGGGCTGCTGCTCTCTGCGCGTCGAGCACATCAAGCTCTACCCTCAGCTCGAGCGGCAGGACTTCGTGGTGGAGTTCGACTTCCTGGGGAAAGACTCCATCCGTTACTACAACACAATCCCCGTGGAGAAAAGAGTGAGAGAGACACATTGTTGATATGTGACTCTGGATTATGGGGAGGGAGGGAATGTTTTTCAATGCTTATAACTAACAAGTATATATCATTTTTGTTGTGTTAGGTCTTTAAAAACCTACAGTTATTTCTTGAAAACAAGCAGTCGGAAGACGATCTGTTTGACCGGCTCAACGTAAGACATTTCCCCATGAACATCATCATTCCTGGTGTGCATCTTTAGAGCCTGACGTATTAAAGAATAGTCAGAAAAATCTCTTTTTTATGTACATTTATTGAACCTTTAGGCAAAATATTTAAAAAGAAGGTTTACATGTGTGTTTTTTGTTGAGTGTCATATTTGAGACATCAGGCTTTTATGGCTCACATATACAGTGAGAAGTAGTTATTTTAATTAGTAAAGTAGTTTGTGGCAGTTGCTGATATATATATTGTGAAAATGTAAGATGAAATTCTGAAAGGTTGTAATGTAAATCAGTGAGATTTTCATAATAGTATAGCAGATACAAAATGCAGTCGTCTCTCTATATCTCTAAATTGTCTTAGTTGATATTTAAAAGCTTAGTTTTATGATTAATGTTCTGTAGTTTTTAAACATATAATGCAATACAATGATGATTGAGAGATTCAACAAATTAAAGTTTTGGTCATGTTGATCATTTAAAAGCCATAGTACCAAATATGATACAGTAGGTTTATGGGGTCAATGTGACATGCGCTGTCTGCTGTTCCTCAGACATCAATCCTGAATAAACATCTCCAGGAGTTGATGGATGGGTTGACGGCGAAAGTGTTTCGCACTTACAACGCGTCCATTACCCTCCAACAGCAGCTCAAAGAACTGACCAGCCGTGAGTCTCTCTCCTCGTTTCCATATCTGTGATCAGAATATTTAGCAGTTTCGCTGTTTAAATATTGTATTTAAATGACTTCATGCTGATTGTTACAGCTGATGAGAACATCCCTGAGAAGATCCTGTCGTATAACAGAGCGAACCGAGCCGTGGCTCTTCTCTGTAACCACCAGAGGGCGCCGCCCAAAACCTTTGAGAAATCCATGCAGAATTTGCAGATCAAGGTGAGAAGGATTCAAAATCACGAGTATTCGGGACTATTTTGTCTGTCATCAGTAAAGGGAAACCTTTTGTGCAACGGTATCATATTGTTCTGTAGATAGACGAGAAAAAGAAACAGCTCTCTGCTGCCAAGAAGGAGCATAAAGCAGCCAAAGCCGACGCCAAGACGCTTCGCGATGAGAAAAGTAAAAAGTAAGCAAGCTTCGTCTGGCAGTCAGTTTTTAAGTCTTTTGTTTTCATTTAATTGAATCGAAATGGAAACTGATCTAATACGTATTAACGGCGCAGGCAATGAAAAGTGTGCAATGTTATATCAGAGCCATGATTAAACGTGTGTGTGTGTGTTCTTCTTCGAGGGCGGTGGAGATGAAGAAGAAAGCAGTGGAGAGGATCTCCGAACAGCTCCTGAAGCTGGAGGTTCAGGCCACAGACCGCGAGGAGAATAAACAGATCGCATTAGGCACGTCTAAACTCAACTACCTGGACCCACGCATCTCAGTCGCCTGGTAAGAGGAAGAGCCTCTGTCTGCCTTCATGGCGACTTCGCCAAGTAGGACTTGATTCTAGTAGTCTGACTTTTACTTTAGTGGTTGTAGTGTAGATATACTGTAGGTTGCTTATGTCTCTTCTGAGGGGAAAAACATGCAGGCAGGAACAATGGGCTCTGGCAGTTTTCCTCTTGTTTGTGATGTCCGTGGATGGGAAACGGTGGCGGTTTAGGCCCAAGAAGGGTTGACCTTTACCCATACTAAATGTGCGTTTGTGAAAGAGATTTCCGTCAGCCATGATCTCTTGTTTACCACTTTCGTCCGTCCACAGGTGCAAGAAATGGAGAGTCTCCATTGAGAAGATCTACAACAAAACGCAGCGAGAGAAGTTTGCCTGGGCTATCGACATGGCAGATGAGGACTTTGAGTTTTAGAGGTTATTTTATATTGTTGATGAATTGTCCATAAAAGGTGTTTATCACGATTTAATCATATTGTTGCTTGTGATTTGATCAGTTAAAGGGTTAGTTCACCCCAAAATGTAAATTCTGTCTGTAATTACTCTCCCTCATGTTGTTCAACCCCGTAAGACTTTCGTTCATCTTCAGGACACAAATTAAGAGTATTCTCGTCGCTTGATAAACTTAAGATTGAGCCACTGTCGTCACTCGGACTATTTTAACGATGTCTTTAATAACTTTTCTGGGCCGGCCAGTTTCAATCCCTTAAGAAGCCTATGGAGGAGTGATCCAGCTCTCAGATTTAATCAGAAATATCTTCATTTGTGTCCTGAAGATGAACGAAAGTCTTACGGGGTTGAACAACATGAGGGCGAGTAACTACTGACAGAGTTTACATTTTGGGTTGAACTAACCCTTTAAGGATAGATGAATTTAAAGTAAAACACAAGCCGATAGTTTCTCTCAAAATAAGGCTGCATATTAGTTGAGTGGTTATTTGTTTAACTTAAGCTATTTGAAAACAAAAGGGGGCCTGTTACTGAGCCTTGCTGAACACCACTTCTTTTCACAAGAAAAGCTGCCAGTGTTTCATACCATGCCTTCAGTTTTAGCCTTTAGATATATTGATGAATTGTATATTGTAATAACATTTTTAATAGTCCTTAAGTGAAATAAGAAATGCGTAAAGAAAAATCATGTAAATAGATGTTTTAGCTGGCATATATAAAGATAAACAATCAGAGGCACGAATGTCATGCTGAGGCAATGCAAACAAATGTGAATGTCTTTCTTTGTTATTTTTGCGCTTTGCATTTAGTTTTAATATTTCTATCAGGGATGTACATTTTGTTTTTTAATGTGTGTAAAGAGCTGTATTTTAACAAAAGAATGTCTCACTTTTCGTTATAGTGATTATATTCCTGCGTATCCTGTTTAGCACTGTCCGTCCCTTTTTATTGTGTTGTTTCATTTCTGTGCATTTTCTGTAGTATAACAGTTTCTCGTGAAAGTAACATTATTTATATGTTGCACAGCCCTATTTATATTAAGCGTATGTAAAATGTATTAAAAAAATGATTCCAATTAAATTATGAATCCATAAATTATTCAGAAAAAGTCCATGATATCCACTGTCAATGGAAAAATGTATGTCTGGCCACTTTGATGTGTTTATCGAAATCTGTTATTTTTTTTATTAAATTAAAAAGTAATTAATAGCCTTGTAAAGCCCTGCTTACAGTTTTTAAGAAGATCATACTGTAAATATGAGACGCAGTTGGTCTTTTTAACATTTTACCCTAAGTTTTCAACCATGTTTCATTTTATTCTGCCGTAGCAAATTAGCTCTAAAGAAATATTAATAATCAATCTTAACTTATAATTGATTATGAATATTTAGATCAGTTAATAGAATGTAGTAAAATTAATATTACAATCAATCCACCTGTTCGTCCTGTGAACAGTGTTAATTGTTTATTAATTCTAAGAAATGTACATTTCCGGGGAAGGGAAATGTCTTTCTTACTGTACAGTACTACTAAGAGCCTGTAGCCAAAATCTGAATCGTAAAATAAACTTTGTTGGAAAGATCCATTTAACTATGAAAAAATCATCAGCTTATCATCTTTAGGACACCTCGTTAAATGTATACTTGCATGGCCTTTGCAGTGAAACATTTCGTGAAGTTCCTGAAGAAGGAACTTCTTGAATACAAGAAGGAACGATCTTGGCCAGGTCGCGGTTGCAAATGAGAACCTGTTCTCAACCGATTTTACCTGTTAAATAAAGGTAAAATAAAAAATAAAAAAAGGATTTTAATGGTCCCATCATGAGTCTCAATCGATTTCTTCGGCGTTGACTGAAGAATTGGTGATGAACTTGCGTGGTTGGTTTGACTCTGTTCCCATGGCTGGAGTTCCCATGGCCCAAACAGGAGAAGGGAGGAAGTCGGAAGAGCTGCGATGGACTTCTTCTGCGTTGAATGAAGACATTGTGCCACACTCCTGATCCTGTCCTTGATTCTGTTGTGGGTGAGAGAGTCCTCTCTCTCCTGAATGAGTCTGGGGCCTGTTTGTTGCGGCCACGCAGGACAGATAAGCGAACGTACCGAGAAGGCCAAGAGAGGGAAGGGCTTGTGTAGAGGCCATTTAAAGCCTGAGAAAGGTCCCACCTCTCAGGCTTGGCTCGACCAATAAGAAAGGGGGAATTTCCAAGCGGGAAATTCCTCTGTTGGGAGGATTTATGGCTCTGTCTCAGGTGTGGTTAGACATAGGCCTTGCTGTTTGTGCCCATTTATACTCGGATAGATATCACAAACACACACTGCATTCTATGAGAAGGTGATGTACACTAAAGTGTGAGTCATTAAATGAGGATTAATTAGATAGGAGACACGACGCAGTTGGGTTACATTGACTGTTGGTTCTACTATCATAAAATACATAGTATCAAAGACATAATAGTACACAAGACAGTAAATCATTCACAGTGTCCTGGGGTGCATGTTCATTTACAGATCGCTTCGTCCATAAATAAATTAATGCAGAAAAGTCTGTTTTAAGGGCTGTGGGTCTTTTCTATGGCCTCTGCTTTTTCCACGTGACCACATTTTTAACAGCAATAAAACAATCTTTTCTGATAGTAGTCATGGTAACCAAGACCCATCTTGCCCTTCTTGGGGCCATGGGACCATAGTTCCCAGAGTGAGTTTTTAACATTATTTGTTAAATATAACAAATAATTGTGTCTGATTTGTCTCAGTCGTTACACTGCCGTTTTAAAAAATAAGAGAGAAAAAACCCCATACAAATCCTAGCTTTTCCAGGCATTTTTGTAAACGTTATATGTGAGATTAAGCACACCATAAAACACATCCTCACTGTTCTTACCTTGTAAGCTTGAATGTTGGTTTTGCTTCGCATCAGTGTAGAAAGACAACAGTTTACACAGTCGTTTTGTGAAGGTCATGCAATCGTACATTAACCCTTAAGATAAACCAAAGTTTAGTTTAAGATTGATTTTTAAGTCCGTCCGTGTATATAGATGTTGTTTATGCAGTGTGGTCATCACTTATGACAGCGAAATGTAAATGTAATATGGAACTTAAATGATATTGAGTCTTAAATGCTAAATATATGATGCTTAAAGAGGTGCCATTGGTTAGTTCTTTTGCTGACAGTAGTTGAGAAATATGAAGCATAAAGGACAGATTTATATGTGTGCAGAATAGCTTCAGCTAAAGAGGGATTTTCTTGTTGAAACCTTCGTTTATTTAGCCTTGTAAACCTGTAATAAAGGTTTTCAGGTCACATCCTCCGTGCCTTGCTCTGAATGTGTGAATGCAGCGATCTGCATCTGTGGCTTTGGTTTATAACCTCTTCCTATGTGGGCATTGTGCAATTGCATGCGTCTTTACTGTGACATTATGCTGCGCACCAGTTTTGATTTGCAGAACATTGTGTTCTGTGAGAAAACTAAGAAAAAAATAGGTTATGGTTTTAAGAGTTTCAGGATCAGAAATCTATTGGCCAAGTTGAACTAATAACCAATTTCACTTGGGTTTAAAATGAAAATTTTCACTCGCCATCCAATTTGCTACACCGGCCATTCAGAAACTCTACTAGCCAAAACGTAAATATCAGAAATACACCAGATTATCAAAATCGCTGCTTAGATTTAAATATATTTAGTTGGGTGGCTTTTATGTCTCCCATGAAACAATACTGCATATTTGACATGAAATGTAAATAAAAAATAAATAAAACGAAACTTGACAGACAAATTTACCCAATATTTTCCGAACTTCACTTTGAAATAAAAGTTAGTTATATATTTCTAGATTAGCAATTACATTAGCGAATTTACTTATTCTCTTTGACAAAAATAAATTAAATTTGTTTGTCCCACAAACTCCAGTCCACCCAGTGACTTACACTGACTTACACATATGCCCTAAATCACATGACTTGCTAGGCATGACATCATTTCCTTAGTGGGAAAGCAACTAGTCATTAATACTCGTGAAGGTTTTTTTGGCTGATTTTATGTTGTATATTGAGTCTCTTAAATGTATAGATAATAAGAAATGCACTGATACAATTGCATTTGCCAAAGAATTGAAGATAATTGAACAGTGAAGAATTATATGATGTTTCTCTTTTTCTTCAATACTGATTACTGGTTTGTAACTTTCTCGTAGCTATTATATTATACAAATAGTTAAACTTAGCCCCTTTATATTTAAATTTTATTTTTTATATATTTCTTTTCATTTTTTCTTTATATTATAGTTTAGTCTCTTACTTATTTATGTTAAACTAACTTTGGAAATTCTTGGATTGTTGTCTTTTTGGATGTCATGTTATTGTTTGTTTGTTATGTCTAATGTCTAAAAAAAAAAGTCATTTTTACTCATACATTTTCTCTCTTTTTCTAGAAGACTAACTTATAGCGTAATTTATAAGATGTCCACTCTGTTGTGTCAATTTACATTGGACATAAAAATCTTGTTATTTTTATATAGATTTTATAGCTTAACCCTTGTGTTATGTTGCGGGTCAATTTGACCCGTTTCGATTTTCAAGTTGTTGGAAATACTGGTTAACCTTTGTTTTGTTTTTTCTTGATATTTTGTGACTTTTTCTCATATATCATGATGAACATGCATGCAAAGTTTCAACATGCTGATGTGTTTTGACATATACAAACAAAATTACTGTTACGTTCGTGATGTTCGCGGGTCAATTTGACCCTCATAGACAGCCATTCAAAAGCAACTGTACAGACACAAAATAAAAACATTTATTTTCTGTATGTCAGGGCACTTCAACTCCAGTTCTAACGTGCAAGTGCATCTAAAAGTGCTCTAACCCTAACCAAACACACTTGAAAAAGCTAAAATTACAGTGTTCAGAATTATTTGCAAATTACAGATGAAAATCTTTGTCAGACACAGATAGTAAAATAAGCTCTCATTTCAATATTCAAAATATCTAAAATACCTAGCTTTTAACCAAAACTTTTATGTAGGATTTTCAAAGGAAGCTTCACAGAGTCAAAAAATAAATAAAAAACATTTATTTGATGTATGTTTTGGTTATGTTTGGTTTCTCACTTCCCAGTGAGTGAATAATGAAACTAGGAAAATAGGTCTTAGGAAACTAGGGAAAGTTAACTTAGGAAAATGAAAAAATTTCATTATACAGCCATTTTTTTTTGTTCAGTTACGATGTTCAAAGCATAAAATGTAAAAAAAAAAAAAAAAGTTAAAAAAAAATTATGCAAAAAAATCAGTATACTGTTTATTTTCCAATTTTGTCAAAACAAAACTGTTTTAAAAAATGTTTTAAAAACATTTGCATACATCATATTTTCAGATATAATGTTTTTGTAATGTTTGACAAATGTTGATATTAAAAGTTTATAGTTTGTATCTAAATCTTTGTTGTTTTTCATAGTGTGATTTTTGAGGAATTGTATTGAATCCAATTAGGGTCAATTTGACCCGGTCCATAAGGGGTGTACACAGAAATCGAACAGAACACAAGGGTTAAAGGAACACGCCGACTTTTTGGGACTTTAGCTTCCGATGACGTCACATTTCTCCCGTAACTCCTTACGGCGCCATCTTGTGTGTCAAGTGGCTCAAGCGTTTGTGTTACGGAGCATTAAGGTAACACTTTACAATAAGGTTCATTAGTTTTCTCTCTATATAGCGCTTTCACAATACAGATTGTATCAAAGCTTCTTTACAGTATCAATCAAAAGTTAACATTAGTTAATGTATTAACTTACATTAACTAACCATGAGCAATATATGTTACTGTATTTGTTCATCTTTGTTAACGTTAGACACTAACGTTATAAAGTCTATCCTACCATTTTATCTCAGGTAAATTGATAAACAGCTGAGTTCCTTTAATTCTACGTTGTTTTATTTTCATGATTATCATGCACATTACGATGATTGTGTTAGCCTAGCCATTGATCGGCTCCTTGTCAGTGCAAAAACACACTAGCGAATACACGCCCAGAGAAGAGTACACACAAATACACTAAAAGGAACATACAAAGTTAAACTGTAAATATTCACTCTCTTGTGTACATTATAATAAAATATGAAAAAATGGTGTATTGTATGTTAGTTATAGATGTGGCACAGACGTATTGTGAAGTTTTGTACATTTGGATTAAAAATATATCAAATTGGTACAGTGTATGCTCTAAAAAAAAACGTTTCATACAATACATTTGATTCAAGTTTAAATATTAAGTTTAAGACTAACTTTTCCACGAGGGAGTGAGAGCAAGACAGCGTTTAGTTTGGAGACGGTGAAGTCTTGTTTACAATTTCGCCTGGCTCCGAAGAGAGAGGGAGTGCGCGCGCGCGACCGGCTCTCTCACTTTCTGCTCGTTCTTTCAGTTAAACATGCGTCCTGTCACACGCGCAGCAGTTCATCAACATTACTCACCGACCAAATAAGACTTTGGCGGGACAAAAAATGTATTGAACGAATAACACACGGATTTAAAACACATAGCCTACAAAAAAAATTACATGACCAGTCCTCTTCCGACATTGTGTAAGGATCCTTTCCATCGATATAACTCAATTTCTCATCATATCTTGCCTTGCAAACATCGTCTAATGTGTCCCTGTAAATAACCTTCACCTTGTCGCCAGGTTTGGAGGAATATTTCATCGTTATCTCAACACAAAAGAGTCAAAAATACTTGGGTAAATGAATAGGCGGTAAACATGAGCATGACAGCTTTGACACACAACATAGCGGCGCTCCGCTGAGGATAATGGGTAATTAGAGAAACGGAAACCCATCTATTCACCGTATCCCCCAGAGTTAGATAAGTCCATACATATCCTTTTCATCTCCGTGCGTGCCGTAACTCTGTCGTAGTACCCACCGCTAGCCTAGCTTAGCACAAAGACTGGATGTAAATGGCTCCAGCTAGCATAATCCCAATAAGTGACAAAATAAGGCCAACATTTTCCTATTTACATGTTGTGATTTGTATAGTCACAGAGTGTACAAATAGCAAAGTCATATGAGACACAGCCATCTTTTAACCGTATAAATATTGGGAACTATATTCTCAGAAGGCGAAGCACTGCATAACGTTAGTGCATATAGTGAGAATATAGTTCCTAATATTTGTACGGTTAAAAGATGGCTTTTAGAGATGGCTAAAAGAGTTACAGCACGCACGGAGATGAAAAGGGTATGTATGGTCTTATATCTAACTCTGGGGGATACGGTGAATAAGCTAAAGTCCCAAAAAGTCGGCGTGTTTCTTTAAAATGTCTGGTAAACGTTAATCTTTTGCTACTATGTTGTTCTTTCCTACCTAGTGATGGGCTTCATAGGCTTATAAGGTCCATCCTGTAAAAAATGTCATGTTACAGGGTGGGTAAATGTCGTATGTTTTATGTTCCCATGAACATTTGATCATAATTATTAGGTTATACTTGAGCTTAAGGCCTGAGCTTAGGGTTGCCACCTTCAATACAAAAAAATAAGGGACGCCTGCCGGCGGCCGCAGCGGGGGCCAAAGCCCTCAGGGCCACAATGACCACAGGCCCGACGGTATGCCAATGGTGTCATAACTCAAAACATATTTTTCAGGAAAGTAATAAGATCAGTACCAATGGACATTATAATAAGCTATCTGCTATTGAAATCATTGTGAATAAATCACTCTCTATCACAAACAACGTTAACAAAGTGTGACAATGAGATCACCAAAAAAATGGCCTTTCGTCGGAGTTGTATGTGAGATGTTAACTTATTAACTTATTAAATTAACAGGGGCCGTATTCACAAAGAATTTTGTCTTACCACTAGGAGTACTCCTAAATCGCACTAAAATATTTTAGCTTGGAGTTTTCTCTTAAAAGTTATTCACAGCGCCTTTCAGACCTACTCTTAGTAAGGGAAAATGACAACTCCTAAACTAAGAGTGAGTCTTCGTTGCTATGGATGACGTCAATTCTCATGCACGAGCTTCCTCGCAATGATCACGGTGATTGGTTGTTAGATGACAGGCCATCATGCGGAACATAACACAGATGCAACAAATCATGGAATTACGACATCTAAATATGTCTGTGTCCTACACAAAATAATAATAGTAATGTCATTGAAATGCATAATGACATGTTTGTGCAGGCCCCAGTGAAGTGTAATTCTAAAAAGGCAGAGAGAGAGAGAGAGAGAAAAGTGGTGAATTCAATTAAATCAAGCTAATACCCTAATGAAAATCGTCACTTGCCTAATAATGAAAAAACGACACTTGCATTTACACTTGCTTGGTTAATTTACATCCTATTAGCCTAAATAGACTACTTAAAGCAAGGAAATGTTGCTCCTTGAAGTAATGTAATAGTTGATTTACGGTGGATTATGAACTCGCCAAAACTTAAAAGAAAGCCCAACTGGACGCAGGATCAGTTACTGCTGCTGGCCCAGCTGGTGGCTTGGTGCTGAAAAAAAGTAATAATGATAAAAGTTAAATTCGGCACTATGATATCAAGCAAAACTAAGCGTGAGACATGGGAGAGGATTTGTTTGCAGATCAATGCAGCATTCCCGCTTGTGTCGCGGAGCCCGGACGACTGCGAGAGGCGCTGGTGTGCGCTACAGTCCTTTGGGAATAGGTCTTATAGAGTTAGGAGTCCTCTCGACTTATTTTAAGCTGTCCCAGACTTAGGTGCTACTTTTAGGGCTAAAATGCTTCGTGAATTACTCTTAGTGAAAAAAATTAGGAGTCCTAAAGTTAGGAGTGACACGCCCATTATTTTTAGGAGTTGCTCCTAAATTCGCCAGTTAGGAGCTACTTTTAGCCTTAAAATTCTTTGTGAATACGGCCCCAGATCCATAACTTATTCACTATAAATTAAACAAATGTGTTGATACTCAAACAAATACTAAATTTGATTGGAAAAAACTATGACTTTAGCAAAGGATCTTGAACATCAAAAACATCAGTAGACCAGTAGTACTGTACAGTATTGGACTATAGGCGTTAAGTGTACTTGTCACTCCATGCAGCACTGAGTAGCTGTTTCTTTCAAACATGTAACACCATCCAAACAGTGATACCACACATAAATAACCTATAATCTACAAACATTTCTAAATTTAATTATAACACTATTTTTATTATTGGTAAGAAAATCTATTTATGTATTTATTTATTTATGTATTCAGACCTATTGACCTATTCTCTAGATTTGTTAAGCATAAGTCATTTTCTTCACACATGCACATTTTTATTATTAAATATGTAGGCCTATTAAATATCTCTCTCTCTTATTTAAAAAATGCATGTGTCTGACTACCTTAACCATAATAAACAAATCATACTGTATGGATATAATTCATTTACATTGAAACATTATTTCTTAGCAAATGGGCATAGGGTATGGAGCATATGAAAACGTAATCAATCAGAACATTATTGAGCTGATTAAAAAACTGTCATTACACTATGACTATCTGCTTCGGGAGATCCTTAACGTATGAAGAACTGTGAGACGGTGCTTTGATTTCTCTAAGCTAGCATTGCTATCAACTCTTTGCCAAAAGACCCGCCCTCCTCTGACTCTGATTGGCCCTGAACCTGATGTTATTAAACAAACCAATCAAACCAACAATGGCAGCGAGTATTACCCAATCAAGGGTAGAATAGGACGAGTCTTCACAGAATGCGGGTGTTATGATTTGCATGTGATGATGCATTTAAGACAACTCGGAAATACGGTATTGATTCAAAACGGGACGCGCTGTTTATTTCACAAATACGGGACGATTCCGTATTTTAAGGGACGGGCAACCCTACCTGAGCTTGACCAGTGTTTTCTGATCTAAAGTAAAAACATTTTTAAATTAAATAATTAAAAACCTGTTTAGTCCAAAATCCACCAAACAGTAGCAATGACCGATTTATTATTACATTTGAAATAAAATATCAATAAAACTTAATTCCCAATGAAGTTTCGTAACTTCCAAATACAGCTCCCTCAGAATGAATGTTTAATGGTAAATAAATATTAAATACATTGAAGTTTGGTGGACAAGATGTCAATTCGTAAAGTCAATTCATTAAGTTTCCTCACAAAAGTCAGCGTATTAAAGCCTCTCCTCCATTGACATCCATCAAAAAAGCCAACCTGTTCTCACTCGTTTCATTTCAAACCCGGGTTTAATATGGAAATAAGTAGAGATTGCTGCGACTCTTGTCTTTTGACTCATTAGTCTTGATCAGACAATCAAAATAAAATAAAAAGAATATAAAAATAAAAAAGAATATATCTTAACTAGTCAATATGTAATGAGCTTGTGTGACAACAATGTAGTATACTAATTTTTAAAACATTTCTCGTTCTATAATGCATAGTTTCATTTGATATTTTTAACGGTGTTCTTGTACAGTAGCCTTGTATTCCTCTGTACAAAGCCATACTACATAGTTTCATGTCAGAAAAAGAAGGCAGGACACAGTAAATACTGGACAGGGCAACTAGTATTCCCTTCTGAACATATACTGCATACTGTTTCACATGCTTTATACACAACATATTTGGCATTACACAGTGCATACTGTGCAGTATAACGTAATCAGTATATGCTAATATTGTATTCACTATTCACCTGTCCATGCAATTCATACAGACAATTCAAATACTGAGCATAGTATTTAATATATATATATATATATATATATATATATATATAGCACACTATATATTGCAGCAATGGTAAGTGTGGTATTGTAGTACAGCTATTCCAAAGAGCCATAATGCATACTATTTCACACATTTAAAAAAATATTATGTACCACAAAGTACATACTGAACAGTAAGCAACTGTTTCACATATTTTTTACACAAAATAGTAGGCATATAGTGCATACTGTGCAGTATATAGTAAACAGTATGCTTGTATTGCATGCCCCAAACATCCGAAATCGCATACTTCCCTACTTCCCTAGGTGAAAAAATGTGACAAAATAAGTATGTCTGAATTCACAGTACTCATAAAAGAGTTGGTAAAAAGTACCTGGATGACCTGCTTCTTCTGGTGAGATACTGAAGTGTGCATACGATGGACACTTTACTGTCCCATCAGGCCACGGGAGAGGATTTTGAAGCAACGCTGGTAGGTCACATGATAATGACAACATGGCGGATGTAGGACGTCCAGATTA
This sequence comes from Rhinichthys klamathensis goyatoka, assembly GCF_029890125.1. NCBI lineage: Eukaryota > Metazoa > Chordata > Actinopteri > Cypriniformes > Leuciscidae > Rhinichthys > Rhinichthys klamathensis. The sequence goes on along the minus strand of NW_026606576.1, from coordinate 535,279 downwards.
TATTTATACTACACACATTCATACTATCTAGAACATACCCTTTTAGCGGTTGTGAAGTAATTACTCAAATACCTCCTCAAGAGATTTCGGACGCAGCCTTTGGTCACCTGATATCCAGTTCATACAGAAAATTCAAATCTTGTGCATATATACTAGCAGGAAGTGTAAATGTGGTGTTTCCATAGTATGCAATTACAAACAGCCAGGATGCATACTATTTCACACACTTATATTGTACAATATTATGCAGTACATAGTAAAGAGTAAGCAACTAGAATTTTGGACATAGCCATACTGACTACAGTACATAGTGTATACTGTGCAGTTTATAGTAAGCAGTATGCTAGTATTGTATTTCCAAACTGGGTCAACGGTTTATCAGGTTCATACTGAAAATTCAGATACTGTGCTTATAGCTATACACCGAAAGCATATGTGAGGTACAGTAGCCTTGTATGCTTTTCTGAACAGCCACAATGCATACTGTCTGTTTTACACACTTTAAGATAAGTGGAATTTCATTCAGGACATATCCATTCTGCTAGTATTGTATTTCCAAACATTGTCTAATACAGGGTATCCGGTTCATTCATACTGAAAATACTTTGCTTAGCTTATAGCTATACACACACAGAAAGCATAAGTGCGGTATTGTAGTACAGTATTCTAGTATGCGATTCTAAACATCCACAATATTTGTTTTACACACTTTAGGATAAGTAGTATTTGATTCAGGACATAGCCATACTGAATGCTCTGTCTGCTGTCACATACATATTTTACACTTGATAGTAGGCAGTAGTGTATATTGTTAAAAGTGCTATATAAATGAAGGTGACTTGACTTGACTTGTGCAGTTTATGCTAATATTGTATTTCCAAACATTGTCTGGGTCAACGGGGTATCTGGTTCATACTGAAATTACTGTGCTTAGCTGGGCATTTCTCAGATTAAGGGCCAAATTGGGTTGCTGCAATTTTGAAAATTAAAATCCCAAATTTGACTAATTGGTATACATCAAATTATCAGTCCTTAAGTCAGGAACAACGTTATGAGCTTGGTTGAGACCATAAGATAAGGAAATTTATGGTTTTTTGCCATTTTTTTTAACTATGTCAAGTAAATGTGTCATTACCATCACATCATCGAATATATATAAAAGAAATAAAACTTAAATGATAAATCAGTGCTTTTAAAACATTTTGTGGTTTCACGTGGAATCTATTTTATCTTGAACTTAATGGGATTGTTGATTTTTACTTGTAAGATGAATTATAGTCATTTAAGTATCTACATTTCTGATTCATCAATCTACCCTGGCTTGGAATATAAGCTTATTTTAAGTGAATGCCATATATCAAAACTTTTTTAATACAGTGATAATTTAGTCTGTCCAACATTGTCAGATATATATAATTGTAGGATGTTTTTGTAATGTACACATAATTTATTGGCAAAAATATGTATGGTGATGGTGATGGTGATGACATTGCCGTTCTGGTAATGACAGTTTGTTGCGGTGATGACACATCACTGATCATAACCTACTGTAATTTAAGAGCCTAAGTGACTTCAGACCAAAAAAAAAAAAAAAACACACCAGCTATTAATTGGTTTAAACATCATAGTTTAATCTGATTATGAAAGACCAAACAGGAACTGTGTGTATCTGCCGTCATCACCACCACAAGCTGTAATGTGCTGGTAATGACTGTGCTGGTAATGACATTTTTTGTCAAAAAAACTAGCCTTGCTTGCAAAGATGATGACTAAGCAAGTGTAGCTAGCTTTCTGCATGTAATGTACACCATTTTAACTATTAAAGTGATAAAAATAATCCAAAAATGTTGAAAAAAAAAAAAACCAGAAATACAACACATATGGTAATGACGCATAATAAGTGTACATGCCCAACACAAAAAATAAAGAGTAGATTTACTTAATTTTCTGGACATCAAGGCATCAGTCTTGCAGCTTGAAATCCATGCGCTCCATTATGCTATCAGGTTACCATGGCTACCAAATAAACTTTTGATGAAAAAACAGTTAAAAAGTGCCTTTATGCAGAGCGTGTTGGTAATGACAGCTAAACCGTCCATGTGACAGGTAGAAATTAAGCAAAATAAAGTACAAAATGCATATATATGCTTAATCTGTGCATGTAGTTTATTAGTTCAGGTAACATTTCATTCATATGCATATTTTTTTTAATTAATTTGTGAAAAATAATGTTTGAGATGGCACGACATGTGAAAACTCTGGTGGCGGACAACACCAAAACACAGATATTGTACCACAAAACACCAATAAAATGTGTTAAAATCATTAGTAAGAGCAGCCATAAAAAAAGTCTAGGCTTGTTTTTGTTTATACTAATTAGTGGTGCTAAAATGTATTAGATTTAATTCGTTTTTAATAGAATTACGCCCTGTGGACAGAAATAGGCCCGAATTCTGGGAAATACCCAGGCAGCTATACACACAGAAAGCGTAAGTGGGGTATTGTAGTATGCTATTGTAAACAGCCACAATGCACGGTCTGTTCTACTCTGAGACAAGTATGCAGTGCGCAGTGCGCTGTCGGCGGGGAAAGTGCGCGCTGTGTCTTTAAGAGGCCGTGCTCTCTCGGTTTGTTGCTGCTGTAGGGCTCGGCTGATGGGGGAAGGGCTCTCAGTCTCTCACACACTCCGATCTCTCATGGCGGAGAGCAGATCATCTCTTACACACACTCGCGAGGCTCGATCACACACACCGCGAGGATCCGCCAAACCCGCGTCTGATCGCGAGCCCGGACGACATGCGCGCCGCTGAGATTGCACACACACTCGCTGTTGTGATTCTGCTTTTCTTGAGCGCAAGAGAGAGCCAGCTGCATTCACACACGGTGAGACAAAACAAACCTGTGTTATTATTATTACCACCACCACCACCATCATCATCATCGTCGTCGGAATAGATCCTCCGATCTTTCTATCGTCTGATTTCTATATTTAAACAATTTAAGAATGTACGTTTTTGAAAGTATTAATAATAGAGTATCAGTGTTTTTGTTTGTTTGTATTGGACGCATCAGCATTAAATATATTTTATTTAGGCGAACTAAATAGTGTTAGATTAGATCAACTCAATCTAATCTATTTAAACATACTAGACTTGCGTTTTACATATGAGGGATAATGATTTGCTGTAAATGTATATAATAATAAATGAATAATAATACTAACAGTACATGCAGTTTTATGCACTAATTTATCAATTTAGCTGCTCACCATTTCTATGGTCTATAATATTTGTCTATGTAAACGCCAACAAGTCCAACTTAAATGAACACATGTAAATGCATCATACAGCAGGCCTCTGTCTGTCTGTGTGTGTGTGTGTGTGTGTGTGTGTTTTCATAACCAATGTATATAGTGTGTGCATTTCTGCTGCTGCTGTGCCGTAATGTTGTTCCGTGATGCACATTTCTCTCCTGGTTTTCCAGGGTGTCCTCCTCAGGCCCGGGAGGCTGTGAGTTATTCTGAGAGGAACTGAAAAACAAACAGGGGAAATGGCTGCGACCGCGGGCTTCTCCTCCAATGGACCTGTACCCTGGACGCTGAGCGACACCGAGGTGAACAATCTCTACCGGGACCTCGAGCTGGGCACCGTACTCACGCTCTTTTACTCCAAAAAGTCTCAAAGACCCGAGAGGAGGACGTTTCAAGTCAAGCTTGAGACCAGACAGATCATCTGGACCAGAGGAACGGATAAAATCGAGGGCGAAAGTAAGTTACGCCTGGTTTCTGGGTGCTTAACTCCAGATTGGTAAATCAGTGCTCGGCATTATGGGTTCAGAAAAGGCTACTTGGTGTGGTATTTGCATGTTTCATAACCACATTTTTGGTCCCCAGAGCCATAAGCTAACACTATTTCCATTTAATGTGGTTGATGCCGTATTTCTAAAAGCGTATTCAACCAAACCTAATGACTGCCTGAATTACACAAACCTGCACTGCCAACGCTTTCATTCTGCTTGTTCAACAGTCTATTTTTAGTTTTCCTGGTGGAAAAGGACAGGGGTTTTGACTGGTACACGTATGTATGTCTGCTTTCTGTGTAGGCATTTATTTGAGCTTTGCGTCGTGGAGTATAAGATGCGTCTTCAGCTCTGCTTCTTTGTTTGTTTTGGTTCTGGACTGTTCTGGCCCATGTGTGTGAGCACAGATGTAACAGTAGTGGGGCAGGCCCATCTGTGCTGCTGTTTTCCTGCGGCGGGATGTCTTACACACAGCTGCGCTCTGCTCCGGATGCACCAGACACACTAAACGCACGAGAAGAAACACCCAACGAGCCTCGCCGCGGTGTAATCGCGCGTCTGCAGTTTCTTAAAGCCGATGCTTAGTTGGGCCACTGTGTGTAAGGGTCTAATAAACCGATCACTTGTTTCTTGGAGTAATCGATGTTTATTGGATGGATTTTATTTGACCGATTGTGTGTTATGAAGCATACGTTGTTCACCTATTCGGTGAGAGCTTTCATCCTCACAGGAAACGTGTTGCTTTAGGTGTGCAGGAGCGTAGTGAGATCGAGCCGGGTTCCTACGCTCATGGAGAACCTGGAAATGTTTAAACAAAAAGTGTGACTTCCAGCTCTGAAGAAGTCATGAATATTTTTTTTGGGAAAGAATGGAAATTCATGGCTTTAGAGAATATACGTTTTGTTAGTTATTAGGGATGCGCCGATATGAATTTTGGCCGATATCGAAAGCCGATAACCGTTATATTGGCCGATAAATCTAAATCCAAAGTTTTATATCATTTCTGAGAGCCTGATTTCAACAACAAGAGTCTCACCATTAAAAGCCGTGTCCCAAACACACAATTATAATGTTGTTCTTATAATTGTATGGCTTTAGAGAATATCAGTTTTGTTGGTTATGCTTCGGTCTAAAATATTAAATTGTTTTGAAGTTACTTGCATTGAGTGCAGTCTCCACAAGCCACATCCATTAACCATAAACGCATTGGTCAAATCATGCAGTGATGCACTGAGAAAGGTTTTGGTAATTTGGGTAGTTGGGTAACTGAACTTAAGCTGTTCAGGGTTCTCAGGTTATGAATTAATCCAGGCTTAATAAAGTTAAGGTTATTTGACATATTGCTGCTCTTGTATCTTGTATTTTTGGTCACGTGCCAATTGTTGATCTGTTTACCTGTTGTAACACAACACAGAAGCAGAGCTAGTTTAATCTCACCGTTTTGGCTTCCGGCCTAAACCTGAAATTCACATTTCATTTTTGGACAAATATTTTCGATGTACTACTTGTTAAAAGGGATGGGAGGTATGCATGGTATTGGGGAATATATGCATTTATTAGTTAATCAATCACTACTGGTGAAGGTTTGGTGGCCATTTCGTGTTTTTCAAAGGTGACTCAGCTTATTTTTGGATTCGTTATCCTAATAGTGATCTTAAACCCTCTTCTCAGACGTCATGGTAATGTTGTGCCCACAGCTTCGTGTTTTCAAAGGCACTTCTGTTGATGAACACGGCTGACGGGTCTTTAGAAATCTCTTTATTTGCAGGTTGGGATTATGAAAGAAGAGATGTTCTGGAATGCTGTTTAACTGTGTGGATCAGTTGAAACCATTTAAAGCATGTTCGATTCTTGTCGATATGACCGTTTAAGTCCTAGACTGCGTGGAGGTGACGAGCTTGTTGAGATGTCAGGCGTGACGTGCTTGGTTTGGTCTTCATGCTCAAGTGATCGTACTCTTATATTCTCCTTTATTTTGTCTGATTATCAGTGCGCTGCTCTTTATCAGCCGGCCAGATAAGCTCAGTTACGAATGTTTCGGTTGGTTGATAAGCCGGGCTGGGTCCACACCAAAACTTTCCCACAACTCCCAACCCAGTTCACCCTCAGACCAAGAGTTCAATAAAGCGCTCTGTCCTTGTTGGGACAAATTGTGCTAATGAATCACGCTTCGAGAAGTGCCCGTGAGTTTCAAATGTGATGTTTTGACGGGTTGTTGTTGGATGTTCTCGTGGCAGAAGTCTCTTAAGGTGTGTGTGTGTGTGTCTGCGCTCTTCTGTTGTGTGTTTGCGAGACAGGAAGACTCTTGGTTGTGCCGTGCACTCTTGTGTTTCCTGCTGCCCTGTTTGGAATTGTTAAGCGGTTCTCTTGCACCCAGTCTGAGCTCCTATCTCAGGCCAACTGCCTTTGTCCTGTGTGTGTGTGTGTGTTTGCCTCAGAAAGCGGCTTCCTCCGCAGGACTCTTGTGTTTGTACTCTCCAACTTTACCATATAAAAAGAAACAGATGGAGCAAATATGGACACTAGTATCTGGCCCCGCTCAGGTCATATTTATTGGGTGAAATGCAAGTACTTTGTTCTTGTAAATTCTGGTGAGTTCAGTTTATCGGGGGGGAAATCTTTAAAGAGAAACTGACTCCTGCACTAATGGATTTGGATTTGGGTCAGAAAGTAGAGGTTTCAGTGGTGTTCGACTTGACCCAGAGCAGTGTACTTGAGTTTAAGCGTTAGTCCTGGTTCAGGGAGACGGGACAGCTGTGCCGAAAGCTACACAATGCTACGACAGAAACGCGCCCGTAACCCACGATTCACCAACGATTCGCCACACCCTTTACTCCGACTTGCCGGAGTGACTGGTATGACTGTTAAATAATCATGTGGTAATGCACATTTTTAGGTCATTTGTTAGTTTTAGGTCATCTCACTTGATTTATTTGGATGCAAACTAGAGATGCCCGATTAATAGTTAAAAGTTCGCGATCTCTTTCCTAAATGTCCACGATTTGGCTGGGACTATTAAACCCTTGACCGGTACAATCAATTGTTTCTTATATCACAGAAGTACTGGGATTACAGTTTCGGGAATTAAACATTGGCTACAGTTGCGATCAAAATGGAGGGAATCACCTTTTGAAAGTAACGAGGTTTCAGATAAAGATTGTATCGATTACATCGTTACGCCGGTAGGTGGCGACGAGAGAATCATTCATTCTTCAAAAACGCTGATTCATCCCGTAATGAAACGAGTCTTGAACAAGGTTACGAGCGAGTCATTGAATCATTCATTCAAACTGATTGAAAAACAACAACCATTAATTCAAATTAATAAAAACATTTTAGTTTAGTTGTCTGTTCAGAATAGTGAACATGATTCCTATTTTAAACAAATCATGATTCTCAATTTCTCAAGGAATCGTGCACTAGTGGTTGAAGTCTGATTTTATGGTCTTATATTTGATTTATTCTGCATCTCTGATCCTTGATTTAACGTAAGTTTGACTAGTGTCTTTATTGGCCTAATTAAGGACATTTTTAATTAACAGATTTCTTAAATATTTCTCAAGGGTGGTTAGCCTGTGTCCGTCAAACAAAATGACGCTGCACCCGAAAGCACAAGCTTTGTATCAGGTTATATGTTGAAATTAAAAGATCTAAAAGCAAGCAAGATCTTTCTGCAGATCCAAACTGAGTAAATGTTTTTTTTTCTTCTTAAAATAAACGTAACTTTGCCTGCATGCATGTAGCCTTGAGCGATGGTCCGTGTGCTGGTTCAGCTAATATTCACCTTTCTAAAAACATCCACCAGACTGTTAGGACTGTAGATATATTTTGCTTTTGGGCAGTTATTTAAAATGTATTTAGTTTAGTAGGACATGTGGTCTACTTCAGAGTCTGATCCAACGCTTGCGTTTTTTGAGATCACTGGCTGGTTTCGGAAATGGACCGAACAAATCTGGATTCCTAATATGTACCAAAAACCTTCTTCCCATAACGTTGGGGAATTTGCCTAAAAAGGAGGCATGTCATAGACCGTTCAGTGTGTTGGTTTGGCTTTTCGGGCTGGTGTGTGTTTTTGTAAGTTTACTAATGAGGTTTAGAAACGATGTTTTGGAATTAAATCAGGAGGATTCCTACTTGTGATATTCTCCTGAAGTCATTTATGAACCCTTGACTTGGTTCTCGGCTTCGTCGGCTGTGAACGTGACTCCAATATGAATTTAAGATAAAATTGATATTTGTTTGATTTAAGACAATGTGTATTCGGATACAAAAATGTAAATGTCCTTTTGAATTTAAGATGTGTCGGAAGTAGGATACTAAATTATAATGAGCATTTTATATGGGTGTAATATAGCCTATATTTTCAGTGCTTGGTAGATTATATACTTACACATTTTAGTCAGTAACTGATTCCAAATTACATGACAGAAATTGTAGTTAGTAACGTAATCCATTAGATATTTGCGGTAATATAATCGGACTACTTTTTGATTACTTTTAGATTACTTTTGAGCTAACTTGTTTATTTCATTAGTATTATCTTGTAGTGATATAAAAATACAAAGAGAAAGAAAAATATGTTCTATTATTTATCAACAACATAAAATGCATTAAATATTAATAATAGTTTGTGAAGGAACTGCATGGGGGTTTGTGAGTTTAATGAAACGCTATTATGCATTTAAATCATACAAATGTCAAATTAAAAGAAAAAATTTAAAAATCAAAACAATCTAAATAAAACGCTTACTAAAAAAGATGAAATATTTTGTTTACCTGCATGTCATGTGACCATGAGAGAACCGTGCACTTAAAGGTGCTTTGTGTAATTTTGTTGGCCTGTATTAAAGCATAAAAATGCCATGTTCACATGCTTGTTTCTCCTAAAAACAACCGCCTGTTATTGTACCTTGAAATCTCTGTTTGTGTTTTGGTCTGTGTAATCCCGCCCACTGCCAGTGTACCCAATATTTTTACGACAATCAATGAATTATGAATAATTTACTGCCGTTGTGAGAATAACATGTAATCAATAATTTACTGCGATTGTGAGAATAGCATGTAGGCTAATCAATAAAAAAGTAACTGTAGTCTGATGTTTTAAAATGTATTATAATCTAATTCAAGGACTACAGCGGATAGTCACCGGTACTTTTCTTCCCATTCTCCAAGAACTGGACTGGCACAATCACTCCGGCCCGCTCAGGTCCAGGCCACATCTTCATGAACGGTGACCGCCTGGTCGACAGCCAGACACACGAAACCTTTCTCCCCTCATCAACAGTTAAATGCCCCTCTGGCCAATACAACACACTATTAGACTCATATTTATTTAGCAAACCATACCCCTTATTCACATTCCTTTGCATTGTATAATTTAACTATACCTGTACATGCATATATAGTCTATTTTGTATATTGTCTATTTATATATTTTTGAATGAAATTATTTTACTTTTATTATCGGTCTTATCGCTGTCATTCTGTCTGTACACTGGAAGCTTCTGTCACCGAGACACAATCCTCGTATATGTAATCATGCAATAAATCTCATACTGATTCTGAATTACAAGTATTTAAGTTTCAGTAATTCATATTAATCAGTTTCTACTATTCCTCGCTCAAGCGCACGCATAAAGCTCGCCGCAAAAGTAGCCTAATGATTATGAATGTGTCGAAAAAAATAGAAAGGAGACATTTAGTCTTGGTGTTTTCTGTGTCAGTGTCGGCTGCAAAGATGAAGTGGACGCTGCTTTAGAGAGAAATGCACCTTTCACACGGATTACATAATCAGAGTATTTGAATTGGTTGGTTTAAAAGTAGTCATTTCAAGCTTTCTATAGATAGATATATTTGTCTGTGAGGCAAGTAGCCTATATACGCTGAGTTTCGGTTCATTTATGTGACGCACTTCAGTTCACAGAGACCGAGACGGCAGAAAGCCACTTTTACTGAAGTACACAAATAAAAGTAGTTTTTACAGTTTGGAATGATGTATTACTCTTATCTGTAGTATGGCCATAAATGGCGGAGTATTTTAAGATGTTTCCGCCGTTGTCAGGAAGAAATGAAGTGCCGTACTTCAGCTTCTACACTGCACACTTAGATGTGCCGCTAATAACAGTAGCGCACATTTATCTGGGTTAAGAACGAGCGGTTCCATGTAAAGTTGCTACTTCTATGTTTCATATGATAAGGCATATTTGAGGTCGATGGATGATTTCGATTTCCTGGCCGACACACTGTAATTACCACAAGGACCCGCTTCTACAGAAGACAATAGTGTCATTGTTCAGTTTTAATTCAGGTCAATAACTGTGTAAAGTTCATCATTTATGAGATAAGTTCAATTCTACAGAAGACAACATAATAATAAATTAATTTAAGTCTCGCATACAAATCTTTCAAAATATTCTGTCTGTATGTTTGGATGAATGAATAAAACAGAACAGTGGTGTTGTAGTAACCATATGACTGTAGGTTATAAGAAGTTAAAATCTTCCAGAATCTGGTCAAATCTTGAGCTGCATGGAGAAACACACACACACACTCCAGATCTCTTCTGTTATATCCGTCAGTGTGAACAAGATGTTTTTAGAGGAATATACCAATATAAAAATATATTTATGCCGTGGTCTGCCAGTGTTTGCTGTGTTTATGACGTGAGGTTACGAGGAAATTGATGTTACTAAAGATATTCATTCAGTTTCTTATATAACGACACCTGCGTTTCTCTTGCATATCTCTGTCAGAACAGCACAGGATGAGTGCGGTTAGAGTGAGGAGAAACAGGAGAGTGTGTTCATCACACACACACACACCTCACAGACTCTCTTTCTGCTGAGACTTACAGGCAAAGTGAAAATTACCCTCCCGCCTTCCAATAGGTAAATGAAGAATTTACCAGCCATAAATATCTCTTACCGATAAAAGCGGTTTTGATATTCAGTCATGTCACTTACAAGATTCAGAATCAGATTATCCCGAATTTGGGTTAAATTGCCTCTATATATATATATATTTTTATGTGCGAGTGAAATAACTTGTTTTATTTACTTATCAAAGCCAACTTTTCTTATTATTTGGCACATTTTGCAGTTAATTTTAGACTTCGCTTACATGCAGGCTTATTGGTGGCGCACTAGAACCTGTTATTTAAAAGTGCGAGTTTTTCCTGCTCTGAAAATATTTTGCCGGCCACCCAAAATGAATATTAATTTAATCCATTTAATAGGATTTACATGATATATGCTGCTTTAAAACGCTCACGTGACTTCTTGTGTGTAAACACTCTGTGAAGAGCATCGATGGTTTCTATTTGCAACGTGTTTTTGCAGCGTTCAGCAATGTAGCCAATCACAGACGTATCTGTTGAGCTCATGAACACGATGGCCAATCAGAGCCCTTTTAGTCAGAATCCACCCACAACGAGTTTGTTGTCGAGTTCTGCGGTATAAACACGATGTCTATAAGTGATTATAATGGTAGCGATCTTTGCTCGCATTCTGTATATATAATATATGTTTCAAGTTTCTGGATTGACAACCCGATTGACTGATAAACATGGCAGTGGACGGAACAGGACATCTGATACTGGATATGTCACATGATCTGTCCATTAAGCCTTGAAGTGTAAATACAAAATACTTTATACTTCTTTTGTAATGTTTTTCACTTTTTAAATCAGTCACTCAGTGACTTTATGTATAAATTTACAGATTTTTAAATATAAAATGGTTCTAAGCACTTTTTTTTTTAATGATCTGTCCTGAATTATTATTATTTCTTTATTTTTTTTCATGGGTAAATAGGACAATCTGTTTTTTTCACATTTATTCTGGATATTTTGTCAGTACTGGGCTCGCAGTGTACATGTGTGTGTGTATTAACATGATCTGTGTATTAAGTCTTGAAGTGTAAATGCAAAATAATAGACCTGACACTTTTTTTTTGTAATGCGTAATGTTTCTATGTTTTTCACTTTTTAAATCAGTCACTCAGTGACTTTTTACGTATAAATTTAAAGATTTGTAAATATAAAATGGTTCTAAGCACTTTTTTTTAATGATCTGTCCTGAATTATTATTATTACTACTATTATTTTTTATTTTAAGATGGGATTACAATCTGTTTTTTTCACATTTATTCTGGATATTTTGTCAGTACTGGGCTCGGAGTGTACATGGGTGCGCTACTTTGTACTGTGTGTGTGTGTGTGTGTGTGTGTGTGTGTGTGTGTGTGTGTGTGTGTGTGTGTGTGGATGACCATTTTGAAAAACCCTGAAAGTATAATCTTGTATTTGTCATTTATCATTGTTTATGTTAGGTATAGGTATAGGCAGACATGTCATAAGCATTAATAGATTTTCTTGAGAAATATGAGATGAAACATAAGAAAGGTTCACTTCTGTAACACACATGTAGTCCTCACACTGTTAGTATTGCGCTGTGTGTCGTCTGCAGGTAATGTCGTTCCTTTCTTTGTTGTTGCAATAAGTGGCCTGAAGTAGCTTTTCTTTGTTTGCATTAATGCATTAGGGAAAGTATTTAAATACCGAATCTAACTGTTGTTAAATTGTTGATGGAATTATTGAACTACACTACTGTTCAAAAGTTTTTTTGTGTGTGTGAAAGAATTGAATGGTTTTATTCAGCAAGGCATTAAATTGATCCAAAGCTGACATTTATATTGCTACAAAAGTTTCACATTTGAACATTTATTCACATAGAAAAGTTATTTTAAAGGTTTCACTACATTACTGTAATTTTTACCTTAGGTTTGATCAAATAAATGCAGCTTTGGTGAGAAGCAGACAAAAAATCATTTTAAACTGTAGTGTACGTACTAAACCTCAACCCAAAGATTCACACCCCTAGTTGAAGATACATTGATACAAATCTAAGACATTGGCGAAAACATCTTTCATGTTTCCGAGCACCTTAACCCTTGTGGTAAAAGCCATCAGACATGTATGATTGACTGAAGTCTGTCTCTTGTGTCCCCTTCAGTTGATATCCGGGAGATTAAGGAGATCCGTCCGGGGCAGAAGTCCCGGGACTTTGAGCGGTATGTGGAGGACTCGTCTGCGCGGCCCGACCAGGCCCACTGCTTCGTCATCCTCTACGGGACGGAGTTTCGGCTCAAAGCGCTCAGTCTGGCAGGTGAGCGTCCAGAGAAACCCACTGGCAGAGAGCAATGAAAGTGTATTACACACACACACACACACACTCATGCTTGTGTTCCTCTGCCTGTGTCCCACAGCGACCTCAGACGAGGAGATGGTCATGTGGGTGAAGGGTTTGAACTGGCTGGTGTCGGATACGTTACGCTCCACCACACCCCTGCAGATAGAAAGGTGACCTTTGACCTCTACGTGCCCCTCTCCCAGTAGATATTGACTGGTGTTAACCATTAAGCTCTGGGTTCACATGTCAAGTGTAACGAGTGCCTAAAGAGTGACGTCACAGCCTTGTAGGAACACTAACCTGGAAGACAAAACCACTTAGTGTACTTGCCGAAGAAAGTACTGGGTAAAATAAGGTAACCACATGGGTTAGGTTTAGTACCCAGTTATTGTATATAGTATGTACATGGGGAACAGGACCGTAGAATAAAGTCCTGCTGATCACAGAAGTACTGGGATAAAAGGTCATCCGGGGACTTTTTGCCTCTTTTATGAGTACTGTGAATTCAGACATACTACTTTTGTCACATACTGTTTTTCACTTACTATATAGCAGGGAAGGATGTGATTTCAGATGCAGCCTAATTCATCCAGTAACGAAACATGTGAAGTCTTCGAGCGAGTCATTGAATCATTCATTCAAGAGATTCATTCAAAAACACTGATTCATCCAGTAATGAATCAAGTGAGTCTTCGAGCGAGTCATTGAATCGTTCATTCAAGAGATTCATTCAAAAACACTGATTCATCCAGTAACGAAACATGTGAAGTCTTTGAGCGAGTCATTGAATCATTCATTCAAGAGATTCATTCAAAAACACTGATTCATCCAGTAATGAAACATGTGAGTCTTCGAGCGAGTCATTGAATCGTTCATTCAAGAGATTCATTCAAAAACACTGATTCATCCAGTAATGAAACAAGTGAATTATTTGGTCATTGAATCATTCATTCAAGAGATTAATTCAAAAACACTGATTCATCCAGTAATGAAACAAGTGAGTCTTTGAGCGAGTCGTTGAATCATTCATTCAAGAGATTCATTCAAAAACACTGATTCATCCAGTAACGAAACAAGTGAAGTCTTTGAGCGAGTCATTGAATCATTCATTCAAGAGATTCATTCAAAAACACTGATTCATCCAGTAATGAAACAAGTGAATTATTTGGTCATTGAATCATTCGTTCAAGAGATTCATTCAAAAACACTGATTCATCCAGTAATGAAACAAGTGAGTCTTTGAGCGAGTCGTTGAATCATTCATTCAAGAGATTCATTCAAAAACACTGATTCATCCAGTAACGAAACAAGTGAGTCTTTGAGCGAGTCATTGAATCGTTCATTCAAGAGATTCATTCAAAAACACTGATTCATCATCTAGTAACGAAACATGTGAAGTCTTTGAGCGAGTCATTGAATCATTCATTCAAGAGATTCATTCAAAAACACTGATTCATCCAGCAACAAAACAAATGAATTCTTTGAGCGAGTCATTGAATCATTCATTCAAGAGATTCATTCAAAAACACTGATTCATCCAGTAACGAAACAAATGAATTCTTTGAGCGAGTCATTGTATCATTCTTTTAAGAGATTCATTCAAAAACACTGATTCATCCAGTAATGAAACAAGTGAGTCTTTGAGCGAGTCATTGAATCGTTCGTTCAAGAGATTCATTCAAAAACACTGATTCATCATCTAGTAACGAAACATGTGAATTCTTTGAGCGAGTCATTGAATCATTCATTCAAGAGATTCATTCAAAAGCACTGATTCATCCAGTAACAAAACAAGTGAAGTCTTTGAGCGAGTCATTGCATCATTCTTTTAAGAGATTCATTCAAACACACTGATTCATCCAGTAACAAAACAAGTGAAGTCTTTGAGCGAGTCATTGCATCATTCTTTTAAGAGATTCATTCAAAAACACTGATTCATCCAGTAACAAAACAAGTGAGTCTTTGAGCGAGTCATTCAATCATTCATTCAAGAGATTCATTTAAAAACACTGATTCATCCAGTAATGAAACAAGTGAGTCTTTGAGCAAGTCATTGAATCGTTCATTCAAGAGATTCATTCAAAAACACTGATTCATCTAGTAACGAAACATGTGAAGTCTTTGAGCGAGTCATTGAATCGTTCATTCAAGAGATTCATTCAAAAACACTGATTCATCCAGTAATGAAACAAGTGAGTCTTTGAGCGAGTCATTGAATCGTTCATTCAAGAGATTCATTCAAAAACACTGATTCATCTAGTAACGAAACATGTGAAGTCTTTGAGCGAGTCATTGAATCGTTCATTCAAGAGATTCATTCAAAAACACTGATTCATCCAGTAATGAAACAAGTGAGTCTTTGAGCAAGTCATTGAATCATTCGTTCAAGAGATTAATTCAAAAACACTGATTCATCCAGTAATGAAACAAGTGAGTCTTTGAGCGAGTCATTGAATCATTCGTTCAAGAGAATCATTCAAAAACACTGATTCATCCAGTAACGAAACAAGTGAAGTCTTTGAGCGAGTCATTGAATCATTCATTCAAGAGATTCATTTAAAAACACGGTTTCATCAAGTAATGAAACAAGTGAAGTCTTTGAGCGAGTCATTGAATCATTCATTCAAGAGATTCATTCAAAAACACTGATTCATCCAGTAATGAAACAAATGAATTATTTGGTCATTGAATCATTCATTCAAGAGATTCATTCAAAAACACTGTTTCATCCAGTAATGAAACAAGTGAATTATTTGGTCATTGAATCATTCATTCAAGAGATTCATTCAAAAACACTGATTCATCCAGTAATGAAACAAGTGAGTCTTTGAGCGAGTCGTTGAATCATTATTTTAAGAGATTCATTCAAAAACACTGATTCATCCAGTAACGAAACAAGTGAAGTCTTTGAGTGAGTCATTGAATCATTCATTCAAGAGATTCATTCAAAAACACTGATTCATCCAGTAATGAAACAAGTGAATTATTTGGTCATTGAATCATTCATTCATAATAAAAAAACGACAACATAATTGTTAAGAATTAAATATTTTGTAAATAGACTGCAGCGATTCACATTTTGTCAGAACCTCTAGTAAATTGCAGGTTATTTTGTTTAGTTGTCTGTTCAGAATCGTGGGAAAATCGCAATCTTTAGTTAGAGACGAAAAAATCCTGCGTTTCAGTTAATCCCGAATCTTGCCGCTCTAATGTATTTCTAATAAGATGTACACTGAATTGATGTTTTAATATCAGTGTTTCGGTACATTAAGGCAGTTTAAGAGTTTAACTGTTTTTTTTTAGTGATTTTAATACTTGAATTGTGACATATTTCCTATGAAATGTAAAATCGACAGGCCTGTTCTGCACTTCTGTGGATGTTTTTTTCCTCCAGGTCTCTGCGACAGTCAATTGACTTAAAACTATAAATAATTGCGAATTTTAAAAAGTGGAAACAAAGTGTTGTATTAAAACTTTTCCCTCTTTTATCCAGGTGGCTGAGGAAGCAGTTCTACGCGGTGGATCGCAACAGGGAAGACAGGTGTGTTTCATGTCAGTGTCCTCAGTGTGATGGAGCGCCCGTAGCTCTCTCTCTAGGGGAACCGCTGTAGCGCACGCTCATGTTGAGGGGCACACACACTCAGGTGGAGAGATGGTGTGTGTTTGAGATGTTTCTCTGACGTAGCGATTCTTATAATCTCATCTTCCTTTCGATTTATCTGTTGTGATATACGCTTTAGGGGAGAAATGGCTGACTCAGAGAGGTACCTGGCCTTATTCACACACACACACACTCACACACTCCTGTTGGGTAAATAGAGCTCAGAGATGGCACATCCTGCAACAGGATATGTGTGTGTGTGTGTGAAGGTAAATACACAGCGAGCGAGTGAAAGACACTCGAGGTGTGTGAGGTGTCGTATTCAGGTGAAACGGTGGTCGTGTGTGTCGTGCTGCTTCATATTTCTGTGGAAACCGTGATAAATATTTTTTTAGGATTCTTTGATGAACAGAAAGAATAGCATTTTAAATAGAAATTTTTGTAACATTGTCTTTTTACGGTCACTTTTAATGGGTATAAAAGTGTTAATGTCTTTGATAAGAGTCGTACTGACCTCACACTTCTGAACAGTGGTGTGTAACACACACAGCAGGCGTAGATGTGTACATGTATACATAAACCAGATGACCGTATGTACATCATACATGCATGTAATAACTTTTGAGTAATAAATGTTTTTGCTGATTATATCGTGAGAAGTTGCCGAGAGGAATGAGACGGGTCGATGTAAGCGCGGCTGGAACGAGTGTCCTCATGTGAAGCCCGTTCAGACCCACATTCCCAAACTCTGTGTGTTCTCCGGCAGGATTTCCTGCAAGGATCTGAAGAGTATGCTGTGTCAGGTCAACTACAGGGTTCCCAATATGAGGTTCTTACGGGAGAAGCTTCCGGTAACTTCCCTCCACTCACTTCTCATATTAGTGTAGAATTAATTGTTTAGTCACCTTTATTTATATAGTGCTTTTTAGGTGATTTTTATTGTATAATGTTTATATACCGTTAACTGCAGTTACATCACTGGATATTGTGTATTTGTTTACTCCATGTTAACACATTTGTAAATACGGGACATATTTGTGTTTTATTAATATTAATATCGGTTGTGGTTTCTTGGTTAGGACGGAGAGCTGAGGAATGGAGATGTGTCGTATTGTCATTTCGCCCAGCTGTACCGCAGCCTGATGTTTGATGCACAGAAATCGGTGAGTTCACGTTAATGTGTGTGTGTTGGTGGAGGCGAACCCCTCCTCAGAGCCACTCAAGCCCCGTCAGTTTGCCCCGCTTCTCAAATGGCCTTCGCGTCAATACTGGCCCTTTTAAAAAGCCACAAGATCTATCGGCTAAAAGCCATTAGGACACACACACACACACACACACACACACACAGCACTGATGACCCTTGCACTCAGAGGGATGTGTGTGTGTGTGTAGGTTGAATCACTTGACTAGATGTTTGCCGTCTCATCAGTCGATTAGCATCTGGCCAATCTGCACATGTTGAGCTGCAGATGTTTTTACCGCGGTGTTTTACTGTAGAGCTGCAGATGTTTTTACCGCGGTGTTTTACTGTAGAGCTGCAGATGTTTTACCGCGGTGTTTTACTGTAGATCTGCAGATGTTTTTACCGCGGTGTTTTACTGTAGAGCTGCAGATGTTTTTACCGCGGTGTTTTACTGTAGAGCTGCAGATGTTTTTACCGCGGTGTTTTACTGTAGAGCTGCAGATGTTTTTACCGCTGTGTTTTACTGTAGAGCTGCAGATGTTTTACCGCTGTGTTTTACTGTAGAGCTGCAGATGTTTTTACCGCGGTGTTTTACTGTAGATCTGCAGATGTTTTTACCGCGGTGTTTTACTGTAGATCTGCAGATGTTTTTACCGCGGTGTTTTACTGTAGAGCTGCAGATGTTTTTACCGCGGTGTTTTACTGTAGAGCTGCAGATGTTTTTACCGCTGTGTTTTACTGTAGAGCTGCAGATGTTTTACCGCTGTGTTTTACTGTAGAGCTGCAGATGTTTTTACCGCGGTGTTTTACTGTAGATCTGCAGATGTTTTTACCGCGGTGTTTTACTGTAGAGCTGCAGATGTTTTTACCGCGGTGTTTTACTGTAGAGCTGCAGATGTTTTTACCGCGGTGTTTTACTGTAGATCTGCAGATGTTTTTACCGCTGTGTTTTACTGTAGAGCTGCAGATGTTTTACCGCTGTGTTTTACTGTAGAGCTGCAGATGTTTTTACCGCGGTGTTTTACTGTAGATCTGCAGATGTTTTTACCGCGGTGTTTTACTGTAGATCTGCAGATGTTTTTACCGCGGTGTTTTACTGTAGAGCTGCAGATGTTTTTACCGCTGTGTTTTACTGTAGAGCTGCAGATGTTTTTACCGCGGTGTTTTACTGTAGAGCTGCAGATGTTTTTACCGCTGTGTTTTACTGTAGAGCTGCAGATGTTTTACCGCTGTGTTTTACTGTAGAGCTGCAGATGTTTTTACCGCTGTGTTTTACTGTAGAGCTGCAGATGTTTTTACTGCTGTGTTTTACTGTAGATCTGCAGATGTTTTTACCGCGGTGTTTTACTGTAGAGCTGCAGATGTTTTTACCGCGGTGTTTTACTGTAGATCTGCAGATGTTTTTACCGCAGTGTTTTACTGTAGATCTGCAGATGTTTTTACCGCGGTGTTTTACTGTAGAGCTGCAGATGTTTTTACCGCGGTGTTTTACTGCAGAGCTGCAGATGTTTTTACCGCGGTGTTTTACTGTAGAGCTGCAGATGTTTTTACCGCGGTGTTTTACTGTAGAGCTGCAGATGTTTTTACCGCGGTGTTTTACTGTAGAGCTGCAGATGTTTTTACCGCTGTGTTTTACTGTAGATCTGCAGATGTTTTTACCGCGGTGTTTTACTGTAGAGCTGCAGATGTTTTTACCGCTGTGTTTTACTGTAGAGCTGCAGATGTTTTTACCGCGGTGTTTTACTGTAGATCTGCAGATGTTTTTACCGCGGTGTTTTACTGTAGATCTGCAGATGTTTTTACCGCTGTGTTTTACTGTAGAGCTGCAGATGTTTTTACCGCGGTGTTTTACTGTAGAGCTGCAGATGTTTTTACCGTGGTGTTTTACTGTAGATCTGCAGATGTTTTTACCGCGGTGTTTTACTGTAGAGCTGCAGATGTTTTCACCGCGGTGTTTTACTGTAGATCTGCAGATGTTTTTACCGCGGTGTTTTACTGTAGATCTGCAGATGTTTTTACCGCGGTGTTCTACTGTAGATCTGCAGATGTTTTTACCGCGGTGTTTTACTGTAGAGCTGCAGATGTTTTTACCGCGGTGTGTTTTACTGTAGAGCTGCAGATGTTTTTACCGCGGTGTTTTACTGTAGATCTGCAGATGTTTTTACCGCGGTGTTTTACTGTAGAGCTGCAGATGTTTTTACCGCGGTGTTTTACTGTAGAGCTGCAGATGTTTTTACCGCTGTGTTTTACTGTAGAGCTGCAGATGTTTTTACCGCTGTGTTTTACTGTAGAGCTGCAGATGTTTTTACCGCTGTGTTTTACTGTAGAGCTGCAGATGTTTTTACCGCGGTGTTTTACTGTAGATCTGCAGATGTTTTTACCGCGGTGTTTTACTGTAGAGCTGCAGATGTTTTTACCGCTGTGTTTTACTGTAGAGCTGCAGATGTTTTTACCGCGGTGTTTTACTGTAGATCTGCAGATGTTTTTACCGCTGTGTTTTACTGTAGAGCTGCAGATGTTTTTACCGCGGTGTTTTACTGTAGAGCTGCAGATGTTTTTACCGCTGTGTTTTACTGTACAGCTGCAGATGTTTTTACCGCGGTGTTTTACTGTAGAGCTGCAGATGTTTTTACCGTGGTGTTTTACTGTAGAGCTGCAGATGTTTTTACCGCGGTGTTTTACTGTAGATCTGCAGATGTTTTTACCGCGGTGTTTTACTGTAGAGCTGCAGATGTTTTTACCGCGGTGTTTTACTGTAGATCTGCAGATGTTTTTACCGCGGTGTTTTACTGTAGATCTGCAGATGTTTTTACCGCTGTGTTTTACTGTACAGCTGCAGATGTTTTTACCGCGGTGTTTTACTGTAGATCTGCAGATGTTTTTACCGCTGTGTTTTACTGTACAGCTGCAGATGTTTTCACCGCGGTGTTTTACTGTAGAGCTGCAGATGTTTTTACCGTGGTGTTTTACTGTAGATCTGCAGATGTTTTTTCCGCGGTGTTTTACTGTAGAGCTGCAGATGTTTTTACCGCGGTGTTTTACTGTAGATCTGCAGATGTTTTTACCGCGGTGTTTTACTGTAGATCTGCAGATGTTTTTACCGCGGTGTTTAACTGTAGATCTGCAGATGTTTTTACCGCGGTGTTCTACTGTAGATCTGCAGATGTTTTTACCGCGGTGTTTTACTGTAGAGCTGCAGATGTTTTTACCGCGGTGTTTTACTGTAGAGCTGCAGATGTTTTTACCGCGGTGTTTTACTGTAGAGCTGCAGATGTTTTTACCGCGGTGTTTTACTGTAGATCTGCAGATGTTTTTACCGCGGTGTTTTACTGTAGATCTGCAGATGTTTTACCGCGGTGTTTTACTGTAGAGCTGCAGATGTTTTTACCGCTGTGTTTTACTGTAGAGCTGCAGATGTTTTACCGCGGTGTTTTACTGTAGATCTGCAGATGTTTTTACCGCGGTGTTTTACTGTAGATCTGGAGATGTTTTTACCGCGGTGTTTTACTGTAGATCTGCAGATGTTTTTACCGCGGTGTTTTACTGTAGTGCTGCAGATGTTTTTACCGCTGTGTTTTACTGTAGAGCTGCAGATGTTTTTACCGCGGTGTTTTACTGTAGAGCTGCAGATGTTTTTACCGCGGTGTTTTACTGTAGATCTGCAGATGTTTTTACCGCTGTGTTTTACTGTAGAGCTGCAGATGTTTTTACCGCGGTGTTTTACTGTAGAGCTGAAGATGTTTTTACCGCTGTGTTTTACTGTAGATCTGCAGATGTTTTACCGCGGTGTTTTACTGTAGAGCTGCAGATGTTTTTACCGCTGTGTTTTACTGTAGAGCTGCAGATGTTTTACCGCGGTGTTTTACTGTAGAGCTGCAGATGTTTTTACCGCTGTTTTACTGTAGAGCTGCAGATGTTTTTACCGCGGTGTTTTACTGTAGATCTGCAGATGTTTTACCGCGGTGTTTTACTGTAGAGCTGCAGATGTTTTTACCGCTGTGTTTTACTGTAGAGCTGCAGATGTTTTACCGCGGTGTTTTACTGTAGAGCTGCAGATGTTTTTACCGCTGTGTTTTACTGTAGAGCTGCAGATGTTTTTACCGCTGTGTTTTACTGTAGAGCTGCAGATGTTTTTACCGCTGTGTTTTACTGTAGAGCTGCAGATGTTTTACCGCGGTGTTTTACTGTAGAGCTGCAGATGTTTTACCGCTGTGTTTTACTGTAGAGCTGCAGATGTTTTACCGCGGTGTTTTACTGTAGAGCTGCAGATGTTTTTACCGCTGTGTTTTACTGTAGAGCTGCAGATGTTTTTTCCGTGGTGTTTTACTGTAGAGCTGCAGATGTTTTTACCGCGGTGTTTTACTGTAGAGCTGCGGATGTTTTTACCGATGTGTTTTACTGCAGATCTGCAGATGTTTTTACCGCGGTGTTTTACTGTAGAGCTGCAGATGTTTTTACTGCGGTGTTTTACTGTACCGGAGCTGAAATGGCTACAGTTACAAGATCGGGTATTAATTGTATTATTCACATAAGCTCTTTTTTTTCTTCTTTTTCTTTATAGATGGAGATTCCACTGCTACAAAGGTATTCACTCGTGTTTTTAAGATAAAGAATTTATGAATGACATGAATGATCATTTACAACACATTTAACTTTCAGAATTTATTTGTTAGGATTTGATTGAACTATTTAAGTGTTGTTATTAAATTAAACGTATGAATTGTGCATAAAAAGACCTATTAGTAAATGCTCATTTATTATAGTTTTTATAATGCATTTAAATGGTTATCAGACATCCTAGATCATCTGTTGGGTTTCCAGACATGAGGCCATAACACGGATCTGTGTGTTTGACAGGTTTATTGAGAGACCGGAACAGGAGATCTCACTAGAGGACTTCCAGAACTTCCTAATTGAACATCAGAAGGTTAGATATGCGTTTATTCACTGTATTGCTCGAACCAAACCAGCCATCACCGTATCTTCACATTAATTGGATGCATATTTTTTTGCATAGTAGAGTGGGTTGTTGAGGGAAGAGAATCTGTACTTCAGATGTTTGGTAATAACCGTTCCAAATAAATATGTGTGTGTGTGTGTGTGTGTGTGTGTGTGTGTGTGTGTCCTCAGGAGCTTTGGGCCACAGACAATAACAAGGTGCAGGAGTTCATGTTCCACTACCTGAAGGATCCTCTGCGAGAGATCGAGCAGCCGTACTATCATCAAGACGAGGTGAACTTTACATTGACATTTATGAATCTGGCAAACGCATTCTTGCAAAGTGACTAGTGCGTTTACTCAGCATGTGCGTTCCCAGGGAATCAAACCCATAACAGTGGCGTTGCAAGCGCACGCTTTACCCACATCACCACTTCCTGCTTCGCTGCAGTATCGTGTGACCTCAGATTTGCTTGTTTGATATGTTAATCCGCCTCTTCTTTACTTAATTCGTTGCTAATGAATTTCCTGTTCTATTATTTGCGAGTATTTAAATTAAGTATTTGTATTCAACTTTCCTGAAAAAGATGTCATCTTGTTTAAACTTTGAATTATTTCGTAACGTGATTATAATCTTTGCATATAGTTAATATTGAAAGAAAATGTTTATAAAAAAATTATGTTTGACACGCATTCCTCATTTATTTTAGTAAATAATTGGAGTAGCTATTTTACACACACATCATAAAGGTGTCTACAAAGTAAAGCATAAATTCAGCATCTTTTTTAGAAAATGAAAATCGGAAAGAGCATTTCCTGGTTCATGTTCCTTTTACTGATAAGAACCCCTTGTCGTATTTTGCACTCTTTCAAGAAAACTGGAGCGCTCAAGCGGTTGTGTAGTTTGGTGTTGTTCAGGTCTACATCAGCTGTGCAGAGCTCTGTCTTCAGTTTCAGCATGCTGACGTTAACTTGTCTTGTGGTTCTCAGTTCCTCACGTATCTGTTCTCTAAAGAGAACACTATCTGGGACTCGCAGCTCGATCAGGTGCGGCCAGAGGACATGAACAACCCCCTGTCCCACTACTGGATCTCCTCTTCCCACAACACGTGAGTAGAGGCGTGGCTCTGCTCCCCCTGAGCTGCTCACCGAAGCACATTTCAGTATGAGAACAGTTCTGATTAAACTGACACTTTTAAGAGGCTGTGTGTTTATTAATGTTCTCTCTATAAGGGTATCTAGTAACTAGTGGTCTAAAGATAACGTCCATCCTTTTTTATTTTGTAGTTTATCCATTGGTTAGATAGATAGATAGTTAGTTCGTTAGTGTATAATCCCACTCAAAGAACCAAAATGTTAGATGATGGGGAAAAGGTTGGTTGGTTGTTTAGTTGGTGCATAAAATGAATCCCCTTCAATGAATCAAAACACCCTGTTAGATCAGGGGTGTCCTGGCCTGCTCCTGGAGGGCCATAGTTAGTTAGTTAGTTAGTTAGTTAGTTAGTTAGTTAGTTAGTTAGTTAGTTGGTTGGTTAGTTAGTTAGTTAGTTAGTAACAAAATGTTAGATGATAGGAAAAAGGTTGGTTGGTTAGTTATTTTGGTTCTTTGATGGAGAATCACACCACCCAACTAACCAACCCATCATCTTTTTCCATCATCTAAAATTTTGTTTCTCACAACTAACTAACCAATGAACTAACTATCCAAACCTTCCCCCATCATCTAATAGTTGGGTAGTGTGATTCTCCATCAAAGACTAAAAAAAATAGATGATGGGGGATTGGTTAGTTTGTTAGTTGTTAGAAACAAAATGTAAGATGATTGGGAAACGGTTGGTTAGTTGGTTGTTAGAAACAAAATCTTAGATAATGGGGAAGGGTTGGTTGGTTGGTTAGTTAGTTGAGTAGTGTGATTCTCCATCAAAGAACCAACATATTAGATAATGGGTGAAGGTTTGGTTAGTTGTTAGAAACAAAATGTTAGATGATAGGGGAAGGATTGGTTGGTTGATTAGTTTGTTGGTTACTAAGTGTATACAATCAGCCCCCCTCAAAGAAAAGAAGGTTTGACCAGGGCGTCCAGACCTGCACCTGGAGGGCCAGTGTTAGTTAGTTACGTAGTTAGTTACGTAGTTAGTTACGTAGTTAGAAACAAAATCTTAGATGATAGGAAAAGGGTTGGTTGGTTAGTTATTTTGGTTCTTTGATGGAGAACCACACCACCCAACTAACTAACTAACCAACCCTTTTTCCATCATCTAACATTTTGTTTCTAATCACACTACCCAACTAACTATAAGATGATGGGGGAAGGTTTGGTTAGTTAGTTGTTAGAAACAAAATGATTGGGAAATAGTTGGTTAGTTAGTTAGTTGTTAGAAACAAAATCTTAGATAATGAGGAAGGGTTGGTTGGTTAGTTAGTTGGGTAGTGTGATTCTCCATCAAAGAACCAAAATATTAGATAATGGGGGAAGGTTTGGTTAGTTGGTTAGTTGTTAGAAACAAAATGTTAGATGATAGGGGAAGGATTGGTTGGTTGATTAGTTTGTTGGTTAGTAAGTGAGTCCCCCTCAAAGAAAAGAAGGTTTAATCAGTGGTGTCCAGACCTGCTCCTGGAGGGCCAGCGTCCCGTGACTCTATTAGCAGGATTACACACCCTGTGCTAGAGGAGGATGGTTGGGTTGGGTGTCTAGTTAGTTAGTGTATAAAATGATTCTCCCTTAAAGAGCCAAAATGTAAGATGATGGGGAAGGGTTTGGTCAGTTGGTTGGTTAGAGTATAGATTCAATCACCCTCTAAATAGTCAAAATGTTGGATGGGGAAAGAGTTAGTTTGTTGGTTAGATGTTTAGTTAGTTTTAGTTTTGTTTATTTATTTGTTTGTTTATTAGTTTTAGTTGGTTGGTTAGAGTATAAGTTAATCAACCTCAAAGAGGCTAAATGTTATAAGGGCAGGAGTTGGTTAGTTAGGTAGTTCGTTGGTTGGTTGGTTGGTTGGTTAGTTAGTTAGGTGGTTGGTTGGTTAGGTAGTTGGTTAGTTGGTTGGTTAGTTAGTTGGTTAGTTAGGCAGTTGGTTAGTTAGGTAGTTGGTTGGTTGATTAGTTTGTTGGTTGGTTAGTTAGGCAGTTGGTTAGTTGGTTGGTTGGTTGGTTAGTTGGTTAGTTAGAAAGTTAGTTGGTTGGTTGGTTAGTTAGGTAGTTGGTTAGCTAGTTATGTGGTTGGTTGGTTAGTTGGTTGGTTGGTTGGTTGGTTAGTTAGTTGGTTGGTTGGTTAGTTAGGCAGTTGGTTGGTTGGTTAGGTAGTTGGTTAGCTAGTTAGGTGGTTGGTTGGTTAGTTGGTTAGGTAGTTGGTTAGTTGGTTGGTTAGGTAGTTAGGTAGTTGGTTAGGTGGTTGGTTGGTTAGTTAAGTAGTTGGTTAGTTAGGTAGTTGGTTGGTTAGTTAGGCAGTTGGTTGGTTGGTTAGTTAGGTAGTTGGTTAGCTAGTTAGGTGGTTGGTTGTTTAGTTGGTTAGGTAGTTGGTTAGTTGGTTGGTTAGTTAGTTAGGTAGTTGGTTAGGTGGTTGGTTGGTTAGTTAGGTAGTTGGTTGGTTGGTTAGTTAGGTAGTAGATTAGTTGGTTGGTTGGTTAGTTAGGTAGTTAGATGTTTGGTTGGTTGGTTAGGTAGTTGGTTGGTTAGTTAGGTAGTTGGTTAGTTGGTTGGTTGGTTAGTTAGGTAGTTGGTTAGTTGGTTGGTTGGTTAGTTAGCACAGTACAACTTTCTCTAAGATGTCACAATATTACCATTATGCATAATCTTACACAAATGCACAGACCTTTATGTTCAAAGGACTATTTTTCTGGAGTGTTTTGGTGGTTGTGGATGGTGTGGTCCTCGTTGATGGGTGTCTGTTAGATGACATCACTGGAGTAGAGGACTGAATGAAACTCATGCACACACACAGCAACTAGAATTTAAAACCCTGATGAACAAGGCTCAGTAAAATGTTGAATAGATGCGCCACATCAGGTGTACTGTACACACAATATCCCTTCTCTTAGCGCTCTGAACTCTTTCATTATGGGGCGAGGTTCGCACAGCACTCATAAAAGTGATTTTAGCCAATATAGTTGGTCTAGCTAATCTATCATTATATTGACCTATTAAAAGTAGATTATTATTGGTTATGATTTTCACTGGAATTACTACTTTTGCTTATTTTATGCTTATCGTTTATTTTAATGAGAATCTTTGAGAGATTTTACAATAAGCAAATCAGATACCGCTTAAGAGTTTATTTCATGTGTTGAAAATCACATTAATGTAGAAACCCGTTTCCACCTCAGATTAAAAAAGGTGAATGTGACTATTTCTTGCTATTGTTACTTAATAGCTTTCGAATTTTAATGCTGTATCCAGTAGTCTAGTTATCAGTGTATGTGTGTGTATATATATACTGTTTACTTTAACAAAGAGTGTAGTGTGTATCTGTCAGTAACCTGTAGACCTTGAATAGAAACGCATGTCTGACATCAGCGGCTGAATCTAAAAAAGCCAGATGACGAGTGGACAGATTTCTACATCACTTCATATATGATATTTCAGACGGGTGAAGTGTTACTATGTTGTGTGGTGTCTTTCAATCAGGACTGATTTGAAATATTAGTATTTAGCTGTTTGCGGTTTGTTTCTCTCATGGTGTTTAACCGGTATAGCTAGATTATAAAGCCATTAGGTGGTTCAAAGGGAACCGGATAAAGACTGACAGAATGGAAAGAATTTTTGAACGTGTTTGTTCAGCGTGTGTTTATAAGCTGTAATAAATGTGAAAGGGTCGCTGATGCTGGCGTGTGAGGTGTGATGTGTGTATGGAGTAATGCAGACAGGTCTGACTCTGACGTGTGTGTGTGTGTGTGTGTTGGTATTTTTAGCTATCTGACGGGGGACCAGTTTTCCAGCGAGTCGTCTCTGGAGGCGTACGCCCGCTGTCTGCGGATGGGCTGCAGATGCATCGAGTGTAAGTCACAGCGCAACTCTATTATTAGCAATGATCAACGCTTCATATACAAATAGATTCTAAAATATTACCTTTCCAGAAACGAACATTTTGCAATGGTTGCATTGAACAATATATCATCAATACTTTCTCCCAGTTGTAAACTAGCAGGCTACAACAGTATGACACGATGCATCATGCATGCATTTATATTATTGAATTGGTAAATAAAAAATAAATAAAATAAAGAATATCCTCCAGTTTTAGTGTCCTAGGTTAGTAAAAAATCTGATTTTTTAATTTCTTTTGGTTTGTAAGTTGATATGGGTTGTTTGTTTTTGTTGTTCCGATTTGTTTTTCTTTTTCTGTTTTTTTTTCTTTTTCTTTTTAAAAATCATTTTCTGGATTTACTGGACACGCACAATAGCGATAAACAAACAAAAAGCACAGAAATCCATAACAATTGAATGATGCTTTTATTTATTTTTGTTTGATTGATTTATTTTAGGAGCTGAAATTTGTCTAATTTGAGATTAGAACTATTATTTCTTTTATAACTCTAACCGTAGGAGACTAGCATAGCAAGATCTGTTGTTTTATGATTTGTGGCATAATAAAATGAATAACTATACTCCAGTTTTAGCGTCCTCCTGTGCTCTGGGGTACAAATAAATAAATAAATAAATAAATATAAAATCTAAAGTTAATGGATTTGTTTGTTAGTTTAGGTTGGTTTGTTTATTTTTTATTTTTGTTCCTTATTTATTTGTAATTAATTTTCTAAATTTGACAAATGTATATAGTAAAAATAAACAATCAAACTAACATAAAACTGTATAACAATTCAATTGTATTTTATTTTTGCTTATTTAGTTTTTGTAAACTATAAATATTTATCATAACTATAAGACTAGACTTGTTAGACTCTAGTCTTCATTTCAACTGAATAATGTTTACTATTGTCTTTTAGAGCTACTTTACAGCAGGATTGAATTATGTTTTCATCATATTTTCCATATTTATCCCAATAAAGCTGTTTTAAAACAATATGTATTGTATAAAGTGCTCTGTGAATAAAGGTGGCTTGCGAGTTTTATGATTGTGGCATGTTGTTGTGTTTCTGGCAGCAGTTATAATGTGTGTGTGTGTGTGTGTTGCAGTGGACTGCTGGGACGGTCCTGATGGGATGCCTGTCATCTACCACGGCCACACCCTCACCACCAAGATCAAGTTCAACGATGTGCTTCAGACCATCAAAGAGCATGCCTTCGTCACGTCTGAGTGAGTGTCACATGACGTCTGCGCTCGTGTGATGATCACATGTGGTCATCTATTCAAGAATGTGCGGTAATCAGGTTGCGTTGCTTGTGTTTGCATGCAGCTATCCCATCATCCTCTCCATCGAGGACCACTGCAGTATTGTCCAGCAGAGAAACATGGCCGGCAACTTTAGGAGAGTGTTTGGAGACATGCTCCTGATCAAAGCGGTGGACATCTCCGCGGACGGCCTGCCCTCGCCCAATCAGCTCAAGAGGAAGATCCTCATCAAGGTGAGGCTCATTGGTCATGTGGCAGGAGACTGTGTGTTTGGCCACTCCAGACAGCTTGATTGTTGAATTGATGTGTCCAGCACAAGAAACTAGCCGAGGGAAGTGCGTACGAGGAGGTGTCGTCTTCAACGCCGTACTCGGAGAACGACATCAGCAACTCCATCAAGAACGGCATCCTGTACCTGGAGGACCCCATCAACCACGTGAGAGCCTCTCCCTCCACTCTTACGGGACAGGTGAATCTGTTGCTGATGATCTCATGATGAATGTGCACTGGTGTCGTCCTCACAGGAGTGGTACCCTCACTTCTTCGTCCTGACCAGCAATAAGATCTATTATTCTGAGGAGACGTCAAGTAATCAAGGGAACGAGGACGAGGAGGAGCACAGAGAGGTGAGGACAACAGCTAGATTCAGAATACGGTCCTTACAGTCGGAAACACTTTAAAATGTTCACTTTGTCACAATGTCGTTAGTGTGTATGTACATGAACAATGAGGGTTCGAGTTAAGGTTGGGACTGAGCTTCCTGGGCCGAGAAATTCACTTTTATTTGTCGGATGACGCAAAGCACGTGACTTTTGACAGTCGGATCGGCAGAGGGTTATTAATAGAGCCGTTATTGTACGAGAAGGTTTATTATGAAACTTCTATCGTACTTCGTCTACTCTTCAAAAGGCATTATGGTAGAAATGGAGCACTATGGCAACAGCTTGCCCACTTAATATTAGGTGTATAATTTATATAATGAGATATTTATATAATTGATTATTTTGGATATCAGGTACAATACATGGCAAATTTTCTCAAGGAAAACAAATCTCTTAACTAATGCTGTAAACTATGGGGGTCAGTTGTAGCCTACTATAATATTGAAGGTAAAAATGAACTGATTTGTAGCTATACAAACACTTAAATTACACTTATTTATTTTTATAATAATAAAGTTATATGAAATATAAACATTTAAATGGTGGCTGTCATAAAAACTTGCCAGATTTATTCAAACATGCATTAAATATCGAAGAACATTAAAAATTATAATGAATATGTAATATGGTGCATATATTTAGCAAAATGCTCCTCTCTAGAGTTAATTTTTCTAGCTGACTAACGAGTTTATGGTCACATATGGTTTTTCTGAGGTAAATGTGACGTTACATGACATTGTTTACAAGCTGTTTTACTGACGTCTTTCCACGGTTGAAACACTGAGCGATTCCATGTGAAAGATACGGATTTCGATAAGTTGTACTCTATCTTTTAACACACTTTCAGACGCTCGTTCATGTTTATTTGGCGCTGTAACTGGTATTATTAAGGCGGAAGAGGAGATCATGAGCTTCTCTTGAGCTGAGCCAGAGCGATCTCACGCCACAGCGACAAAACGGTATTTATGTTTTTGAATTTCGTAAGAAAATTTCGTCATTTGAGACTTTATTTAATATCACTAGTAACAAAGCACAAAGATTATTGCGATTTATTGGATGGGATGCTCGCTACAATGTTCCATACATTCATCAAATGAAAACAGGATGACTAATCGATTCTTGAGATTTAAGAATCGATATCGGTTCGTAAAAATAAGAATCGATTAATATCGAGAAATCAATGTTTTTTACCCAGCCCTAATAACTCCACTTTAAACAGACCCATATCACCAAACCTGTCTCCATCATTAAACTTGTTGTACCGTCAGCTCTGTTTAACACCGTCCAAATAAAATCCCCAGGTTTCTGTCTGGGACTTTCTATAACTCTGTTTCCCCAGAAGTTCCTGTGCTGCTTTCGATTCAGTCATTTATTACATTTTTTGCCCAGGTTAATGCTCAAAATACTTTAAAGTAGCTTCCTCAATGCTGATGAATATATTGTTTCCCATTTGTTATTTTAACAAGTGGTTAGTTTTGCTATAGAATAACACGCTCACTTTCACACAATTCACATTAGAGGTGGGCAATATGACCAAAATTTCATTTTATTTCACTATAATGATATATACATCGCAATATAGTTATTTTGCTTTAAATAAGGTTTTTGTATGATATAAATTTTTTTGATATCATTGAAATTTCATAATTCTCAATATCACAATAAAACTAGCCTACCCGAAAAACGTGTGTACATTAAATATACATTTATTCTAATTAAAGTTACTGAAGTCATTCAGTCAAAAGCAGTGAGTGATTTAATCTTTTTCTTTGATTGTCTAGTGAACATTAATGACAGGAATATTAGGCTGCTGTCACTTTAAGAGCGAATGCACGGATCTAATATACTGACACACATCTGGTTTCTCTCTCAACCGTTTACGTTCACTGAAGACGTGAATGTCTGTGTTTATGAGGATACTTGCAAAGGCATGGTCACTGACACATAAGTGTGTGTATTTAACTGTTCAAACTCAATTAGGCGGCAAAAAGCCCTCAGTTCAGTTCTCACGCACGCTCTTCATGCGCGAGCGTCGTTTAGAAACCATCGCGAGCTCATATAGCGGAAACAGTTCTCTTTTTAGCTGCTTATTGTGTGTCAACGGTTTAAGATCGCATGCACATTATAAGCATGCAAATGAGTGTGTGAAACCGCAATGGAGATGGTTGTCCAAAATTTCTACTGGTTGACATATTTATACCATTAATATTAATAATAATAATAATAATATTAATAGTAATAAAATGTTGTTACATTTATATAGCGCTTTTCTCAACAGTCAAATCGCTTTACATATGAAGGGGGGAACACTAGGGCTGTCACTTTACGTTCGAAAATCGATTGCACAATCGATCGGACCAACCAACACAAGTTTCGAAAACCAAAACAGGGAATCGATTTTAACGGCCTTTTTTTTTTTTTTTACCAAAATGTGTTTTAGGAGGACAGATCAATACAGGACACAGAACATGTAGGATGCTGGAAAATAACAATGTCTTTTCTGTTCACCAAATGCTTTTTAATATTCGCTATTACTTCAATGCAAGTGAACAAGCGCGCCGTTATTTGTTGCGCAGTGACGTGTGTGTTCAAGTAAGCCAGAAATGAGCAGATTCTGCAATAAGCTGTATTTAATATATCATGAGGATCACGAGTTGCGTATTTGAGCTTAATCCGCGCAGATTTGGCTTACACGAACTTCCCCAGCAAAGTGAGTAAACATAGAAACACGCCAGATTGGCTCGTGATTTGACCGCGTTTCCCGCCAAAGTTCATTTTTACCCGCATTTGGCGGGTCGAGGGTGTTAATTTCAATCCCTGAATGTTGCGCTCCTGTTTGTCATTGTGCACGAAACTTCACGCCAATAAATCATCAGGAATATTGCTGACTTGCGCGTCTCAAGTGCCTCTTTACGCTCGTCCTAATGCCTGTTAGGTGTCCGTGGATTTGCCTGTATTTGGTGTTGAAAATGGAAACGTCTTTAGACATGGAAAATCGATTTTACAATACTTGTGTGTCAAAAATCGAACAGCATTTTTTCACAAAAGTGGCAGCCCTAGGGAACACCATTACCGTTATACATCAGCCACACCTAACTCCCGGTAAAAGGAAAGCAGTGGTGTCTGTGTGATTGAACGCCTGCGTCCTCGTGTTCTTCAGATCAGTAACGGCATGGACCAGCACGTGACGGAGAAGTGGTTTCACGGTAAGCTGGGAGCGGGACGGGACGGGCGTCAGATCGCGGAGCGTCTGCTGTCGGAGTATTGCCTGGAGACCGGCGCGCCCGACGGCTCCTTCCTGGTGCGCGAGAGCGAGACCTTCGTGGGAGACTACACGCTCTCCTTCTGGTAACCACAGCCGTGCCTCGGCATGCCCAGAGGAGCAGGTCACCCATCGTTTACTGGGAAACAGGAACGGCTGTATAGTAAAGGTTTCTGTTGTTCCCTCTCCTCAGGCGGTCCGGCCGCGTTCAGCACTGCAGGATTCACTCTCGCCAGGAAGCCGGCAGCCCCAAGTTCTACCTGACGGATAACCTGGTGTTCGACACTCTGTTTGCGCTCATCACACATTACCAGCAGGTTCCTCTGCGCTGCAACGAGTTCGAGATGAAGCTGACCGAGCCTGTGCCACAAACCAATGCTCACGAGAGCAAAGAGTGAGTCCTACACACACACACACACATCTCAACTGAGGAATCATTTACTCACCCTTCAAGTTTTTCCAAACCTGTTTGAATTTCTTTCTTCTGCTGAACACAACAGATATTTTGAAGAATGTGGGTAAACAATCAGTTGATGGACTGCATTGACTGCCATGATATGCATAAAAAACTGAACTGTCACTTTAAGAATAAGGATGTGAGAGTTTTGGTCAAGTATGATCACAAAGTATTATTTCATTTGTGACCTACAGTGATATTATCACGTTATGATGTACAGTTCTGAGGATGGATAACAGTGGACTATCTTTCTACTAAACTTTTTGAAATAAGAGAACTTCTCAAAGAATAAGCAGCAAAATATGATAACATCTGCTTCGAATATGGGCCGAAACAATAATTGGGGGGAGAAAAAAAGTGCTTTGGAAAAGCCACAAGAAATGTTGTATTTTATATGCATGGCCAATTACATTACAATGGCCAATAAATAAGTTAAATGGTGTAAAAATAAATAGATTGAGCTCTTTTGAGTGTAATATATTCTTTTGAGTGTAATACTGTTGATTATCTAAATGTATACAAGGACACCTTAAAATAAAGGGTTACACTTTATTGTAAGGTGTCATTGTTACAGTGTAATTATATATGTAAGTACCAAGTCATATTAATTACTCAGGGTTAGGGTAGGATTAGGTTGAGGGTTAGTTGCATGTAAGTATGCATAATTTACTGTTATTACTACGGTAAGTACATGTAACATATGAAACAAGGACAGTGTAAAATAAAGTCGTCCTGCTTCCAAACTGGCCTCTCGTCTCGCAGGGAATAGCCACAGTGGATGTGGAGCGGGGGTTTGTGTGTTTCCTGTCTTGTTTTCCCGGTCTAATTCCAGCATGTGTGTGTGTGTGTGTGTTTTGCGCGCAGGTGGTACCACGCGTGCCTGTCCCGCAGCCAGGCCGAGAACATGCTGATGAGAGTCCCGCGTGACGGGGCTTTCCTCGTCAGGAAGAGAACAGAAGTCAACTCTTTCGCCATTTCCTTCCGGTAAAATCCGCACTCCCGCTTTCATGTTTCTATCGCGTCCTTGTGTCTGTAGTTCTCCTCACTCTCGCTTGCTCTCTCAGGGCGGAGGGCAAGATAAAGCACTGCCGTGTGCAGCAGGAGGGACAGACGGTGGTCTTGGGCACTTCTGAGTTTGACAGTCTAGTAGATTTGATCAGTTACTATGAGAAACATCCACTGTACCGCAAGATGAAGCTGCGCTACCCCATCAACGAGGAAACACTGGAGAAGATCGGGACTGCGGTGAGTGTGTCTGGAGTAACTTGCATCTCATCTAATCTCTCCTTAAAACCATAGTTTACCTTGAAAATGAATATTCTGTCATTTATTTATACCTTCATGTCGTTACAAACCTGCATGACTTTCTTCTGTGCAACACAAAAGAAGAAACCAGTTTTGAAACCAGACTTCCATTTGTCCATTTGACTTTTCACAAAATATAATTTACGTTCCACAGAAGACAGATTGGCTCTGTTTACAGCTGGTGTTAAGATGTGTTTCGGTCGATCGGATCACTAGTGGACGACGCTAAACACAGGTGTAAACGGGTCTAAAATGTTTTGAGCTCGTCCACTTTCAGCCACTTCCAGAGGGAGAAAACACATCCGGCCGGATTGCTTTAGTAGTGTAAACGCTCATGTGGTCGAATGTGTTCAAACAGCCACAAAAGACCGTCTTCTCTCCGTCTACTGAACTAATGCGTAACATTATTGGAAGAGCTCTAGACAGACGGGGTTTAAACTGTCGGCTGGAGACACAAGTTTGGTTTGAAGATGAAAAACATATCAAGCACAATGTTCTCTCACCATTCCTGATTTCTAACACACACACACACACACACACACACACACACACACACACACACACACACACACACACACACACACACACACTCACAGCGTTCGGCTGGTCTTGTGTCTCAGAGCAGAAACTAAAGCTGATTCTCTCCGTGTGTTTCCCGTCGTCTCCGGGCGCGTTCATGTGTAAATTACATGAGCTAATTTTATTCATTAGATCGAAAGATCTGAAAAGCCCATACATTTCCCCGCCCATAGTCCCTCCGCTTGAAGAAATCAGGACAGAAGTGGTGGAAAGTGGACAAAAGAGACGATTAAAACACCAGGTGTGAACAGGAATGTGTCTCCCTCGTCCACTTGTGATCCGATCCACCAAAACACTCTTAACACCAGGTGTGAACAGGGCCATAGTCATGGACATGAGGGCAGAACGACAGACATTTTTGGTGAATTTCTCAAAACCTGCCTTATCTAGTGTGGAAACTGAGTTACAATAAGTGCTTCTGACTGAGTGGTCCCCATTTTTTTTTTTTAATGGAAGTTCCTCTGAAAGAGCTCCAGTTAGCTATACTAGCTATAATTAGCTATACTAACTAGCTATAATCAGTATCTGGAGAGGAAAGCGTAGGTCTGCTGCAAGTCTCCGGTGTCACGCCTACAGTCCGACGCGCACCGAAACCCCCAGCTCTGACGGGACACACACTAATACCAGCTCACTGAGATGATGACGTCATGAAGTTCTCGCGCTGCTCTCCTGCCACCATCACATATCTCGCCCAAAGATCTCGCCGCTCGCTTGTGCATTCAGGTCACACTCATTATATATGCTCTAGAGTGCAAACGTCCTCGTGTTTTGCTCCGGGACAATTGAGGGTACATTTTCTGTCATGTGCAGGAATTTAATATGAAGATTGTGTAAAGTCGTGTATCACTGAATGTAAATAATATATACCGTTATAAACATAGATATCTATCGGTACAATATGCGTCACATGACTAAACGTGTCATAGTTTACACACAGTCCACACTACAACACGCAAACGCTGTTTAATCCACATGGGAGAGCGTCTTCAAACGGCTTCAAAAAACACTAAAATCCTCTTAGGAAATGAGTTGAGAATTTTTTTAAGATACATTACATTTATTTACAAGTTCATAAGAGTGCAATTTTTGAAAAAATCTGAAGAAGTTCTCAAATATTTTCTTAGGAATAAAATGACAGAAGTTGGTGTTTTCTGAAAGAGCGTGTATATATATATATATATATATATATATATATATATACACTCACCTAAAGAATTATTAGGAACACCTGTTCAATTTCTCATTAATGCAATTATCTAATCAACCAATCACATGGCAGTTGCTTCAATGCATTTAGGGGTGTGGTCCTGGTCAAGACAATCTCCTGAACTCCAAACTGATGTCAGAATGGGAAAGAAAGGTGATTTAAGCAATTTTGAGCGTGGCATGGTTGTTGGTGCCAGACGGGCCGGTCTGAGTATTTCACAATCTGCTCAGTTACTGGGATTTTCACGCACAACCATTTCTAGGGTTTACAAAGAATGGTGTGAAAGGGGAAAAACATCCAGTATGCGGCAGTCCTGTGGGCGAAAATGCCTTGTTGATGCTAGAGGTCAGATGAGAATGGGCCGACTGATTCAAGCTGATAGAAGAGCAACTTTGACTGAAATAACCACTCGTTACAACCGAGGTATGCAGCAAAGCATTTGTGAAGCCACAACACGCACAACCTTGAGGCGGATGGGCTACAACAGCAGAAGACCCCACCGGGTACCACTCATCTCCACTACAAATAGGAAAAAGAGGCTACAATTTGCAAGAGCTCACCAAAATTGGACAGTTGAAGACTGGAAAAATGTTGCCTGGTCTGATGAGTCTCGATTTCTGTTGAGACATTCAGATGTTAGAGTCAGAATTTGGCGTAAACAGAATGAGAACATGGATCCATCATGCCTTGTTACCACTGTGCAGGCTGGTGGTGGTGGTGTAATGGTGTGGGGGATGTTTTCTTGGCACACTTTAGGCCCCTTAGTGCCAATTGGGCATCGTTTAAATGCCACGGCCTACCTGAGCATTGTTTCGTACTTTACTGTCCCATGAGGCCACAGGAGAGCGACACCAGTGGGGAACGCTGTGTTTTTCTGCAGTGAGCGCATGGCAATACATCAATAACTCATAGGTGTCCATGTAAACGTAACTAGTGTCGTAACGTAATGCTTTTTAAGGGAGTTAAAATAAATTATTTTATATCATTATTTTAAACAAGGCTGTCTCAAAGTGGTGCGCGCTGTTGTAGAAATATTCTGCTTTTCTAAAAAATAATGTTCTTAAGTTAGAAAATAAGAAATTAGAAATTCCTTCACAGTCTTTCATGGGAACTGCCGTTCCATAATTTGCAAGGATGTCAGATTTACCTTTTAAGTGAACGTGCTCTCTCTCTCTCTGTGTGTGTGTGTGTGTGCAGGAGCCTGATTATGGTTCGCTGTACGAGGGCCGTAACCCTGGATTCTACGTGGAAGCCAATCAGATGCCCACGTTTAAGGTACCTGTGCTCTCTAGCTGCATGTAGACAGTGTTTC